>NC_133352.1:1000200-1600200 GCF_030506205.2 Paramisgurnus dabryanus
CGACGTGACCCGCCTATCCAAACACAGCACATAAACTCAACAGAACCAGGTTCATCTTTCCAGGCCAGGGCCAGGGGAAACCGCCGAAAGAACCCACCCAGGAAGAGAAAGCAAAATGTTTCCTTCAATGCACCGGTGAGAGATTCATTCTACGTTTATGATCAAGACACAGATTTTCACCGCAACACTGATAGACATTTAACACAACATCCTGCACGGAGTGTCACGGACGTGCCCTCCTACATGATTCCAGACCGGGACCGGTTTGATGTTTCCACACACACATATCAGGATGATGAATACCGAGGGACAGTTAACAGAAAACGTGATCATTTTTTTCGTGACAATGACAACAGATACCATCACGACAGAAACACACAACCCAGAAGGAACCAAAGATACCAAAAAAGAACCAGAACTCTTCTTAACGTCACAACACAGAGTATTGAGGGCTCTCAATCAGATAATGACTTTGATTCAGACATAATTAACACCACTGGAAGAAGAATGACTACTGTTCCATCTGAAAAAATCACACATCTTCAAAGCCTCACTTATTATCGGGCACCAGCTCAAAACAACACTACTCCACGTGAAGCTCTGCGTGTGAGTGAACCATCTGGACCCAACGCACACAACATTGACCCAAATGAAGAGGAAGAGGAGATTGTGGACTACAGAGGTTCCAGTCACGACACACACAGACCATCTGTCTACACTGCTCAGAACCAAGCTCGCAAACACAAACAGAAGAAAAAACACCTCACTTCTGCTTCCAGAACACAACAGAGATCTGATCAAAGATATTTTCAAGTGAACGAAGAAGAAGAGTATTCTGATGATTTCCAAGACTTTTCTGTTCGTGATGATGAAGGTCACACAGTGATTCACGAAACTGTGCGTGCGGACGCACGTGGTCCCAGATCGGTATCCTTTGCTAATCATGCGGGCCGGGACGTCATTTTGAATCCTTCCCCGCATGATAGGAGATTTTCTGATACCAGGAGTACCAGAAAATCAGACTCTTTACCCCCACGTAGAGACCGGTATGTCAGATCACGTGACCGTGCCCCTAGATCGTACAATGACTACATACCGGCCTCCGTGCAGTTGAAATCTTCGATTAGGCTCATATACTCACTCATTCGCTTTGTGTACCACTTACATAATGTCAGCACTAAGAACAACAACACACCAAACACCTTTAGAAAATTACAACAACTACTGATTGAGACGGTCAGACCAGCTAGACCCAATAAAGAGATACTACAACTTTTAAAGGGTAATGCGGTTAACTGGGCGTACACTACACAACTAATTCTCCAAGATCATTATGATGACTTGATTACTAACACAATCACAGAATTAAAAAATAACACTAACAATGAAGATTGGTTACAAGCGTTTGAGGTGGCGTCACGGTGGGCTAATCGCAATTTCTATGGTAGAGTCTCTGATGATGTCTTTGAAACAGTGGATGCTATTCTGGTCGCAGAAACGTTGAATGGAACAAATCTCATTGATATAGACGATCCGGCGGTACCCTCGAGTGTTAACGAAGTAACAACCCCAACACGTACACAGCCTCCTCCTAATACACGAAATTCTTATGCTGAAGTAGTAAAACGCACACAGCCCACTAGGGGGAGTGATAGAACGCCAGCACCTAACACAACAGTGCCTCGTAACACTCAGGCCCCAACCTCTCCGCCTAACACTATTCAGACTGAGGGGCATCTTAATGAACCTGCCCACTCACACACTTCTTCTCAGGTCGGGCCCATACAGGCCCTGACCACTTCGGAGCCCACAACGGCTCAACATAGTGCCCAGCATCGACCCAAACAGGTCCGAGGGCACTCCAGTGCAAACACGCAGACACTCATAAGACCATCGACATGGTCTTCTGAACTAACGACAATAATGTCTGATCTCGCACCTCAGATGCAGCCCGCTAAAGTAACATTACTCCCATTAAACACGAGCGAAGGGAACGAGGGAGATAAACTTCCTATTAAGACCAATTTAGTTCCGCCTCAAACACAAAATGACAATGTGGAGACTGACACTTTAGATGGGACACCGCAGGAGCCACTTCTCGGACCCCAAGGGGTAGAGAAGGACAACACTACCGGGCGTGACTCCTTGCGATCTCCCACTCTGGGTGCTGAGTTACACAATAACAACATAAATAATAATGAGAATGAAGGTGAGAACGTAGAAGAGATAGCTCCTCAATCAGATGAGCAGCCGACCGATGATCTAGACGACAGTTTTCCGGCCGGGCATGCGCCATCGCAAGGATTTAGTCCACCTCTTTATTCGGACGACACGGGGGATTCGGGGCAATCACATCCATCTCGAGAACATTCTCCATTATCTAATATAATAGATTTGTACAAAAAATCTAAATCTTTTTCTTCTCCTGATGGTAACACTGTCCCTTTAAATACCGGTATACCGATGGAGCATAGTTCTCCTGAGGGTTCTTTAAATGACGCACAACCGTCTCGGGACGCACACACGTCCGTTTCTAGAGCTCAATCGATACAACCACAGCCTGATACCGCTAGCATAGTGGTTGACGAGGCCGGTATCTTTAGAACAGAAACCCCCGCTCCGGCTGGAGCCGAGGGAGGACTCACACCAATTTCCAGACCGCCGTCGACACCAAAATCTACTAGCAAACCCACCAGGCACGTTAACACCAATAGGAAATTGTCAGATTGGAGTCTTACGATACGGAAAAAATTCGTAATAATAGGAGATTCAAACATTGCCAGAATCCCTGCTTATGACGTTCAAGACTTACAAATTGATAGTTTCCCTGGTGCCAAATTCCAACACGCTAGTCACCTTTTGGAAAGAGCAGTGATTGCGGTAAAACCCGAAAAGCTTGTGGTGGCGTTTGGTGTAAATAATAGAACGCAAAGATACAGACTGACGGTCACGAAGGAGATTGAAAAAGTGGTTAGCATAGTGAAAAAACGCCTACCTAACACTGAATTGTATATACCTATGCTTAACTTCTCCAGATCCTTGCCTATTGAGGAGCAATCTTTCTTGGAACAGCTGAATACTTACATCCGCAGTAACACCACCTTTATTCCTCCTTTGTCCCACACACATTTTGCAGTAGACACTGACCATATACACTGGAGGCCCGCTACGGCTAGAGCTATGCTAACACATTGGGCGCAACATTTAAACTTGCTCCGTTAGTAACCCAAAAATTTGGTGAACATAGCTTAATAGTCAATCTTTCCAATTCGTTTGTACTCACTAAAACACAAGAGGATGTCCTCTCTAAAGGCCTATCTTTCATTCCCACTCCTTTGAGTTTTAAGACACAGAAAATTGAGCTCCAAAAAGACTTGCAAAAATATCATAGAAGACTCAAGCTAGAGGCCTTTTTCGAAGGCAAACAAGGCCGTAAACGCAAATTACCTTTCACTTATGGCTCCGATTGGACGCCTGCGTTATCTAGTTTACCTAAACACATAAGCTCCATAATCAGAGCTGATTACCATGCATTCAAACACCTCAATTGGTCTATTAAACCACGACCAAATTTATCTGTGAATGAAGAGACAGCCGTTAGAGAGTTACAGAAAAACAGACGAATTGTGATCAAACCAGCCGATAAGGGCAACGCAGTTGTTATTATGGATCGAGACCAATACCTGTGGGAGGGTCAGAGACAATTAGCAGTGGCCGAACACTATAAAAGTCTTGAAAAACCTATTTATTTGGACACCATGACGGAAGTAAGAGGTATTTTAGAGGAAATGTATGAGAAAAACATCTTGAAAGACAAACAAAAAGAATATCTATTGGGCCCTTCTATTCCTAGAGCTAGGAGATTCTATTTACTGCCGAAAATACACAAAGAACCAGAGAAATGGAGCGTCCCTTTTAAAATACCTCCAGGACGCCCCATAGTCTCAGACTGTAACAGTGAGACTTATTACACGGCAGAATATATTGAATATTTCCTAGGCCCAATTTCACAGAAACATCCCAGCTACCTGAAGGATACGTATGATTTCATTTCCAAAGTTAAAGATATTGATATCCCTAATGATGCCTTTCTTTTCACCATTGACATTGACAGCCTTTACACTAACATTGAAACAGCAGCAGGTATCGAAGCAGTAAGAAAGTGCATGGAGAAATATCCTGACTCTAAAAGACCAGATGAGTATATTTTAAAATTATTGGATATCAATTTAAACAAAAATGATTTTGAATTTGACTCTAAATTTTACCTACAGATTAAGGGAACAGCTATGGGAAAGAAATTTGCACCCTCATACGCAAACATTTTTATGGCAGCCTGGGAGGAGTCTGCTCTCTCTTCCTTTCCTCTAAAACCACACGCTTACTTCCGTTTCCTAGATGACATATGGGGAATCTGGACCCACTCCAGAGAGAGTTTTTCTGATTTCACAGAACACCTTAACAACCATCAGAGCTCTATTAAGATCAAATTCACAATCAGCAACACTGAGGTGAATTTCCTAGATGTGGTATCGTACAAAGGTACAGCCTTTAACATCACTAACAGATTAGATTTCAAAGTATACTTTAAAGACACAGACACACACTGTCTGTTACACAAATCTAGCTTTCACCCCAAACACACCTTTAGGGGTATAATCAAATCACAACTACTCAGATTTCATAGGATATGCACAGAGAAATCTCAATTTGACATAGCTACTAAAACACTCTTTGCAGCTTTGAGACAGAGAAATTACTCTAGATCCTTTCTGAGAAGTATACACAAGTCTTTTCTTAAACCCAAAAAGGCCACGGTAACTGATAACCCACCTAGGACTAAGATTATACCCATGGTCTCTAGATTTTGTAATCAAAGTATCCAACTTAATAAGAGTATTAAGGAAAACTTTTTCAAATTTACAGATTCCACTAATTGCTTACAGAAACATAAACCTATTGCTGCCCATTGCAGAAATAAAAATCTTCTTGACAAATTAGTTCATAGTAAGGTGTCTAAACCCTTAACTAAAAGCAAAGCTGGAACCTGTAAATATTACACTTATAAGCGTTGGGTACGTAATAGGTTTACACAACAAATTTTTGAGCTAAAACAGTCTCTGTCCTCCCACTCGGCTAATTGTGTGTATCTGATTTTCTGTAATAAGTGTCAAAAGCAGTATGTTGGACAAACCAAAAATCAAATCAACACTAGAGTTTATCAACATGTACACAATATCATCCACAAAATTGATAAACGCAGACACTTAGTACAACATTTCCTAAAACATGGACTTAAAGAACTCAAAGTGACAGGCTTGCAATCAGATCCACGCTGGTCTCTTAGGGACAGATTGAAAACAGAGAGTTTGTGGATTAAAAAACTGAACACAGAATTTCCTAGAGGTCTCAATGAGGCCTAGTTTTTGAGCTAACTCGCTATGCTTTCCTTTTAGGCCCACTGTCTTCTTTACAACAGACACGCCATGCAGAGGTCTCCCTTTATATATTATATATTATATATTATTTGCTGAAAGATGCATCATTATGAAAAATCTGACTAATGATTTGTATATGTTTTTAACACACATTTTTTCTCTGTATGCTTTCAGAGACGGGGGAGACCATACCAATTTACACACGGATAACCTCACTGATTGACCTTGAATAAGGCCCATACCCCAATCACAAGGGTCGATGCACCACACCTTCTGTGCCTAAACCCAATCCAGGTCACACATATTGTGTTTTCTCAACACTACAGCCTCCTTAACTTCTAGAACACCACACCTACCCTTTCTCAAACCCCAACATCACAGGGGCCTGGGCACTAACCCCAATTACACCACCCCTATGGGAGTTTTTACACTAATTCATTAGAACCCCAAACCCCTCCCTTTCCTAACCCCAACATCACAGGAGTCTGGGCACTAACCCCAATTACACCACCCCTATGAGAGTCTTTACACCAAGTTCATTAGAACCCTGAACCTCTCCCTTTTCTAACCCCAACATCACAGGGGCCTGAACGTTTAACCCAAGTGCACCAGCCCTCTCTCTATATATATCAAACACTATATGAATACAACCCTTATGGTGTGATACACTGTGTCTGACATACACTATACACCTAAAATCCACAGCATTAGAGATTAGAACCCCATATACTGATTTTAACACACTTTGTATCTGGGGCACCATTGACTTATACTGGGATGCAGTACTCCTTTAAAAATTCATTTTGACATTATATTTCCTTTACACAATAAAAGATCATCTGAACACACTGAATAAAATAAAAATTCCCTTCTTCAGACACATAATCTAAACACAGAGGTCCTGGAGGCTGTTCTAGGTACACAGTGGTGGATTGGTCATGGTCTCTCACTCTCTCCACGTACAGATTACACCAAAGGATGGACTTTCTTCTTTCTTATTGCCCATTCAGAGATCTGTTGATGTGTGAATATTACATAATTTTGTATGATGGGGAGCGGGGGGCTTTTCTGGTTCCTGGGGTGTCCATTGGATTGTCTGGAGTGGTCAGAGCTTGATGGCCCATGCACAACCGGGTCTGGACTTGTCTGGGCTCTGGACTAACCTAACTCCTAACCTTGCTAGTGCCTCAATCTCTGAGCTCTGGGTGGTCTGGGGGCATTCCTGGGACTGGTCTGGTCCTCCTTTTCCCCTTAAATTAACCACACATATACATATATTGAGTAATATACTCACAATTAATCATATGCTATGTATTATATGGAGGGAGACCTATTTGATTTACTACATCCTATTTTTTCCTTTCCTATATCATCAATTATACGAACAACAGTAAGAGAGACACACGTAGCACACATTATAAATAGACAAATATATAAATATTAAAAAGAAATTCATTTCTACAAAAAGAGATATATACACATTTTTAACATAATGATGGACTTAACAGCATTAAGGATGATTGACTATTCAGAAGATACAAATATATTAATGAATAACATCTTATTTTTGCATTGTACACCTCCTTTGAGTTTCAGCTGTTCTGGAAAGATCTCCATGCAAGTCTGAGGGATGGAAGTTAACGCTTTTGATATCCTTTCTGACTTCCTCTCATATATAAAAATATATTTTTTAACATTACAAGCTCATTGGAGTATTAATAACATCTAATTTACCTTTTGGTGTATGAATGTCTCTCCTTTTGACTGTCTCCTCATTGTGTAATACACTAAGATTACCGGAAAATTCCGTGCTTCATTTAGTTTCGGTTTTAAAATATCCTTTTCTTTTTCTTTTTATTTATTTTTGGTTTTTTCTTCTTTAATTTAATTTTATAAGCCCTTATGCAGCCTCCTATGCCTCTATTGTGCATATAGCATTCCATTAACACCGAGTTTTTTCTAAAAAATATTTTTAACGTGCACGTGTCTAAAACAAATCGATAATAACGGAAAGAGAAAATTAAAGACAGGAAGTTAGAATAAAAACACTATTCCTCATACTCTGAAAATAGGAGGTGTTATTCCTGCATGTGACCGCAAGAGGGAAACAGCGAGCGCGGGCCCTGGTAGTACAGCCTACTGTGAGCCCGCGAGTGAGTTCACTCTCACATTAGCAAACTGTGTATTCAGTACGGACGAAATAATCTACATTCCTGTATATCCTGCATTAATTTGGCCAGATTCACCTCCGACACGTCATTGGTTCGCCTGAGGAAGGTACAGAACGTACCGAAACGTCGCGACCTGCCAAGTGAACGTAAGGACGGTTGAATTATTGCATTGTATACATCAAAATGGTGAAGACTCACTACGGACGTGGACAGAGGCCTACTCCTCGCATACGTCTTGGTGGGCCTTTCCCATCTCTCAAATCTAATAGCTTTAATCTAATTTCTTCATCTAATTATCGTGCTAATGATCCGCTGCGCCGGGTGGGCGGACATTACACCAATCCTACTACTTTCACTGTTTATGATCGTGATGTCTCTCGTAATAATAAGGCCTCGTCCTCTCGTGCGGGCGCTCGCCCGGTTTATGTAAATCAGAATCGCCGGGGTTCTAGTCCTTATAAACCGGGCACTCGCCGCACTGCCAACACTCAACACAGAGGCTTTTCGGGCCGTCAGGGCCGTGACTCATATGACAACTACGATGATGGCGATCATAATTCAGGTCAGAGTAGGGTGCATACTGCACTTTTCAGTGCAAACTCCGGAGGGCGTGATCTTCCCGACCAAAGAAATGAAAGTCGACGTGACCCGTCCATCCAAGCACAATACAGAACCGCACAAAGACAAGACCAAGCAACACATACCACGCTTGGTAATGCACACTACGGAGGGCGTGATCTTACCGACCAGGACAGAGATGATCGACGTGACCCGCCTATCCAAACACAGCACATAAACTCAACAGAACCAGGTTCATCTTTCCAGGCCAGGGCCAGGGGAAACCGCCGAAAGAACCCACCCAGGAAGAGAAAGCAAAATGTTTCCTTCAATGCACCGGTGAGAGATTCATTCTACGTTTATGATCAAGACACAGATTTTCACCGCAACACTGATAGACATTTAACACAACATCCTGCACGGAGTGTCACGGACGTGCCCTCCTACATGATTCCAGACCGGGACCGGTTTGATGTTTCCACACACACATATCAGGATGATGAATACCGAGGGACAGTTAACAGAAAACGTGATCATTTTTTTCGTGACAATGACAACAGATACCATCACGACAGAAACACACAACCCAGAAGGAACCAAAGATACCAAAAAAGAACCAGAACTCTTCTTAACGTCACAACACAGAGTATTGAGGGCTCTCAATCAGATAATGACTTTGATTCAGACATAATTAACACCACTGGAAGAAGAATGACTACTGTTCCATCTGAAAAAATCACACATCTTCAAAGCCTCACTTATTATCGGGCACCAGCTCAAAACAACACTACTCCACGTGAAGCTCTGCGTGTGAGTGAACCATCTGGACCCAACGCACACAACATTGACCCAAATGAAGAGGAAGAGGAGATTGTGGACTACAGAGGTTCCAGTCACGACACACACAGACCATCTGTCTACACTGCTCAGAACCAAGCTCGCAAACACAAACAGAAGAAAAAACACCTCACTTCTGCTTCCAGAACACAACAGAGATCTGATCAAAGATATTTTCAAGTGAACGAAGAAGAAGAGTATTCTGATGATTTCCAAGACTTTTCTGTTCGTGATGATGAAGGTCACACAGTGATTCACGAAACTGTGCGTGCGGACGCACGTGGTCCCAGATCGGTATCCTTTGCTAATCATGCGGGCCGGGACGTCATTTTGAATCCTTCCCCGCATGATAGGAGATTTTCTGATACCAGGAGTACCAGAAAATCAGACTCTTTACCCCCACGTAGAGACCGGTATGTCAGATCACGTGACCGTGCCCCTAGATCGTACAATGACTACATACCGGCCTCCGTGCAGTTGAAATCTTCGATTAGGCTCATATACTCACTCATTCGCTTTGTGTACCACTTACATAATGTCAGCACTAAGAACAACAACACACCAAACACCTTTAGAAAATTACAACAACTACTGATTGAGACGGTCAGACCAGCTAGACCCAATAAAGAGATACTACAACTTTTAAAGGGTAATGCGGTTAACTGGGCGTACACTACACAACTAATTCTCCAAGATCATTATGATGACTTGATTACTAACACAATCACAGAATTAAAAAATAACACTAACAATGAAGATTGGTTACAAGCGTTTGAGGTGGCGTCACGGTGGGCTAATCGCAATTTCTATGGTAGAGTCTCTGATGATGTCTTTGAAACAGTGGATGCTATTCTGGTCGCAGAAACGTTGAATGGAACAAATCTCATTGATATAGACGATCCGGCGGTACCCTCGAGTGTTAACGAAGTAACAACCCCAACACGTACACAGCCTCCTCCTAATACACGAAATTCTTATGCTGAAGTAGTAAAACGCACACAGCCCACTAGGGGGAGTGATAGAACGCCAGCACCTAACACAACAGTGCCTCGTAACACTCAGGCCCCAACCTCTCCGCCTAACACTATTCAGACTGAGGGGCATCTTAATGAACCTGCCCACTCACACACTTCTTCTCAGGTCGGGCCCATACAGGCCCTGACCACTTCGGAGCCCACAACGGCTCAACATAGTGCCCAGCATCGACCCAAACAGGTCCGAGGGCACTCCAGTGCAAACACGCAGACACTCATAAGACCATCGACATGGTCTTCTGAACTAACGACAATAATGTCTGATCTCGCACCTCAGATGCAGCCCGCTAAAGTAACATTACTCCCATTAAACACGAGCGAAGGGAACGAGGGAGATAAACTTCCTATTAAGACCAATTTAGTTCCGCCTCAAACACAAAATGACAATGTGGAGACTGACACTTTAGATGGGACACCGCAGGAGCCACTTCTCGGACCCCAAGGGGTAGAGAAGGACAACACTACCGGGCGTGACTCCTTGCGATCTCCCACTCTGGGTGCTGAGTTACACAATAACAACATAAATAATAATGAGAATGAAGGTGAGAACGTAGAAGAGATAGCTCCTCAATCAGATGAGCAGCCGACCGATGATCTAGACGACAGTTTTCCGGCCGGGCATGCGCCATCGCAAGGATTTAGTCCACCTCTTTATTCGGACGACACGGGGGATTCGGGGCAATCACATCCATCTCGAGAACATTCTCCATTATCTAATATAATAGATTTGTACAAAAAATCTAAATCTTTTTCTTCTCCTGATGGTAACACTGTCCCTTTAAATACCGGTATACCGATGGAGCATAGTTCTCCTGAGGGTTCTTTAAATGACGCACAACCGTCTCGGGACGCACACACGTCCGTTTCTAGAGCTCAATCGATACAACCACAGCCTGATACCGCTAGCATAGTGGTTGACGAGGCCGGTATCTTTAGAACAGAAACCCCCGCTCCGGCTGGAGCCGAGGGAGGACTCACACCAATTTCCAGACCGCCGTCGACACCAAAATCTACTAGCAAACCCACCAGGCACGTTAACACCAATAGGAAATTGTCAGATTGGAGTCTTACGATACGGAAAAAATTCGTAATAATAGGAGATTCAAACATTGCCAGAATCCCTGCTTATGACGTTCAAGACTTACAAATTGATAGTTTCCCTGGTGCCAAATTCCAACACGCTAGTCACCTTTTGGAAAGAGCAGTGATTGCGGTAAAACCCGAAAAGCTTGTGGTGGCGTTTGGTGTAAATAATAGAACGCAAAGATACAGACTGACGGTCACGAAGGAGATTGAAAAAGTGGTTAGCATAGTGAAAAAACGCCTACCTAACACTGAATTGTATATACCTATGCTTAACTTCTCCAGATCCTTGCCTATTGAGGAGCAATCTTTCTTGGAACAGCTGAATACTTACATCCGCAGTAACACCACCTTTATTCCTCCTTTGTCCCACACACATTTTGCAGTAGACACTGACCATATACACTGGAGGCCCGCTACGGCTAGAGCTATGCTAACACATTGGGCGCAACATTTAAACTTGCTCCGTTAGTAACCCAAAAATTTGGTGAACATAGCTTAATAGTCAATCTTTCCAATTCGTTTGTACTCACTAAAACACAAGAGGATGTCCTCTCTAAAGGCCTATCTTTCATTCCCACTCCTTTGAGTTTTAAGACACAGAAAATTGAGCTCCAAAAAGACTTGCAAAAATATCATAGAAGACTCAAGCTAGAGGCCTTTTTCGAAGGCAAACAAGGCCGTAAACGCAAATTACCTTTCACTTATGGCTCCGATTGGACGCCTGCGTTATCTAGTTTACCTAAACACATAAGCTCCATAATCAGAGCTGATTACCATGCATTCAAACACCTCAATTGGTCTATTAAACCACGACCAAATTTATCTGTGAATGAAGAGACAGCCGTTAGAGAGTTACAGAAAAACAGACGAATTGTGATCAAACCAGCCGATAAGGGCAACGCAGTTGTTATTATGGATCGAGACCAATACCTGTGGGAGGGTCAGAGACAATTAGCAGTGGCCGAACACTATAAAAGTCTTGAAAAACCTATTTATTTGGACACCATGACGGAAGTAAGAGGTATTTTAGAGGAAATGTATGAGAAAAACATCTTGAAAGACAAACAAAAAGAATATCTATTGGGCCCTTCTATTCCTAGAGCTAGGAGATTCTATTTACTGCCGAAAATACACAAAGAACCAGAGAAATGGAGCGTCCCTTTTAAAATACCTCCAGGACGCCCCATAGTCTCAGACTGTAACAGTGAGACTTATTACACGGCAGAATATATTGAATATTTCCTAGGCCCAATTTCACAGAAACATCCCAGCTACCTGAAGGATACGTATGATTTCATTTCCAAAGTTAAAGATATTGATATCCCTAATGATGCCTTTCTTTTCACCATTGACATTGACAGCCTTTACACTAACATTGAAACAGCAGCAGGTATCGAAGCAGTAAGAAAGTGCATGGAGAAATATCCTGACTCTAAAAGACCAGATGAGTATATTTTAAAATTATTGGATATCAATTTAAACAAAAATGATTTTGAATTTGACTCTAAATTTTACCTACAGATTAAGGGAACAGCTATGGGAAAGAAATTTGCACCCTCATACGCAAACATTTTTATGGCAGCCTGGGAGGAGTCTGCTCTCTCTTCCTTTCCTCTAAAACCACACGCTTACTTCCGTTTCCTAGATGACATATGGGGAATCTGGACCCACTCCAGAGAGAGTTTTTCTGATTTCACAGAACACCTTAACAACCATCAGAGCTCTATTAAGATCAAATTCACAATCAGCAACACTGAGGTGAATTTCCTAGATGTGGTATCGTACAAAGGTACAGCCTTTAACATCACTAACAGATTAGACTTCAAAGTATACTTTAAAGACACAGACACACACTGTCTGTTACACAAATCTAGCTTTCACCCCAAACACACCTTTAGGGGTATAATCAAATCACAACTACTCAGATTTCATAGGATATGCACAGAGAAATCTCAATTTGACATAGCTACTAAAACACTCTTTGCAGCTTTGAGACAGAGAAATTACTCTAGATCCTTTCTGAGAAGTATACACAAGTCTTTTCTTAAACCCAAAAAGGCCACGGTAACTGATAACCCACCTAGGACTAAGATTATACCCATGGTCTCTAGATTTTGTAATCAAAGTATCCAACTTAATAAGAGTATTAAGGAAAACTTTTTCAAATTTACAGATTCCACTAATTGCTTACAGAAACATAAACCTATTGCTGCCCATTGCAGAAATAAAAATCTTCTTGACAAATTAGTTCATAGTAAGGTGTCTAAACCCTTAACTAAAAGCAAAGCTGGAACCTGTAAATATTACACTTATAAGCGTTGGGTACGTAATAGGTTTACACAACAAATTTTTGAGCTAAAACAGTCTCTGTCCTCCCACTCGGCTAATTGTGTGTATCTGATTTTCTGTAATAAGTGTCAAAAGCAGTATGTTGGACAAACCAAAAATCAAATCAACACTAGAGTTTATCAACATGTACACAATATCATCCACAAAATTGATAAACGCAGACACTTAGTACAACATTTCCTAAAACATGGACTTAAAGAACTCAAAGTGACAGGCTTGCAATCAGATCCACGCTGGTCTCTTAGGGACAGATTGAAAACAGAGAGTTTGTGGATTAAAAAACTGAACACAGAATTTCCTAGAGGTCTCAATGAGGCCTAGTTTTTGAGCTAACTCGCTATGCTTTCCTTTTAGGCCCACTGTCTTCTTTACAACAGACACGCCATGCAGAGGTCTCCCTTTATATATTATATATTATATATTATTTGCTGAAAGATGCATCATTATGAAAAATCTGACTAATGATTTGTATATGTTTTTAACACACATTTTTTCTCTGTATGCTTTCAGAGACGGGGGAGACCATACCAATTTACACACGGATAACCTCACTGATTGACCTTGAATAAGGCCCATACCCCAATCACAAGGGTCGATGCACCACACCTTCTGTGCCTAAACCCAATCCAGGTCACACATATTGTGTTTTCTCAACACTACAGCCTCCTTAACTTCTAGAACACCACACCTACCCTTTCTCAAACCCCAACATCACAGGGGCCTGGGCACTAACCCCAATTACACCACCCCTATGGGAGTTTTTACACTAATTCATTAGAACCCCAAACCCCTCCCTTTCCTAACCCCAACATCACAGGAGTCTGGGCACTAACCCCAATTACACCACCCCTATGAGAGTCTTTACACCAAGTTCATTAGAACCCTGAACCTCTCCCTTTTCTAACCCCAACATCACAGGGGCCTGAACGTTTAACCCAAGTGCACCAGCCCTCTCTCTATATATATCAAACACTATATGAATACAACCCTTATGGTGTGATACACTGTGTCTGACATACACTATACACCTAAAATCCACAGCATTAGAGATTAGAACCCCATATACTGATTTTAACACACTTTGTATCTGGGGCACCATTGACTTATACTGGGATGCAGTACTCCTTTAAAAATTCATTTTGACATTATATTTCCTTTACACAATAAAAGATCATCTGAACACACTGAATAAAATAAAAATTCCCTTCTTCAGACACATAATCTAAACACAGAGGTCCTGGAGGCTGTTCTAGGTACACAGTGGTGGATTGGTCATGGTCTCTCACTCTCTCCACGTACAGATTACACCAAAGGATGGACTTTCTTCTTTCTTATTGCCCATTCAGAGATCTGTTGATGTGTGAATATTACATAATTTTGTATGATGGGGAGCGGGGGGCTTTTCTGGTTCCTGGGGTGTCCATTGGATTGTCTGGAGTGGTCAGAGCTTGATGGCCCATGCACAACCGGGTCTGGACTTGTCTGGGCTCTGGACTAACCTAACTCCTAACCTTGCTAGTGCCTCAATCTCTGAGCTCTGGGTGGTCTGGGGGCATTCCTGGGACTGGTCTGGTCCTCCTTTTCCCCTTAAATTAACCACACATATACATATATTGAGTAATATACTCACAATTAATCATATGCTATGTATTATATGGAGGGAGACCTATTTGATTTACTACATCCTATTTTTTCCTTTCCTATATCATCAATTATACGAACAACAGTAAGAGAGACACACGTAGCACACATTATAAATAGACAAATATATAAATATTAAAAAGAAATTCATTTCTACAAAAAGAGATATATACACATTTTTAACATAATGATGGACTTAACAGCATTAAGGATGATTGACTATTCAGAAGATACAAATATATTAATGAATAACATCTTATTTTTGCATTGTACACCTCCTTTGAGTTTCAGCTGTTCTGGAAAGATCTCCATGCAAGTCTGAGGGATGGAAGTTAACGCTTTTGATATCCTTTCTGACTTCCTCTCATATATAAAAATATATTTTTTAACATTACAAGCTCATTGGAGTATTAATAACATCTAATTTACCTTTTGGTGTATGAATGTCTCTCCTTTTGACTGTCTCCTCATTGTGTAATACACTAAGATTACCGGAAAATTCCGTGCTTCATTTAGTTTCGGTTTTAAAATATCCTTTTCTTTTTCTTTTTATTTATTTTTGGTTTTTTCTTCTTTAATTTAATTTTATAAGCCCTTATGCAGCCTCCTATGCCTCTATTGTGCATATAGCATTCCATTAACACCGAGTTTTTTCTAAAAAATATTTTTAACGTGCACGTGTCTAAAACAAATCGATAATAACGGAAAGAGAAAATTAAAGACAGGAAGTTAGAATAAAAACACTATTCCTCATACTCTGAAAATAGGAGGTGTTATTCCTGCATGTGACCGCAAGAGGGAAACAGCGAGCGCGGGCCCTGGTAGTACAGCCTACTGTGAGCCCGCGAGTGAGTTCACTCTCACATTAGCAAACTGTGTATTCAGTACGGACGAAATAATCTACATTCCTGTATATCCTGCATTAATTTGGCCAGATTCACCTCCGACACGTCATTGGTTCGCCTGAGGAAGGTACAGAACGTACCGAAACGTCGCGACCTGCCAAGTGAACGTAAGGACGGTTGAATTATTGCATTGTATACATCAAAATGGTGAAGACTCACTACGGACGTGGACAGAGGCCTACTCCTCGCATACGTCTTGGTGGGCCTTTCCCATCTCTCAAATCTAATAGCTTTAATCTAATTTCTTCATCTAATTATCGTGCTAATGATCCGCTGCGCCGGGTGGGCGGACATTACACCAATCCTACTACTTTCACTGTTTATGATCGTGATGTCTCTCGTAATAATAAGGCCTCGTCCTCTCGTGCGGGCGCTCGCCCGGTTTATGTAAATCAGAATCGCCGGGGTTCTAGTCCTTATAAACCGGGCACTCGCCGCACTGCCAACACTCAACACAGAGGCTTTTCGGGCCGTCAGGGCCGTGACTCATATGACAACTACGATGATGGCGATCATAATTCAGGTCAGAGTAGGGTGCATACTGCACTTTTCAGTGCAAACTCCGGAGGGCGTGATCTTCCCGACCAAAGAAATGAAAGTCGACGTGACCCGTCCATCCAAGCACAATACAGAACCGCACAAAGACAAGACCAAGCAACACATACCACGCTTGGTAATGCACACTACGGAGGGCGTGATCTTACCGACCAGGACAGAGATGATCGACGTGACCCGCCTATCCAAACACAGCACATAAACTCAACAGAACCAGGTTCATCTTTCCAGGCCAGGGCCAGGGGAAACCGCCGAAAGAACCCACCCAGGAAGAGAAAGCAAAATGTTTCCTTCAATGCACCGGTGAGAGATTCATTCTACGTTTATGATCAAGACACAGATTTTCACCGCAACACTGATAGACATTTAACACAACATCCTGCACGGAGTGTCACGGACGTGCCCTCCTACATGATTCCAGACCGGGACCGGTTTGATGTTTCCACACACACATATCAGGATGATGAATACCGAGGGACAGTTAACAGAAAACGTGATCATTTTTTTCGTGACAATGACAACAGATACCATCACGACAGAAACACACAACCCAGAAGGAACCAAAGATACCAAAAAAGAACCAGAACTCTTCTTAACGTCACAACACAGAGTATTGAGGGCTCTCAATCAGATAATGACTTTGATTCAGACATAATTAACACCACTGGAAGAAGAATGACTACTGTTCCATCTGAAAAAATCACACATCTTCAAAGCCTCACTTATTATCGGGCACCAGCTCAAAACAACACTACTCCACGTGAAGCTCTGCGTGTGAGTGAACCATCTGGACCCAACGCACACAACATTGACCCAAATGAAGAGGAAGAGGAGATTGTGGACTACAGAGGTTCCAGTCACGACACACACAGACCATCTGTCTACACTGCTCAGAACCAAGCTCGCAAACACAAACAGAAGAAAAAACACCTCACTTCTGCTTCCAGAACACAACAGAGATCTGATCAAAGATATTTTCAAGTGAACGAAGAAGAAGAGTATTCTGATGATTTCCAAGACTTTTCTGTTCGTGATGATGAAGGTCACACAGTGATTCACGAAACTGTGCGTGCGGACGCACGTGGTCCCAGATCGGTATCCTTTGCTAATCATGCGGGCCGGGACGTCATTTTGAATCCTTCCCCGCATGATAGGAGATTTTCTGATACCAGGAGTACCAGAAAATCAGACTCTTTACCCCCACGTAGAGACCGGTATGTCAGATCACGTGACCGTGCCCCTAGATCGTACAATGACTACATACCGGCCTCCGTGCAGTTGAAATCTTCGATTAGGCTCATATACTCACTCATTCGCTTTGTGTACCACTTACATAATGTCAGCACTAAGAACAACAACACACCAAACACCTTTAGAAAATTACAACAACTACTGATTGAGACGGTCAGACCAGCTAGACCCAATAAAGAGATACTACAACTTTTAAAGGGTAATGCGGTTAACTGGGCGTACACTACACAACTAATTCTCCAAGATCATTATGATGACTTGATTACTAACACAATCACAGAATTAAAAAATAACACTAACAATGAAGATTGGTTACAAGCGTTTGAGGTGGCGTCACGGTGGGCTAATCGCAATTTCTATGGTAGAGTCTCTGATGATGTCTTTGAAACAGTGGATGCTATTCTGGTCGCAGAAACGTTGAATGGAACAAATCTCATTGATATAGACGATCCGGCGGTACCCTCGAGTGTTAACGAAGTAACAACCCCAACACGTACACAGCCTCCTCCTAATACACGAAATTCTTATGCTGAAGTAGTAAAACGCACACAGCCCACTAGGGGGAGTGATAGAACGCCAGCACCTAACACAACAGTGCCTCGTAACACTCAGGCCCCAACCTCTCCGCCTAACACTATTCAGACTGAGGGGCATCTTAATGAACCTGCCCACTCACACACTTCTTCTCAGGTCGGGCCCATACAGGCCCTGACCACTTCGGAGCCCACAACGGCTCAACATAGTGCCCAGCATCGACCCAAACAGGTCCGAGGGCACTCCAGTGCAAACACGCAGACACTCATAAGACCATCGACATGGTCTTCTGAACTAACGACAATAATGTCTGATCTCGCACCTCAGATGCAGCCCGCTAAAGTAACATTACTCCCATTAAACACGAGCGAAGGGAACGAGGGAGATAAACTTCCTATTAAGACCAATTTAGTTCCGCCTCAAACACAAAATGACAATGTGGAGACTGACACTTTAGATGGGACACCGCAGGAGCCACTTCTCGGACCCCAAGGGGTAGAGAAGGACAACACTACCGGGCGTGACTCCTTGCGATCTCCCACTCTGGGTGCTGAGTTACACAATAACAACATAAATAATAATGAGAATGAAGGTGAGAACGTAGAAGAGATAGCTCCTCAATCAGATGAGCAGCCGACCGATGATCTAGACGACAGTTTTCCGGCCGGGCATGCGCCATCGCAAGGATTTAGTCCACCTCTTTATTCGGACGACACGGGGGATTCGGGGCAATCACATCCATCTCGAGAACATTCTCCATTATCTAATATAATAGATTTGTACAAAAAATCTAAATCTTTTTCTTCTCCTGATGGTAACACTGTCCCTTTAAATACCGGTATACCGATGGAGCATAGTTCTCCTGAGGGTTCTTTAAATGACGCACAACCGTCTCGGGACGCACACACGTCCGTTTCTAGAGCTCAATCGATACAACCACAGCCTGATACCGCTAGCATAGTGGTTGACGAGGCCGGTATCTTTAGAACAGAAACCCCCGCTCCGGCTGGAGCCGAGGGAGGACTCACACCAATTTCCAGACCGCCGTCGACACCAAAATCTACTAGCAAACCCACCAGGCACGTTAACACCAATAGGAAATTGTCAGATTGGAGTCTTACGATACGGAAAAAATTCGTAATAATAGGAGATTCAAACATTGCCAGAATCCCTGCTTATGACGTTCAAGACTTACAAATTGATAGTTTCCCTGGTGCCAAATTCCAACACGCTAGTCACCTTTTGGAAAGAGCAGTGATTGCGGTAAAACCCGAAAAGCTTGTGGTGGCGTTTGGTGTAAATAATAGAACGCAAAGATACAGACTGACGGTCACGAAGGAGATTGAAAAAGTGGTTAGCATAGTGAAAAAACGCCTACCTAACACTGAATTGTATATACCTATGCTTAACTTCTCCAGATCCTTGCCTATTGAGGAGCAATCTTTCTTGGAACAGCTGAATACTTACATCCGCAGTAACACCACCTTTATTCCTCCTTTGTCCCACACACATTTTGCAGTAGACACTGACCATATACACTGGAGGCCCGCTACGGCTAGAGCTATGCTAACACATTGGGCGCAACATTTAAACTTGCTCCGTTAGTAACCCAAAAATTTGGTGAACATAGCTTAATAGTCAATCTTTCCAATTCGTTTGTACTCACTAAAACACAAGAGGATGTCCTCTCTAAAGGCCTATCTTTCATTCCCACTCCTTTGAGTTTTAAGACACAGAAAATTGAGCTCCAAAAAGACTTGCAAAAATATCATAGAAGACTCAAGCTAGAGGCCTTTTTCGAAGGCAAACAAGGCCGTAAACGCAAATTACCTTTCACTTATGGCTCCGATTGGACGCCTGCGTTATCTAGTTTACCTAAACACATAAGCTCCATAATCAGAGCTGATTACCATGCATTCAAACACCTCAATTGGTCTATTAAACCACGACCAAATTTATCTGTGAATGAAGAGACAGCCGTTAGAGAGTTACAGAAAAACAGACGAATTGTGATCAAACCAGCCGATAAGGGCAACGCAGTTGTTATTATGGATCGAGACCAATACCTGTGGGAGGGTCAGAGACAATTAGCAGTGGCCGAACACTATAAAAGTCTTGAAAAACCTATTTATTTGGACACCATGACGGAAGTAAGAGGTATTTTAGAGGAAATGTATGAGAAAAACATCTTGAAAGACAAACAAAAAGAATATCTATTGGGCCCTTCTATTCCTAGAGCTAGGAGATTCTATTTACTGCCGAAAATACACAAAGAACCAGAGAAATGGAGCGTCCCTTTTAAAATACCTCCAGGACGCCCCATAGTCTCAGACTGTAACAGTGAGACTTATTACACGGCAGAATATATTGAATATTTCCTAGGCCCAATTTCACAGAAACATCCCAGCTACCTGAAGGATACGTATGATTTCATTTCCAAAGTTAAAGATATTGATATCCCTAATGATGCCTTTCTTTTCACCATTGACATTGACAGCCTTTACACTAACATTGAAACAGCAGCAGGTATCGAAGCAGTAAGAAAGTGCATGGAGAAATATCCTGACTCTAAAAGACCAGATGAGTATATTTTAAAATTATTGGATATCAATTTAAACAAAAATGATTTTGAATTTGACTCTAAATTTTACCTACAGATTAAGGGAACAGCTATGGGAAAGAAATTTGCACCCTCATACGCAAACATTTTTATGGCAGCCTGGGAGGAGTCTGCTCTCTCTTCCTTTCCTCTAAAACCACACGCTTACTTCCGTTTCCTAGATGACATATGGGGAATCTGGACCCACTCCAGAGAGAGTTTTTCTGATTTCACAGAACACCTTAACAACCATCAGAGCTCTATTAAGATCAAATTCACAATCAGCAACACTGAGGTGAATTTCCTAGATGTGGTATCGTACAAAGGTACAGCCTTTAACATCACTAACAGATTAGATTTCAAAGTATACTTTAAAGACACAGACACACACTGTCTGTTACACAAATCTAGCTTTCACCCCAAACACACCTTTAGGGGTATAATCAAATCACAACTACTCAGATTTCATAGGATATGCACAGAGAAATCTCAATTTGACATAGCTACTAAAACACTCTTTGCAGCTTTGAGACAGAGAAATTACTCTAGATCCTTTCTGAGAAGTATACACAAGTCTTTTCTTAAACCCAAAAAGGCCACGGTAACTGATAACCCACCTAGGACTAAGATTATACCCATGGTCTCTAGATTTTGTAATCAAAGTATCCAACTTAATAAGAGTATTAAGGAAAACTTTTTCAAATTTACAGATTCCACTAATTGCTTACAGAAACATAAACCTATTGCTGCCCATTGCAGAAATAAAAATCTTCTTGACAAATTAGTTCATAGTAAGGTGTCTAAACCCTTAACTAAAAGCAAAGCTGGAACCTGTAAATATTACACTTATAAGCGTTGGGTACGTAATAGGTTTACACAACAAATTTTTGAGCTAAAACAGTCTCTGTCCTCCCACTCGGCTAATTGTGTGTATCTGATTTTCTGTAATAAGTGTCAAAAGCAGTATGTTGGACAAACCAAAAATCAAATCAACACTAGAGTTTATCAACATGTACACAATATCATCCACAAAATTGATAAACGCAGACACTTAGTACAACATTTCCTAAAACATGGACTTAAAGAACTCAAAGTGACAGGCTTGCAATCAGATCCACGCTGGTCTCTTAGGGACAGATTGAAAACAGAGAGTTTGTGGATTAAAAAACTGAACACAGAATTTCCTAGAGGTCTCAATGAGGCCTAGTTTTTGAGCTAACTCGCTATGCTTTCCTTTTAGGCCCACTGTCTTCTTTACAACAGACACGCCATGCAGAGGTCTCCCTTTATATATTATATATTATATATTATTTGCTGAAAGATGCATCATTATGAAAAATCTGACTAATGATTTGTATATGTTTTTAACACACATTTTTTCTCTGTATGCTTTCAGAGACGGGGGAGACCATACCAATTTACACACGGATAACCTCACTGATTGACCTTGAATAAGGCCCATACCCCAATCACAAGGGTCGATGCACCACACCTTCTGTGCCTAAACCCAATCCAGGTCACACATATTGTGTTTTCTCAACACTACAGCCTCCTTAACTTCTAGAACACCACACCTACCCTTTCTCAAACCCCAACATCACAGGGGCCTGGGCACTAACCCCAATTACACCACCCCTATGGGAGTTTTTACACTAATTCATTAGAACCCCAAACCCCTCCCTTTCCTAACCCCAACATCACAGGAGTCTGGGCACTAACCCCAATTACACCACCCCTATGAGAGTCTTTACACCAAGTTCATTAGAACCCTGAACCTCTCCCTTTTCTAACCCCAACATCACAGGGGCCTGAACGTTTAACCCAAGTGCACCAGCCCTCTCTCTATATATATCAAACACTATATGAATACAACCCTTATGGTGTGATACACTGTGTCTGACATACACTATACACCTAAAATCCACAGCATTAGAGATTAGAACCCCATATACTGATTTTAACACACTTTGTATCTGGGGCACCATTGACTTATACTGGGATGCAGTACTCCTTTAAAAATTCATTTTGACATTATATTTCCTTTACACAATAAAAGATCATCTGAACACACTGAATAAAATAAAAATTCCCTTCTTCAGACACATAATCTAAACACAGAGGTCCTGGAGGCTGTTCTAGGTACACAGTGGTGGATTGGTCATGGTCTCTCACTCTCTCCACGTACAGATTACACCAAAGGATGGACTTTCTTCTTTCTTATTGCCCATTCAGAGATCTGTTGATGTGTGAATATTACATAATTTTGTATGATGGGGAGCGGGGGGCTTTTCTGGTTCCTGGGGTGTCCATTGGATTGTCTGGAGTGGTCAGAGCTTGATGGCCCATGCACAACCGGGTCTGGACTTGTCTGGGCTCTGGACTAACCTAACTCCTAACCTTGCTAGTGCCTCAATCTCTGAGCTCTGGGTGGTCTGGGGGCATTCCTGGGACTGGTCTGGTCCTCCTTTTCCCCTTAAATTAACCACACATATACATATATTGAGTAATATACTCACAATTAATCATATGCTATGTATTATATGGAGGGAGACCTATTTGATTTACTACATCCTATTTTTTCCTTTCCTATATCATCAATTATACGAACAACAGTAAGAGAGACACACGTAGCACACATTATAAATAGACAAATATATAAATATTAAAAAGAAATTCATTTCTACAAAAAGAGATATATACACATTTTTAACATAATGATGGACTTAACAGCATTAAGGATGATTGACTATTCAGAAGATACAAATATATTAATGAATAACATCTTATTTTTGCATTGTACACCTCCTTTGAGTTTCAGCTGTTCTGGAAAGATCTCCATGCAAGTCTGAGGGATGGAAGTTAACGCTTTTGATATCCTTTCTGACTTCCTCTCATATATAAAAATATATTTTTTAACATTACAAGCTCATTGGAGTATTAATAACATCTAATTTACCTTTTGGTGTATGAATGTCTCTCCTTTTGACTGTCTCCTCATTGTGTAATACACTAAGATTACCGGAAAATTCCGTGCTTCATTTAGTTTCGGTTTTAAAATATCCTTTTCTTTTTCTTTTTATTTATTTTTGGTTTTTTCTTCTTTAATTTAATTTTATAAGCCCTTATGCAGCCTCCTATGCCTCTATTGTGCATATAGCATTCCATTAACACCGAGTTTTTTCTAAAAAATATTTTTAACGTGCACGTGTCTAAAACAAATCGATAATAACGGAAAGAGAAAATTAAAGACAGGAAGTTAGAATAAAAACACTATTCCTCATACTCTGAAAATAGGAGGTGTTATTCCTGCATGTGACCGCAAGAGGGAAACAGCGAGCGCGGGCCCTGGTAGTACAGCCTACTGTGAGCCCGCGAGTGAGTTCACTCTCACATTAGCAAACTGTGTATTCAGTACGGACGAAATAATCTACATTCCTGTATATCCTGCATTAATTTGGCCAGATTCACCTCCGACACGTCATTGGTTCGCCTGAGGAAGGTACAGAACGTACCGAAACGTCGCGACCTGCCAAGTGAACGTAAGGACGGTTGAATTATTGCATTGTATACATCAAAATGGTGAAGACTCACTACGGACGTGGACAGAGGCCTACTCCTCGCATACGTCTTGGTGGGCCTTTCCCATCTCTCAAATCTAATAGCTTTAATCTAATTTCTTCATCTAATTATCGTGCTAATGATCCGCTGCGCCGGGTGGGCGGACATTACACCAATCCTACTACTTTCACTGTTTATGATCGTGATGTCTCTCGTAATAATAAGGCCTCGTCCTCTCGTGCGGGCGCTCGCCCGGTTTATGTAAATCAGAATCGCCGGGGTTCTAGTCCTTATAAACCGGGCACTCGCCGCACTGCCAACACTCAACACAGAGGCTTTTCGGGCCGTCAGGGCCGTGACTCATATGACAACTACGATGATGGCGATCATAATTCAGGTCAGAGTAGGGTGCATACTGCACTTTTCAGTGCAAACTCCGGAGGGCGTGATCTTCCCGACCAAAGAAATGAAAGTCGACGTGACCCGTCCATCCAAGCACAATACAGAACCGCACAAAGACAAGACCAAGCAACACATACCACGCTTGGTAATGCACACTACGGAGGGCGTGATCTTACCGACCAGGACAGAGATGATCGACGTGACCCGCCTATCCAAACACAGCACATAAACTCAACAGAACCAGGTTCATCTTTCCAGGCCAGGGCCAGGGGAAACCGCCGAAAGAACCCACCCAGGAAGAGAAAGCAAAATGTTTCCTTCAATGCACCGGTGAGAGATTCATTCTACGTTTATGATCAAGACACAGATTTTCACCGCAACACTGATAGACATTTAACACAACATCCTGCACGGAGTGTCACGGACGTGCCCTCCTACATGATTCCAGACCGGGACCGGTTTGATGTTTCCACACACACATATCAGGATGATGAATACCGAGGGACAGTTAACAGAAAACGTGATCATTTTTTTCGTGACAATGACAACAGATACCATCACGACAGAAACACACAACCCAGAAGGAACCAAAGATACCAAAAAAGAACCAGAACTCTTCTTAACGTCACAACACAGAGTATTGAGGGCTCTCAATCAGATAATGACTTTGATTCAGACATAATTAACACCACTGGAAGAAGAATGACTACTGTTCCATCTGAAAAAATCACACATCTTCAAAGCCTCACTTATTATCGGGCACCAGCTCAAAACAACACTACTCCACGTGAAGCTCTGCGTGTGAGTGAACCATCTGGACCCAACGCACACAACATTGACCCAAATGAAGAGGAAGAGGAGATTGTGGACTACAGAGGTTCCAGTCACGACACACACAGACCATCTGTCTACACTGCTCAGAACCAAGCTCGCAAACACAAACAGAAGAAAAAACACCTCACTTCTGCTTCCAGAACACAACAGAGATCTGATCAAAGATATTTTCAAGTGAACGAAGAAGAAGAGTATTCTGATGATTTCCAAGACTTTTCTGTTCGTGATGATGAAGGTCACACAGTGATTCACGAAACTGTGCGTGCGGACGCACGTGGTCCCAGATCGGTATCCTTTGCTAATCATGCGGGCCGGGACGTCATTTTGAATCCTTCCCCGCATGATAGGAGATTTTCTGATACCAGGAGTACCAGAAAATCAGACTCTTTACCCCCACGTAGAGACCGGTATGTCAGATCACGTGACCGTGCCCCTAGATCGTACAATGACTACATACCGGCCTCCGTGCAGTTGAAATCTTCGATTAGGCTCATATACTCACTCATTCGCTTTGTGTACCACTTACATAATGTCAGCACTAAGAACAACAACACACCAAACACCTTTAGAAAATTACAACAACTACTGATTGAGACGGTCAGACCAGCTAGACCCAATAAAGAGATACTACAACTTTTAAAGGGTAATGCGGTTAACTGGGCGTACACTACACAACTAATTCTCCAAGATCATTATGATGACTTGATTACTAACACAATCACAGAATTAAAAAATAACACTAACAATGAAGATTGGTTACAAGCGTTTGAGGTGGCGTCACGGTGGGCTAATCGCAATTTCTATGGTAGAGTCTCTGATGATGTCTTTGAAACAGTGGATGCTATTCTGGTCGCAGAAACGTTGAATGGAACAAATCTCATTGATATAGACGATCCGGCGGTACCCTCGAGTGTTAACGAAGTAACAACCCCAACACGTACACAGCCTCCTCCTAATACACGAAATTCTTATGCTGAAGTAGTAAAACGCACACAGCCCACTAGGGGGAGTGATAGAACGCCAGCACCTAACACAACAGTGCCTCGTAACACTCAGGCCCCAACCTCTCCGCCTAACACTATTCAGACTGAGGGGCATCTTAATGAACCTGCCCACTCACACACTTCTTCTCAGGTCGGGCCCATACAGGCCCTGACCACTTCGGAGCCCACAACGGCTCAACATAGTGCCCAGCATCGACCCAAACAGGTCCGAGGGCACTCCAGTGCAAACACGCAGACACTCATAAGACCATCGACATGGTCTTCTGAACTAACGACAATAATGTCTGATCTCGCACCTCAGATGCAGCCCGCTAAAGTAACATTACTCCCATTAAACACGAGCGAAGGGAACGAGGGAGATAAACTTCCTATTAAGACCAATTTAGTTCCGCCTCAAACACAAAATGACAATGTGGAGACTGACACTTTAGATGGGACACCGCAGGAGCCACTTCTCGGACCCCAAGGGGTAGAGAAGGACAACACTACCGGGCGTGACTCCTTGCGATCTCCCACTCTGGGTGCTGAGTTACACAATAACAACATAAATAATAATGAGAATGAAGGTGAGAACGTAGAAGAGATAGCTCCTCAATCAGATGAGCAGCCGACCGATGATCTAGACGACAGTTTTCCGGCCGGGCATGCGCCATCGCAAGGATTTAGTCCACCTCTTTATTCGGACGACACGGGGGATTCGGGGCAATCACATCCATCTCGAGAACATTCTCCATTATCTAATATAATAGATTTGTACAAAAAATCTAAATCTTTTTCTTCTCCTGATGGTAACACTGTCCCTTTAAATACCGGTATACCGATGGAGCATAGTTCTCCTGAGGGTTCTTTAAATGACGCACAACCGTCTCGGGACGCACACACGTCCGTTTCTAGAGCTCAATCGATACAACCACAGCCTGATACCGCTAGCATAGTGGTTGACGAGGCCGGTATCTTTAGAACAGAAACCCCCGCTCCGGCTGGAGCCGAGGGAGGACTCACACCAATTTCCAGACCGCCGTCGACACCAAAATCTACTAGCAAACCCACCAGGCACGTTAACACCAATAGGAAATTGTCAGATTGGAGTCTTACGATACGGAAAAAATTCGTAATAATAGGAGATTCAAACATTGCCAGAATCCCTGCTTATGACGTTCAAGACTTACAAATTGATAGTTTCCCTGGTGCCAAATTCCAACACGCTAGTCACCTTTTGGAAAGAGCAGTGATTGCGGTAAAACCCGAAAAGCTTGTGGTGGCGTTTGGTGTAAATAATAGAACGCAAAGATACAGACTGACGGTCACGAAGGAGATTGAAAAAGTGGTTAGCATAGTGAAAAAACGCCTACCTAACACTGAATTGTATATACCTATGCTTAACTTCTCCAGATCCTTGCCTATTGAGGAGCAATCTTTCTTGGAACAGCTGAATACTTACATCCGCAGTAACACCACCTTTATTCCTCCTTTGTCCCACACACATTTTGCAGTAGACACTGACCATATACACTGGAGGCCCGCTACGGCTAGAGCTATGCTAACACATTGGGCGCAACATTTAAACTTGCTCCGTTAGTAACCCAAAAATTTGGTGAACATAGCTTAATAGTCAATCTTTCCAATTCGTTTGTACTCACTAAAACACAAGAGGATGTCCTCTCTAAAGGCCTATCTTTCATTCCCACTCCTTTGAGTTTTAAGACACAGAAAATTGAGCTCCAAAAAGACTTGCAAAAATATCATAGAAGACTCAAGCTAGAGGCCTTTTTCGAAGGCAAACAAGGCCGTAAACGCAAATTACCTTTCACTTATGGCTCCGATTGGACGCCTGCGTTATCTAGTTTACCTAAACACATAAGCTCCATAATCAGAGCTGATTACCATGCATTCAAACACCTCAATTGGTCTATTAAACCACGACCAAATTTATCTGTGAATGAAGAGACAGCCGTTAGAGAGTTACAGAAAAACAGACGAATTGTGATCAAACCAGCCGATAAGGGCAACGCAGTTGTTATTATGGATCGAGACCAATACCTGTGGGAGGGTCAGAGACAATTAGCAGTGGCCGAACACTATAAAAGTCTTGAAAAACCTATTTATTTGGACACCATGACGGAAGTAAGAGGTATTTTAGAGGAAATGTATGAGAAAAACATCTTGAAAGACAAACAAAAAGAATATCTATTGGGCCCTTCTATTCCTAGAGCTAGGAGATTCTATTTACTGCCGAAAATACACAAAGAACCAGAGAAATGGAGCGTCCCTTT
Organism: Paramisgurnus dabryanus; assembly: GCF_030506205.2. Classification (NCBI taxonomy): domain Eukaryota; kingdom Metazoa; phylum Chordata; class Actinopteri; order Cypriniformes; family Cobitidae; genus Paramisgurnus; species Paramisgurnus dabryanus. The sequence goes on from NC_133352.1 coordinate 1,029,230, forward strand.
TAAAATACCTCCAGGACGCCCCATAGTCTCAGACTGTAACAGTGAGACTTATTACACGGCAGAATATATTGAATATTTCCTAGGCCCAATTTCACAGAAACATCCCAGCTACCTGAAGGATACGTATGATTTCATTTCCAAAGTTAAAGATATTGATATCCCTAATGATGCCTTTCTTTTCACCATTGACATTGACAGCCTTTACACTAACATTGAAACAGCAGCAGGTATCGAAGCAGTAAGAAAGTGCATGGAGAAATATCCTGACTCTAAAAGACCAGATGAGTATATTTTAAAATTATTGGATATCAATTTAAACAAAAATGATTTTGAATTTGACTCTAAATTTTACCTACAGATTAAGGGAACAGCTATGGGAAAGAAATTTGCACCCTCATACGCAAACATTTTTATGGCAGCCTGGGAGGAGTCTGCTCTCTCTTCCTTTCCTCTAAAACCACACGCTTACTTCCGTTTCCTAGATGACATATGGGGAATCTGGACCCACTCCAGAGAGAGTTTTTCTGATTTCACAGAACACCTTAACAACCATCAGAGCTCTATTAAGATCAAATTCACAATCAGCAACACTGAGGTGAATTTCCTAGATGTGGTATCGTACAAAGGTACAGCCTTTAACATCACTAACAGATTAGACTTCAAAGTATACTTTAAAGACACAGACACACACTGTCTGTTACACAAATCTAGCTTTCACCCCAAACACACCTTTAGGGGTATAATCAAATCACAACTACTCAGATTTCATAGGATATGCACAGAGAAATCTCAATTTGACATAGCTACTAAAACACTCTTTGCAGCTTTGAGACAGAGAAATTACTCTAGATCCTTTCTGAGAAGTATACACAAGTCTTTTCTTAAACCCAAAAAGGCCACGGTAACTGATAACCCACCTAGGACTAAGATTATACCCATGGTCTCTAGATTTTGTAATCAAAGTATCCAACTTAATAAGAGTATTAAGGAAAACTTTTTCAAATTTACAGATTCCACTAATTGCTTACAGAAACATAAACCTATTGCTGCCCATTGCAGAAATAAAAATCTTCTTGACAAATTAGTTCATAGTAAGGTGTCTAAACCCTTAACTAAAAGCAAAGCTGGAACCTGTAAATATTACACTTATAAGCGTTGGGTACGTAATAGGTTTACACAACAAATTTTTGAGCTAAAACAGTCTCTGTCCTCCCACTCGGCTAATTGTGTGTATCTGATTTTCTGTAATAAGTGTCAAAAGCAGTATGTTGGACAAACCAAAAATCAAATCAACACTAGAGTTTATCAACATGTACACAATATCATCCACAAAATTGATAAACGCAGACACTTAGTACAACATTTCCTAAAACATGGACTTAAAGAACTCAAAGTGACAGGCTTGCAATCAGATCCACGCTGGTCTCTTAGGGACAGATTGAAAACAGAGAGTTTGTGGATTAAAAAACTGAACACAGAATTTCCTAGAGGTCTCAATGAGGCCTAGTTTTTGAGCTAACTCGCTATGCTTTCCTTTTAGGCCCACTGTCTTCTTTACAACAGACACGCCATGCAGAGGTCTCCCTTTATATATTATATATTATATATTATTTGCTGAAAGATGCATCATTATGAAAAATCTGACTAATGATTTGTATATGTTTTTAACACACATTTTTTCTCTGTATGCTTTCAGAGACGGGGGAGACCATACCAATTTACACACGGATAACCTCACTGATTGACCTTGAATAAGGCCCATACCCCAATCACAAGGGTCGATGCACCACACCTTCTGTGCCTAAACCCAATCCAGGTCACACATATTGTGTTTTCTCAACACTACAGCCTCCTTAACTTCTAGAACACCACACCTACCCTTTCTCAAACCCCAACATCACAGGGGCCTGGGCACTAACCCCAATTACACCACCCCTATGGGAGTTTTTACACTAATTCATTAGAACCCCAAACCCCTCCCTTTCCTAACCCCAACATCACAGGAGTCTGGGCACTAACCCCAATTACACCACCCCTATGAGAGTCTTTACACCAAGTTCATTAGAACCCTGAACCTCTCCCTTTTCTAACCCCAACATCACAGGGGCCTGAACGTTTAACCCAAGTGCACCAGCCCTCTCTCTATATATATCAAACACTATATGAATACAACCCTTATGGTGTGATACACTGTGTCTGACATACACTATACACCTAAAATCCACAGCATTAGAGATTAGAACCCCATATACTGATTTTAACACACTTTGTATCTGGGGCACCATTGACTTATACTGGGATGCAGTACTCCTTTAAAAATTCATTTTGACATTATATTTCCTTTACACAATAAAAGATCATCTGAACACACTGAATAAAATAAAAATTCCCTTCTTCAGACACATAATCTAAACACAGAGGTCCTGGAGGCTGTTCTAGGTACACAGTGGTGGATTGGTCATGGTCTCTCACTCTCTCCACGTACAGATTACACCAAAGGATGGACTTTCTTCTTTCTTATTGCCCATTCAGAGATCTGTTGATGTGTGAATATTACATAATTTTGTATGATGGGGAGCGGGGGGCTTTTCTGGTTCCTGGGGTGTCCATTGGATTGTCTGGAGTGGTCAGAGCTTGATGGCCCATGCACAACCGGGTCTGGACTTGTCTGGGCTCTGGACTAACCTAACTCCTAACCTTGCTAGTGCCTCAATCTCTGAGCTCTGGGTGGTCTGGGGGCATTCCTGGGACTGGTCTGGTCCTCCTTTTCCCCTTAAATTAACCACACATATACATATATTGAGTAATATACTCACAATTAATCATATGCTATGTATTATATGGAGGGAGACCTATTTGATTTACTACATCCTATTTTTTCCTTTCCTATATCATCAATTATACGAACAACAGTAAGAGAGACACACGTAGCACACATTATAAATAGACAAATATATAAATATTAAAAAGAAATTCATTTCTACAAAAAGAGATATATACACATTTTTAACATAATGATGGACTTAACAGCATTAAGGATGATTGACTATTCAGAAGATACAAATATATTAATGAATAACATCTTATTTTTGCATTGTACACCTCCTTTGAGTTTCAGCTGTTCTGGAAAGATCTCCATGCAAGTCTGAGGGATGGAAGTTAACGCTTTTGATATCCTTTCTGACTTCCTCTCATATATAAAAATATATTTTTTAACATTACAAGCTCATTGGAGTATTAATAACATCTAATTTACCTTTTGGTGTATGAATGTCTCTCCTTTTGACTGTCTCCTCATTGTGTAATACACTAAGATTACCGGAAAATTCCGTGCTTCATTTAGTTTCGGTTTTAAAATATCCTTTTCTTTTTCTTTTTATTTATTTTTGGTTTTTTCTTCTTTAATTTAATTTTATAAGCCCTTATGCAGCCTCCTATGCCTCTATTGTGCATATAGCATTCCATTAACACCGAGTTTTTTCTAAAAAATATTTTTAACGTGCACGTGTCTAAAACAAATCGATAATAACGGAAAGAGAAAATTAAAGACAGGAAGTTAGAATAAAAACACTATTCCTCATACTCTGAAAATAGGAGGTGTTATTCCTGCATGTGACCGCAAGAGGGAAACAGCGAGCGCGGGCCCTGGTAGTACAGCCTACTGTGAGCCCGCGAGTGAGTTCACTCTCACATTAGCAAACTGTGTATTCAGTACGGACGAAATAATCTACATTCCTGTATATCCTGCATTAATTTGGCCAGATTCACCTCCGACACGTCATTGGTTCGCCTGAGGAAGGTACAGAACGTACCGAAACGTCGCGACCTGCCAAGTGAACGTAAGGACGGTTGAATTATTGCATTGTATACATCAAAATGGTGAAGACTCACTACGGACGTGGACAGAGGCCTACTCCTCGCATACGTCTTGGTGGGCCTTTCCCATCTCTCAAATCTAATAGCTTTAATCTAATTTCTTCATCTAATTATCGTGCTAATGATCCGCTGCGCCGGGTGGGCGGACATTACACCAATCCTACTACTTTCACTGTTTATGATCGTGATGTCTCTCGTAATAATAAGGCCTCGTCCTCTCGTGCGGGCGCTCGCCCGGTTTATGTAAATCAGAATCGCCGGGGTTCTAGTCCTTATAAACCGGGCACTCGCCGCACTGCCAACACTCAACACAGAGGCTTTTCGGGCCGTCAGGGCCGTGACTCATATGACAACTACGATGATGGCGATCCTAATTCAGGTCAGAGTAGGGTGCATACTGCACTTTTCAGTGCAAACTCCGGAGGGCGTGATCTTCCCGACCAAAGAAATGAAAGTCGACGTGACCCGTCCATCCAAGCACAATACAGAACCGCACAAAGACAAGACCAAGCAACACATACCACGCTTGGTAATGCACACTACGGAGGGCGTGATCTTACCGACCAGGACAGAGATGATCGACGTGACCCGCCTATCCAAACACAGCACATAAACTCAACAGAACCAGGTTCATCTTTCCAGGCCAGGGCCAGGGGAAACCGCCGAAAGAACCCACCCAGGAAGAGAAAGCAAAATGTTTCCTTCAATGCACCGGTGAGAGATTCATTCTACGTTTATGATCAAGACACAGATTTTCACCGCAACACTGATAGACATTTAACACAACATCCTGCACGGAGTGTCACGGACGTGCCCTCCTACATGATTCCAGACCGGGACCGGTTTGATGTTTCCACACACACATATCAGGATGATGAATACCGAGGGACAGTTAACAGAAAACGTGATCATTTTTTTCGTGACAATGACAACAGATACCATCACGACAGAAACACACAACCCAGAAGGAACCAAAGATACCAAAAAAGAACCAGAACTCTTCTTAACGTCACAACACAGAGTATTGAGGGCTCTCAATCAGATAATGACTTTGATTCAGACATAATTAACACCACTGGAAGAAGAATGACTACTGTTCCATCTGAAAAAATCACACATCTTCAAAGCCTCACTTATTATCGGGCACCAGCTCAAAACAACACTACTCCACGTGAAGCTCTGCGTGTGAGTGAACCATCTGGACCCAACGCACACAACATTGACCCAAATGAAGAGGAAGAGGAGATTGTGGACTACAGAGGTTCCAGTCACGACACACACAGACCATCTGTCTACACTGCTCAGAACCAAGCTCGCAAACACAAACAGAAGAAAAAACACCTCACTTCTGCTTCCAGAACACAACAGAGATCTGATCAAAGATATTTTCAAGTGAACGAAGAAGAAGAGTATTCTGATGATTTCCAAGACTTTTCTGTTCGTGATGATGAAGGTCACACAGTGATTCACGAAACTGTGCGTGCGGACGCACGTGGTCCCAGATCGGTATCCTTTGCTAATCATGCGGGCCGGGACGTCATTTTGAATCCTTCCCCGCATGATAGGAGATTTTCTGATACCAGGAGTACCAGAAAATCAGACTCTTTACCCCCACGTAGAGACCGGTATGTCAGATCACGTGACCGTGCCCCTAGATCGTACAATGACTACATACCGGCCTCCGTGCAGTTGAAATCTTCGATTAGGCTCATATACTCACTCATTCGCTTTGTGTACCACTTACATAATGTCAGCACTAAGAACAACAACACACCAAACACCTTTAGAAAATTACAACAACTACTGATTGAGACGGTCAGACCAGCTAGACCCAATAAAGAGATACTACAACTTTTAAAGGGTAATGCGGTTAACTGGGCGTACACTACACAACTAATTCTCCAAGATCATTATGATGACTTGATTACTAACACAATCACAGAATTAAAAAATAACACTAACAATGAAGATTGGTTACAAGCGTTTGAGGTGGCGTCACGGTGGGCTAATCGCAATTTCTATGGTAGAGTCTCTGATGATGTCTTTGAAACAGTGGATGCTATTCTGGTCGCAGAAACGTTGAATGGAACAAATCTCATTGATATAGACGATCCGGCGGTACCCTCGAGTGTTAACGAAGTAACAACCCCAACACGTACACAGCCTCCTCCTAATACACGAAATTCTTATGCTGAAGTAGTAAAACGCACACAGCCCACTAGGGGGAGTGATAGAACGCCAGCACCTAACACAACAGTGCCTCGTAACACTCAGGCCCCAACCTCTCCGCCTAACACTATTCAGACTGAGGGGCATCTTAATGAACCTGCCCACTCACACACTTCTTCTCAGGTCGGGCCCATACAGGCCCTGACCACTTCGGAGCCCACAACGGCTCAACATAGTGCCCAGCATCGACCCAAACAGGTCCGAGGGCACTCCAGTGCAAACACGCAGACACTCATAAGACCATCGACATGGTCTTCTGAACTAACGACAATAATGTCTGATCTCGCACCTCAGATGCAGCCCGCTAAAGTAACATTACTCCCATTAAACACGAGCGAAGGGAACGAGGGAGATAAACTTCCTATTAAGACCAATTTAGTTCCGCCTCAAACACAAAATGACAATGTGGAGACTGACACTTTAGATGGGACACCGCAGGAGCCACTTCTCGGACCCCAAGGGGTAGAGAAGGACAACACTACCGGGCGTGACTCCTTGCGATCTCCCACTCTGGGTGCTGAGTTACACAATAACAACATAAATAATAATGAGAATGAAGGTGAGAACGTAGAAGAGATAGCTCCTCAATCAGATGAGCAGCCGACCGATGATCTAGACGACAGTTTTCCGGCCGGGCATGCGCCATCGCAAGGATTTAGTCCACCTCTTTATTCGGACGACACGGGGGATTCGGGGCAATCACATCCATCTCGAGAACATTCTCCATTATCTAATATAATAGATTTGTACAAAAAATCTAAATCTTTTTCTTCTCCTGATGGTAACACTGTCCCTTTAAATACCGGTATACCGATGGAGCATAGTTCTCCTGAGGGTTCTTTAAATGACGCACAACCGTCTCGGGACGCACACACGTCCGTTTCTAGAGCTCAATCGATACAACCACAGCCTGATACCGCTAGCATAGTGGTTGACGAGGCCGGTATCTTTAGAACAGAAACCCCCGCTCCGGCTGGAGCCGAGGGAGGACTCACACCAATTTCCAGACCGCCGTCGACACCAAAATCTACTAGCAAACCCACCAGGCACGTTAACACCAATAGGAAATTGTCAGATTGGAGTCTTACGATACGGAAAAAATTCGTAATAATAGGAGATTCAAACATTGCCAGAATCCCTGCTTATGACGTTCAAGACTTACAAATTGATAGTTTCCCTGGTGCCAAATTCCAACACGCTAGTCACCTTTTGGAAAGAGCAGTGATTGCGGTAAAACCCGAAAAGCTTGTGGTGGCGTTTGGTGTAAATAATAGAACGCAAAGATACAGACTGACGGTCACGAAGGAGATTGAAAAAGTGGTTAGCATAGTGAAAAAACGCCTACCTAACACTGAATTGTATATACCTATGCTTAACTTCTCCAGATCCTTGCCTATTGAGGAGCAATCTTTCTTGGAACAGCTGAATACTTACATCCGCAGTAACACCACCTTTATTCCTCCTTTGTCCCACACACATTTTGCAGTAGACACTGACCATATACACTGGAGGCCCGCTACGGCTAGAGCTATGCTAACACATTGGGCGCAACATTTAAACTTGCTCCGTTAGTAACCCAAAAATTTGGTGAACATAGCTTAATAGTCAATCTTTCCAATTCGTTTGTACTCACTAAAACACAAGAGGATGTCCTCTCTAAAGGCCTATCTTTCATTCCCACTCCTTTGAGTTTTAAGACACAGAAAATTGAGCTCCAAAAAGACTTGCAAAAATATCATAGAAGACTCAAGCTAGAGGCCTTTTTCGAAGGCAAACAAGGCCGTAAACGCAAATTACCTTTCACTTATGGCTCCGATTGGACGCCTGCGTTATCTAGTTTACCTAAACACATAAGCTCCATAATCAGAGCTGATTACCATGCATTCAAACACCTCAATTGGTCTATTAAACCACGACCAAATTTATCTGTGAATGAAGAGACAGCCGTTAGAGAGTTACAGAAAAACAGACGAATTGTGATCAAACCAGCCGATAAGGGCAACGCAGTTGTTATTATGGATCGAGACCAATACCTGTGGGAGGGTCAGAGACAATTAGCAGTGGCCGAACACTATAAAAGTCTTGAAAAACCTATTTATTTGGACACCATGACGGAAGTAAGAGGTATTTTAGAGGAAATGTATGAGAAAAACATCTTGAAAGACAAACAAAAAGAATATCTATTGGGCCCTTCTATTCCTAGAGCTAGGAGATTCTATTTACTGCCGAAAATACACAAAGAACCAGAGAAATGGAGCGTCCCTTTTAAAATACCTCCAGGACGCCCCATAGTCTCAGACTGTAACAGTGAGACTTATTACACGGCAGAATATATTGAATATTTCCTAGGCCCAATTTCACAGAAACATCCCAGCTACCTGAAGGATACGTATGATTTCATTTCCAAAGTTAAAGATATTGATATCCCTAATGATGCCTTTCTTTTCACCATTGACATTGACAGCCTTTACACTAACATTGAAACAGCAGCAGGTATCGAAGCAGTAAGAAAGTGCATGGAGAAATATCCTGACTCTAAAAGACCAGATGAGTATATTTTAAAATTATTGGATATCAATTTAAACAAAAATGATTTTGAATTTGACTCTAAATTTTACCTACAGATTAAGGGAACAGCTATGGGAAAGAAATTTGCACCCTCATACGCAAACATTTTTATGGCAGCCTGGGAGGAGTCTGCTCTCTCTTCCTTTCCTCTAAAACCACACGCTTACTTCCGTTTCCTAGATGACATATGGGGAATCTGGACCCACTCCAGAGAGAGTTTTTCTGATTTCACAGAACACCTTAACAACCATCAGAGCTCTATTAAGATCAAATTCACAATCAGCAACACTGAGGTGAATTTCCTAGATGTGGTATCGTACAAAGGTACAGCCTTTAACATCACTAACAGATTAGACTTCAAAGTATACTTTAAAGACACAGACACACACTGTCTGTTACACAAATCTAGCTTTCACCCCAAACACACCTTTAGGGGTATAATCAAATCACAACTACTCAGATTTCATAGGATATGCACAGAGAAATCTCAATTTGACATAGCTACTAAAACACTCTTTGCAGCTTTGAGACAGAGAAATTACTCTAGATCCTTTCTGAGAAGTATACACAAGTCTTTTCTTAAACCCAAAAAGGCCACGGTAACTGATAACCCACCTAGGACTAAGATTATACCCATGGTCTCTAGATTTTGTAATCAAAGTATCCAACTTAATAAGAGTATTAAGGAAAACTTTTTCAAATTTACAGATTCCACTAATTGCTTACAGAAACATAAACCTATTGCTGCCCATTGCAGAAATAAAAATCTTCTTGACAAATTAGTTCATAGTAAGGTGTCTTAACCCTTAACTAAAAGCAAAGCTGGAACCTGTAAATATTACACTTATAAGCGTTGGGTACGTAATAGGTTTACACAACAAATTTTTGAGCTAAAACAGTCTCTGTCCTCCCACTCGGCTAATTGTGTGTATCTGATTTTCTGTAATAAGTGTCAAAAGCAGTATGTTGGACAAACCAAAAATCAAATCAACACTAGAGTTTATCAACATGTACACAATATCATCCACAAAATTGATAAACGCAGACACTTAGTACAACATTTCCTAAAACATGGACTTAAAGAACTCAAAGTGACAGGCTTGCAATCAGATCCACGCTGGTCTCTTAGGGACAGATTGAAAACAGAGAGTTTGTGGATTAAAAAACTGAACACAGAATTTCCTAGAGGTCTCAATGAGGCCTAGTTTTTGAGCTAACTCGCTATGCTTTCCTTTTAGGCCCACTGTCTTCTTTACAACAGACACGCCATGCAGAGGTCTCCCTTTATATATTATATATTATATATTATTTGCTGAAAGATGCATCATTATGAAAAATCTGACTAATGATTTGTATATGTTTTTAACACACATTTTTTCTCTGTATGCTTTCAGAGACGGGGGAGACCATACCAATTTACACACGGATAACCTCACTGATTGACCTTGAATAAGGCCCATACCCCAATCACAAGGGTCGATGCACCACACCTTCTGTGCCTAAACCCAATCCAGGTCACACATATTGTGTTTTCTCAACACTACAGCCTCCTTAACTTCTAGAACACCACACCTACCCTTTCTCAAACCCCAACATCACAGGGGCCTGGGCACTAACCCCAATTACACCACCCCTATGGGAGTTTTTACACTAATTCATTAGAACCCCAAACCCCTCCCTTTCCTAACCCCAACATCACAGGAGTCTGGGCACTAACCCCAATTACACCACCCCTATGAGAGTCTTTACACCAAGTTCATTAGAACCCTGAACCTCTCCCTTTTCTAACCCCAACATCACAGGGGCCTGAACGTTTAACCCAAGTGCACCAGCCCTCTCTCTATATATATCAAACACTATATGAATACAACCCTTATGGTGTGATACACTGTGTCTGACATACACTATACACCTAAAATCCACAGCATTAGAGATTAGAACCCCATATACTGATTTTAACACACTTTGTATCTGGGGCACCATTGACTTATACTGGGATGCAGTACTCCTTTAAAAATTCATTTTGACATTATATTTCCTTTACACAATAAAAGATCATCTGAACACACTGAATAAAATAAAAATTCCCTTCTTCAGACACATAATCTAAACACAGAGGTCCTGGAGGCTGTTCTAGGTACACAGTGGTGGATTGGTCATGGTCTCTCACTCTCTCCACGTACAGATTACACCAAAGGATGGACTTTCTTCTTTCTTATTGCCCATTCAGAGATCTGTTGATGTGTGAATATTACATAATTTTGTATGATGGGGAGCGGGGGGCTTTTCTGGTTCCTGGGGTGTCCATTGGATTGTCTGGAGTGGTCAGAGCTTGATGGCCCATGCACAACCGGGTCTGGACTTGTCTGGGCTCTGGACTAACCTAACTCCTAACCTTGCTAGTGCCTCAATCTCTGAGCTCTGGGTGGTCTGGGGGCATTCCTGGGACTGGTCTGGTCCTCCTTTTCCCCTTAAATTAACCACACATATACATATATTGAGTAATATACTCACAATTAATCATATGCTATGTATTATATGGAGGGAGACCTATTTGATTTACTACATCCTATTTTTTCCTTTCCTATATCATCAATTATACGAACAACAGTAAGAGAGACACACGTAGCACACATTATAAATAGACAAATATATAAATATTAAAAAGAAATTCATTTCTACAAAAAGAGATATATACACATTTTTAACATAATGATGGACTTAACAGCATTAAGGATGATTGACTATTCAGAAGATACAAATATATTAATGAATAACATCTTATTTTTGCATTGTACACCTCCTTTGAGTTTCAGCTGTTCTGGAAAGATCTCCATGCAAGTCTGAGGGATGGAAGTTAACGCTTTTGATATCCTTTCTGACTTCCTCTCATATATAAAAATATATTTTTTAACATTACAAGCTCATTGGAGTATTAATAACATCTAATTTACCTTTTGGTGTATGAATGTCTCTCCTTTTGACTGTCTCCTCATTGTGTAATACACTAAGATTACCGGAAAATTCCGTGCTTCATTTAGTTTCGGTTTTAAAATATCCTTTTCTTTTTCTTTTTATTTATTTTTGGTTTTTTCTTCTTTAATTTAATTTTATAAGCCCTTATGCAGCCTCCTATGCCTCTATTGTGCATATAGCATTCCATTAACACCGAGTTTTTTCTAAAAAATATTTTTAACGTGCACGTGTCTAAAACAAATCGATAATAACGGAAAGAGAAAATTAAAGACAGGAAGTTAGAATAAAAACACTATTCCTCATACTCTGAAAATAGGAGGTGTTATTCCTGCATGTGACCGCAAGAGGGAAACAGCGAGCGCGGGCCCTGGTAGTACAGCCTACTGTGAGCCCGCGAGTGAGTTCACTCTCACATTAGCAAACTGTGTATTCAGTACGGACGAAATAATCTACATTCCTGTATATCCTGCATTAATTTGGCCAGATTCACCTCCGACACGTCATTGGTTCGCCTGAGGAAGGTACAGAACGTACCGAAACGTCGCGACCTGCCAAGTGAACGTAAGGACGGTTGAATTATTGCATTGTATACATCAAAATGGTGAAGACTCACTACGGACGTGGACAGAGGCCTACTCCTCGCATACGTCTTGGTGGGCCTTTCCCATCTCTCAAATCTAATAGCTTTAATCTAATTTCTTCATCTAATTATCGTGCTAATGATCCGCTGCGCCGGGTGGGCGGACATTACACCAATCCTACTACTTTCACTGTTTATGATCGTGATGTCTCTCGTAATAATAAGGCCTCGTCCTCTCGTGCGGGCGCTCGCCCGGTTTATGTAAATCAGAATCGCCGGGGTTCTAGTCCTTATAAACCGGGCACTCGCCGCACTGCCAACACTCAACACAGAGGCTTTTCGGGCCGTCAGGGCCGTGACTCATATGACAACTACGATGATGGCGATCCTAATTCAGGTCAGAGTAGGGTGCATACTGCACTTTTCAGTGCAAACTCCGGAGGGCGTGATCTTCCCGACCAAAGAAATGAAAGTCGACGTGACCCGTCCATCCAAGCACAATACAGAACCGCACAAAGACAAGACCAAGCAACACATACCACGCTTGGTAATGCACACTACGGAGGGCGTGATCTTACCGACCAGGACAGAGATGATCGACGTGACCCGCCTATCCAAACACAGCACATAAACTCAACAGAACCAGGTTCATCTTTCCAGGCCAGGGCCAGGGGAAACCGCCGAAAGAACCCACCCAGGAAGAGAAAGCAAAATGTTTCCTTCAATGCACCGGTGAGAGATTCATTCTACGTTTATGATCAAGACACAGATTTTCACCGCAACACTGATAGACATTTAACACAACATCCTGCACGGAGTGTCACGGACGTGCCCTCCTACATGATTCCAGACCGGGACCGGTTTGATGTTTCCACACACACATATCAGGATGATGAATACCGAGGGACAGTTAACAGAAAACGTGATCATTTTTTTCGTGACAATGACAACAGATACCATCACGACAGAAACACACAACCCAGAAGGAACCAAAGATACCAAAAAAGAACCAGAACTCTTCTTAACGTCACAACACAGAGTATTGAGGGCTCTCAATCAGATAATGACTTTGATTCAGACATAATTAACACCACTGGAAGAAGAATGACTACTGTTCCATCTGAAAAAATCACACATCTTCAAAGCCTCACTTATTATCGGGCACCAGCTCAAAACAACACTACTCCACGTGAAGCTCTGCGTGTGAGTGAACCATCTGGACCCAACGCACACAACATTGACCCAAATGAAGAGGAAGAGGAGATTGTGGACTACAGAGGTTCCAGTCACGACACACACAGACCATCTGTCTACACTGCTCAGAACCAAGCTCGCAAACACAAACAGAAGAAAAAACACCTCACTTCTGCTTCCAGAACACAACAGAGATCTGATCAAAGATATTTTCAAGTGAACGAAGAAGAAGAGTATTCTGATGATTTCCAAGACTTTTCTGTTCGTGATGATGAAGGTCACACAGTGATTCACGAAACTGTGCGTGCGGACGCACGTGGTCCCAGATCGGTATCCTTTGCTAATCATGCGGGCCGGGACGTCATTTTGAATCCTTCCCCGCATGATAGGAGATTTTCTGATACCAGGAGTACCAGAAAATCAGACTCTTTACCCCCACGTAGAGACCGGTATGTCAGATCACGTGACCGTGCCCCTAGATCGTACAATGACTACATACCGGCCTCCGTGCAGTTGAAATCTTCGATTAGGCTCATATACTCACTCATTCGCTTTGTGTACCACTTACATAATGTCAGCACTAAGAACAACAACACACCAAACACCTTTAGAAAATTACAACAACTACTGATTGAGACGGTCAGACCAGCTAGACCCAATAAAGAGATACTACAACTTTTAAAGGGTAATGCGGTTAACTGGGCGTACACTACACAACTAATTCTCCAAGATCATTATGATGACTTGATTACTAACACAATCACAGAATTAAAAAATAACACTAACAATGAAGATTGGTTACAAGCGTTTGAGGTGGCGTCACGGTGGGCTAATCGCAATTTCTATGGTAGAGTCTCTGATGATGTCTTTGAAACAGTGGATGCTATTCTGGTCGCAGAAACGTTGAATGGAACAAATCTCATTGATATAGACGATCCGGCGGTACCCTCGAGTGTTAACGAAGTAACAACCCCAACACGTACACAGCCTCCTCCTAATACACGAAATTCTTATGCTGAAGTAGTAAAACGCACACAGCCCACTAGGGGGAGTGATAGAACGCCAGCACCTAACACAACAGTGCCTCGTAACACTCAGGCCCCAACCTCTCCGCCTAACACTATTCAGACTGAGGGGCATCTTAATGAACCTGCCCACTCACACACTTCTTCTCAGGTCGGGCCCATACAGGCCCTGACCACTTCGGAGCCCACAACGGCTCAACATAGTGCCCAGCATCGACCCAAACAGGTCCGAGGGCACTCCAGTGCAAACACGCAGACACTCATAAGACCATCGACATGGTCTTCTGAACTAACGACAATAATGTCTGATCTCGCACCTCAGATGCAGCCCGCTAAAGTAACATTACTCCCATTAAACACGAGCGAAGGGAACGAGGGAGATAAACTTCCTATTAAGACCAATTTAGTTCCGCCTCAAACACAAAATGACAATGTGGAGACTGACACTTTAGATGGGACACCGCAGGAGCCACTTCTCGGACCCCAAGGGGTAGAGAAGGACAACACTACCGGGCGTGACTCCTTGCGATCTCCCACTCTGGGTGCTGAGTTACACAATAACAACATAAATAATAATGAGAATGAAGGTGAGAACGTAGAAGAGATAGCTCCTCAATCAGATGAGCAGCCGACCGATGATCTAGACGACAGTTTTCCGGCCGGGCATGCGCCATCGCAAGGATTTAGTCCACCTCTTTATTCGGACGACACGGGGGATTCGGGGCAATCACATCCATCTCGAGAACATTCTCCATTATCTAATATAATAGATTTGTACAAAAAATCTAAATCTTTTTCTTCTCCTGATGGTAACACTGTCCCTTTAAATACCGGTATACCGATGGAGCATAGTTCTCCTGAGGGTTCTTTAAATGACGCACAACCGTCTCGGGACGCACACACGTCCGTTTCTAGAGCTCAATCGATACAACCACAGCCTGATACCGCTAGCATAGTGGTTGACGAGGCCGGTATCTTTAGAACAGAAACCCCCGCTCCGGCTGGAGCCGAGGGAGGACTCACACCAATTTCCAGACCGCCGTCGACACCAAAATCTACTAGCAAACCCACCAGGCACGTTAACACCAATAGGAAATTGTCAGATTGGAGTCTTACGATACGGAAAAAATTCGTAATAATAGGAGATTCAAACATTGCCAGAATCCCTGCTTATGACGTTCAAGACTTACAAATTGATAGTTTCCCTGGTGCCAAATTCCAACACGCTAGTCACCTTTTGGAAAGAGCAGTGATTGCGGTAAAACCCGAAAAGCTTGTGGTGGCGTTTGGTGTAAATAATAGAACGCAAAGATACAGACTGACGGTCACGAAGGAGATTGAAAAAGTGGTTAGCATAGTGAAAAAACGCCTACCTAACACTGAATTGTATATACCTATGCTTAACTTCTCCAGATCCTTGCCTATTGAGGAGCAATCTTTCTTGGAACAGCTGAATACTTACATCCGCAGTAACACCACCTTTATTCCTCCTTTGTCCCACACACATTTTGCAGTAGACACTGACCATATACACTGGAGGCCCGCTACGGCTAGAGCTATGCTAACACATTGGGCGCAACATTTAAACTTGCTCCGTTAGTAACCCAAAAATTTGGTGAACATAGCTTAATAGTCAATCTTTCCAATTCGTTTGTACTCACTAAAACACAAGAGGATGTCCTCTCTAAAGGCCTATCTTTCATTCCCACTCCTTTGAGTTTTAAGACACAGAAAATTGAGCTCCAAAAAGACTTGCAAAAATATCATAGAAGACTCAAGCTAGAGGCCTTTTTCGAAGGCAAACAAGGCCGTAAACGCAAATTACCTTTCACTTATGGCTCCGATTGGACGCCTGCGTTATCTAGTTTACCTAAACACATAAGCTCCATAATCAGAGCTGATTACCATGCATTCAAACACCTCAATTGGTCTATTAAACCACGACCAAATTTATCTGTGAATGAAGAGACAGCCGTTAGAGAGTTACAGAAAAACAGACGAATTGTGATCAAACCAGCCGATAAGGGCAACGCAGTTGTTATTATGGATCGAGACCAATACCTGTGGGAGGGTCAGAGACAATTAGCAGTGGCCGAACACTATAAAAGTCTTGAAAAACCTATTTATTTGGACACCATGACGGAAGTAAGAGGTATTTTAGAGGAAATGTATGAGAAAAACATCTTGAAAGACAAACAAAAAGAATATCTATTGGGCCCTTCTATTCCTAGAGCTAGGAGATTCTATTTACTGCCGAAAATACACAAAGAACCAGAGAAATGGAGCGTCCCTTTTAAAATACCTCCAGGACGCCCCATAGTCTCAGACTGTAACAGTGAGACTTATTACACGGCAGAATATATTGAATATTTCCTAGGCCCAATTTCACAGAAACATCCCAGCTACCTGAAGGATACGTATGATTTCATTTCCAAAGTTAAAGATATTGATATCCCTAATGATGCCTTTCTTTTCACCATTGACATTGACAGCCTTTACACTAACATTGAAACAGCAGCAGGTATCGAAGCAGTAAGAAAGTGCATGGAGAAATATCCTGACTCTAAAAGACCAGATGAGTATATTTTAAAATTATTGGATATCAATTTAAACAAAAATGATTTTGAATTTGACTCTAAATTTTACCTACAGATTAAGGGAACAGCTATGGGAAAGAAATTTGCACCCTCATACGCAAACATTTTTATGGCAGCCTGGGAGGAGTCTGCTCTCTCTTCCTTTCCTCTAAAACCACACGCTTACTTCCGTTTCCTAGATGACATATGGGGAATCTGGACCCACTCCAGAGAGAGTTTTTCTGATTTCACAGAACACCTTAACAACCATCAGAGCTCTATTAAGATCAAATTCACAATCAGCAACACTGAGGTGAATTTCCTAGATGTGGTATCGTACAAAGGTACAGCCTTTAACATCACTAACAGATTAGACTTCAAAGTATACTTTAAAGACACAGACACACACTGTCTGTTACACAAATCTAGCTTTCACCCCAAACACACCTTTAGGGGTATAATCAAATCACAACTACTCAGATTTCATAGGATATGCACAGAGAAATCTCAATTTGACATAGCTACTAAAACACTCTTTGCAGCTTTGAGACAGAGAAATTACTCTAGATCCTTTCTGAGAAGTATACACAAGTCTTTTCTTAAACCCAAAAAGGCCACGGTAACTGATAACCCACCTAGGACTAAGATTATACCCATGGTCTCTAGATTTTGTAATCAAAGTATCCAACTTAATAAGAGTATTAAGGAAAACTTTTTCAAATTTACAGATTCCACTAATTGCTTACAGAAACATAAACCTATTGCTGCCCATTGCAGAAATAAAAATCTTCTTGACAAATTAGTTCATAGTAAGGTGTCTAAACCCTTAACTAAAAGCAAAGCTGGAACCTGTAAATATTACACTTATAAGCGTTGGGTACGTAATAGGTTTACACAACAAATTTTTGAGCTAAAACAGTCTCTGTCCTCCCACTCGGCTAATTGTGTGTATCTGATTTTCTGTAATAAGTGTCAAAAGCAGTATGTTGGACAAACCAAAAATCAAATCAACACTAGAGTTTATCAACATGTACACAATATCATCCACAAAATTGATAAACGCAGACACTTAGTACAACATTTCCTAAAACATGGACTTAAAGAACTCAAAGTGACAGGCTTGCAATCAGATCCACGCTGGTCTCTTAGGGACAGATTGAAAACAGAGAGTTTGTGGATTAAAAAACTGAACACAGAATTTCCTAGAGGTCTCAATGAGGCCTAGTTTTTGAGCTAACTCGCTATGCTTTCCTTTTAGGCCCACTGTCTTCTTTACAACAGACACGCCATGCAGAGGTCTCCCTTTATATATTATATATTATATATTATTTGCTGAAAGATGCATCATTATGAAAAATCTGACTAATGATTTGTATATGTTTTTAACACACATTTTTTCTCTGTATGCTTTCAGAGACGGGGGAGACCATACCAATTTACACACGGATAACCTCACTGATTGACCTTGAATAAGGCCCATACCCCAATCACAAGGGTCGATGCACCACACCTTCTGTGCCTAAACCCAATCCAGGTCACACATATTGTGTTTTCTCAACACTACAGCCTCCTTAACTTCTAGAACACCACACCTACCCTTTCTCAAACCCCAACATCACAGGGGCCTGGGCACTAACCCCAATTACACCACCCCTATGGGAGTTTTTACACTAATTCATTAGAACCCCAAACCCCTCCCTTTCCTAACCCCAACATCACAGGAGTCTGGGCACTAACCCCAATTACACCACCCCTATGAGAGTCTTTACACCAAGTTCATTAGAACCCTGAACCTCTCCCTTTTCTAACCCCAACATCACAGGGGCCTGAACGTTTAACCCAAGTGCACCAGCCCTCTCTCTATATATATCAAACACTATATGAATACAACCCTTATGGTGTGATACACTGTGTCTGACATACACTATACACCTAAAATCCACAGCATTAGAGATTAGAACCCCATATACTGATTTTAACACACTTTGTATCTGGGGCACCATTGACTTATACTGGGATGCAGTACTCCTTTAAAAATTCATTTTGACATTATATTTCCTTTACACAATAAAAGATCATCTGAACACACTGAATAAAATAAAAATTCCCTTCTTCAGACACATAATCTAAACACAGAGGTCCTGGAGGCTGTTCTAGGTACACAGTGGTGGATTGGTCATGGTCTCTCACTCTCTCCACGTACAGATTACACCAAAGGATGGACTTTCTTCTTTCTTATTGCCCATTCAGAGATCTGTTGATGTGTGAATATTACATAATTTTGTATGATGGGGAGCGGGGGGCTTTTCTGGTTCCTGGGGTGTCCATTGGATTGTCTGGAGTGGTCAGAGCTTGATGGCCCATGCACAACCGGGTCTGGACTTGTCTGGGCTCTGGACTAACCTAACTCCTAACCTTGCTAGTGCCTCAATCTCTGAGCTCTGGGTGGTCTGGGGGCATTCCTGGGACTGGTCTGGTCCTCCTTTTCCCCTTAAATTAACCACACATATACATATATTGAGTAATATACTCACAATTAATCATATGCTATGTATTATATGGAGGGAGACCTATTTGATTTACTACATCCTATTTTTTCCTTTCCTATATCATCAATTATACGAACAACAGTAAGAGAGACACACGTAGCACACATTATAAATAGACAAATATATAAATATTAAAAAGAAATTCATTTCTACAAAAAGAGATATATACACATTTTTAACATAATGATGGACTTAACAGCATTAAGGATGATTGACTATTCAGAAGATACAAATATATTAATGAATAACATCTTATTTTTGCATTGTACACCTCCTTTGAGTTTCAGCTGTTCTGGAAAGATCTCCATGCAAGTCTGAGGGATGGAAGTTAACGCTTTTGATATCCTTTCTGACTTCCTCTCATATATAAAAATATATTTTTTAACATTACAAGCTCATTGGAGTATTAATAACATCTAATTTACCTTTTGGTGTATGAATGTCTCTCCTTTTGACTGTCTCCTCATTGTGTAATACACTAAGATTACCGGAAAATTCCGTGCTTCATTTAGTTTCGGTTTTAAAATATCCTTTTCTTTTTCTTTTTATTTATTTTTGGTTTTTTCTTCTTTAATTTAATTTTATAAGCCCTTATGCAGCCTCCTATGCCTCTATTGTGCATATAGCATTCCATTAACACCGAGTTTTTTCTAAAAAATATTTTTAACGTGCACGTGTCTAAAACAAATCGATAATAACGGAAAGAGAAAATTAAAGACAGGAAGTTAGAATAAAAACACTATTCCTCATACTCTGAAAATAGGAGGTGTTATTCCTGCATGTGACCGCAAGAGGGAAACAGCGAGCGCGGGCCCTGGTAGTACAGCCTACTGTGAGCCCGCGAGTGAGTTCACTCTCACATTAGCAAACTGTGTATTCAGTACGGACGAAATAATCTACATTCCTGTATATCCTGCATTAATTTGGCCAGATTCACCTCCGACACGTCATTGGTTCGCCTGAGGAAGGTACAGAACGTACCGAAACGTCGCGACCTGCCAAGTGAACGTAAGGACGGTTGAATTATTGCATTGTATACATCAAAATGGTGAAGACTCACTACGGACGTGGACAGAGGCCTACTCCTCGCATACGTCTTGGTGGGCCTTTCCCATCTCTCAAATCTAATAGCTTTAATCTAATTTCTTCATCTAATTATCGTGCTAATGATCCGCTGCGCCGGGTGGGCGGACATTACACCAATCCTACTACTTTCACTGTTTATGATCGTGATGTCTCTCGTAATAATAAGGCCTCGTCCTCTCGTGCGGGCGCTCGCCCGGTTTATGTAAATCAGAATCGCCGGGGTTCTAGTCCTTATAAACCGGGCACTCGCCGCACTGCCAACACTCAACACAGAGGCTTTTCGGGCCGTCAGGGCCGTGACTCATATGACAACTACGATGATGGCGATCATAATTCAGGTCAGAGTAGGGTGCATACTGCACTTTTCAGTGCAAACTCCGGAGGGCGTGATCTTCCCGACCAAAGAAATGAAAGTCGACGTGACCCGTCCATCCAAGCACAATACAGAACCGCACAAAGACAAGACCAAGCAACACATACCACGCTTGGTAATGCACACTACGGAGGGCGTGATCTTACCGACCAGGACAGAGATGATCGACGTGACCCGCCTATCCAAACACAGCACATAAACTCAACAGAACCAGGTTCATCTTTCCAGGCCAGGGCCAGGGGAAACCGCCGAAAGAACCCACCCAGGAAGAGAAAGCAAAATGTTTCCTTCAATGCACCGGTGAGAGATTCATTCTACGTTTATGATCAAGACACAGATTTTCACCGCAACACTGATAGACATTTAACACAACATCCTGCACGGAGTGTCACGGACGTGCCCTCCTACATGATTCCAGACCGGGACCGGTTTGATGTTTCCACACACACATATCAGGATGATGAATACCGAGGGACAGTTAACAGAAAACGTGATCATTTTTTTCGTGACAATGACAACAGATACCATCACGACAGAAACACACAACCCAGAAGGAACCAAAGATACCAAAAAAGAACCAGAACTCTTCTTAACGTCACAACACAGAGTATTGAGGGCTCTCAATCAGATAATGACTTTGATTCAGACATAATTAACACCACTGGAAGAAGAATGACTACTGTTCCATCTGAAAAAATCACACATCTTCAAAGCCTCACTTATTATCGGGCACCAGCTCAAAACAACACTACTCCACGTGAAGCTCTGCGTGTGAGTGAACCATCTGGACCCAACGCACACAACATTGACCCAAATGAAGAGGAAGAGGAGATTGTGGACTACAGAGGTTCCAGTCACGACACACACAGACCATCTGTCTACACTGCTCAGAACCAAGCTCGCAAACACAAACAGAAGAAAAAACACCTCACTTCTGCTTCCAGAACACAACAGAGATCTGATCAAAGATATTTTCAAGTGAACGAAGAAGAAGAGTATTCTGATGATTTCCAAGACTTTTCTGTTCGTGATGATGAAGGTCACACAGTGATTCACGAAACTGTGCGTGCGGACGCACGTGGTCCCAGATCGGTATCCTTTGCTAATCATGCGGGCCGGGACGTCATTTTGAATCCTTCCCCGCATGATAGGAGATTTTCTGATACCAGGAGTACCAGAAAATCAGACTCTTTACCCCCACGTAGAGACCGGTATGTCAGATCACGTGACCGTGCCCCTAGATCGTACAATGACTACATACCGGCCTCCGTGCAGTTGAAATCTTCGATTAGGCTCATATACTCACTCATTCGCTTTGTGTACCACTTACATAATGTCAGCACTAAGAACAACAACACACCAAACACCTTTAGAAAATTACAACAACTACTGATTGAGACGGTCAGACCAGCTAGACCCAATAAAGAGATACTACAACTTTTAAAGGGTAATGCGGTTAACTGGGCGTACACTACACAACTAATTCTCCAAGATCATTATGATGACTTGATTACTAACACAATCACAGAATTAAAAAATAACACTAACAATGAAGATTGGTTACAAGCGTTTGAGGTGGCGTCACGGTGGGCTAATCGCAATTTCTATGGTAGAGTCTCTGATGATGTCTTTGAAACAGTGGATGCTATTCTGGTCGCAGAAACGTTGAATGGAACAAATCTCATTGATATAGACGATCCGGCGGTACCCTCGAGTGTTAACGAAGTAACAACCCCAACACGTACACAGCCTCCTCCTAATACACGAAATTCTTATGCTGAAGTAGTAAAACGCACACAGCCCACTAGGGGGAGTGATAGAACGCCAGCACCTAACACAACAGTGCCTCGTAACACTCAGGCCCCAACCTCTCCGCCTAACACTATTCAGACTGAGGGGCATCTTAATGAACCTGCCCACTCACACACTTCTTCTCAGGTCGGGCCCATACAGGCCCTGACCACTTCGGAGCCCACAACGGCTCAACATAGTGCCCAGCATCGACCCAAACAGGTCCGAGGGCACTCCAGTGCAAACACGCAGACACTCATAAGACCATCGACATGGTCTTCTGAACTAACGACAATAATGTCTGATCTCGCACCTCAGATGCAGCCCGCTAAAGTAACATTACTCCCATTAAACACGAGCGAAGGGAACGAGGGAGATAAACTTCCTATTAAGACCAATTTAGTTCCGCCTCAAACACAAAATGACAATGTGGAGACTGACACTTTAGATGGGACACCGCAGGAGCCACTTCTCGGACCCCAAGGGGTAGAGAAGGACAACACTACCGGGCGTGACTCCTTGCGATCTCCCACTCTGGGTGCTGAGTTACACAATAACAACATAAATAATAATGAGAATGAAGGTGAGAACGTAGAAGAGATAGCTCCTCAATCAGATGAGCAGCCGACCGATGATCTAGACGACAGTTTTCCGGCCGGGCATGCGCCATCGCAAGGATTTAGTCCACCTCTTTATTCGGACGACACGGGGGATTCGGGGCAATCACATCCATCTCGAGAACATTCTCCATTATCTAATATAATAGATTTGTACAAAAAATCTAAATCTTTTTCTTCTCCTGATGGTAACACTGTCCCTTTAAATACCGGTATACCGATGGAGCATAGTTCTCCTGAGGGTTCTTTAAATGACGCACAACCGTCTCGGGACGCACACACGTCCGTTTCTAGAGCTCAATCGATACAACCACAGCCTGATACCGCTAGCATAGTGGTTGACGAGGCCGGTATCTTTAGAACAGAAACCCCCGCTCCGGCTGGAGCCGAGGGAGGACTCACACCAATTTCCAGACCGCCGTCGACACCAAAATCTACTAGCAAACCCACCAGGCACGTTAACACCAATAGGAAATTGTCAGATTGGAGTCTTACGATACGGAAAAAATTCGTAATAATAGGAGATTCAAACATTGCCAGAATCCCTGCTTATGACGTTCAAGACTTACAAATTGATAGTTTCCCTGGTGCCAAATTCCAACACGCTAGTCACCTTTTGGAAAGAGCAGTGATTGCGGTAAAACCCGAAAAGCTTGTGGTGGCGTTTGGTGTAAATAATAGAACGCAAAGATACAGACTGACGGTCACGAAGGAGATTGAAAAAGTGGTTAGCATAGTGAAAAAACGCCTACCTAACACTGAATTGTATATACCTATGCTTAACTTCTCCAGATCCTTGCCTATTGAGGAGCAATCTTTCTTGGAACAGCTGAATACTTACATCCGCAGTAACACCACCTTTATTCCTCCTTTGTCCCACACACATTTTGCAGTAGACACTGACCATATACACTGGAGGCCCGCTACGGCTAGAGCTATGCTAACACATTGGGCGCAACATTTAAACTTGCTCCGTTAGTAACCCAAAAATTTGGTGAACATAGCTTAATAGTCAATCTTTCCAATTCGTTTGTACTCACTAAAACACAAGAGGATGTCCTCTCTAAAGGCCTATCTTTCATTCCCACTCCTTTGAGTTTTAAGACACAGAAAATTGAGCTCCAAAAAGACTTGCAAAAATATCATAGAAGACTCAAGCTAGAGGCCTTTTTCGAAGGCAAACAAGGCCGTAAACGCAAATTACCTTTCACTTATGGCTCCGATTGGACGCCTGCGTTATCTAGTTTACCTAAACACATAAGCTCCATAATCAGAGCTGATTACCATGCATTCAAACACCTCAATTGGTCTATTAAACCACGACCAAATTTATCTGTGAATGAAGAGACAGCCGTTAGAGAGTTACAGAAAAACAGACGAATTGTGATCAAACCAGCCGATAAGGGCAACGCAGTTGTTATTATGGATCGAGACCAATACCTGTGGGAGGGTCAGAGACAATTAGCAGTGGCCGAACACTATAAAAGTCTTGAAAAACCTATTTATTTGGACACCATGACGGAAGTAAGAGGTATTTTAGAGGAAATGTATGAGAAAAACATCTTGAAAGACAAACAAAAAGAATATCTATTGGGCCCTTCTATTCCTAGAGCTAGGAGATTCTATTTACTGCCGAAAATACACAAAGAACCAGAGAAATGGAGCGTCCCTTTTAAAATACCTCCAGGACGCCCCATAGTCTCAGACTGTAACAGTGAGACTTATTACACGGCAGAATATATTGAATATTTCCTAGGCCCAATTTCACAGAAACATCCCAGCTACCTGAAGGATACGTATGATTTCATTTCCAAAGTTAAAGATATTGATATCCCTAATGATGCCTTTCTTTTCACCATTGACATTGACAGCCTTTACACTAACATTGAAACAGCAGCAGGTATCGAAGCAGTAAGAAAGTGCATGGAGAAATATCCTGACTCTAAAAGACCAGATGAGTATATTTTAAAATTATTGGATATCAATTTAAACAAAAATGATTTTGAATTTGACTCTAAATTTTACCTACAGATTAAGGGAACAGCTATGGGAAAGAAATTTGCACCCTCATACGCAAACATTTTTATGGCAGCCTGGGAGGAGTCTGCTCTCTCTTCCTTTCCTCTAAAACCACACGCTTACTTCCGTTTCCTAGATGACATATGGGGAATCTGGACCCACTCCAGAGAGAGTTTTTCTGATTTCACAGAACACCTTAACAACCATCAGAGCTCTATTAAGATCAAATTCACAATCAGCAACACTGAGGTGAATTTCCTAGATGTGGTATCGTACAAAGGTACAGCCTTTAACATCACTAACAGATTAGACTTCAAAGTATACTTTAAAGACACAGACACACACTGTCTGTTACACAAATCTAGCTTTCACCCCAAACACACCTTTAGGGGTATAATCAAATCACAACTACTCAGATTTCATAGGATATGCACAGAGAAATCTCAATTTGACATAGCTACTAAAACACTCTTTGCAGCTTTGAGACAGAGAAATTACTCTAGATCCTTTCTGAGAAGTATACACAAGTCTTTTCTTAAACCCAAAAAGGCCACGGTAACTGATAACCCACCTAGGACTAAGATTATACCCATGGTCTCTAGATTTTGTAATCAAAGTATCCAACTTAATAAGAGTATTAAGGAAAACTTTTTCAAATTTACAGATTCCACTAATTGCTTACAGAAACATAAACCTATTGCTGCCCATTGCAGAAATAAAAATCTTCTTGACAAATTAGTTCATAGTAAGGTGTCTAAACCCTTAACTAAAAGCAAAGCTGGAACCTGTAAATATTACACTTATAAGCGTTGGGTACGTAATAGGTTTACACAACAAATTTTTGAGCTAAAACAGTCTCTGTCCTCCCACTCGGCTAATTGTGTGTATCTGATTTTCTGTAATAAGTGTCAAAAGCAGTATGTTGGACAAACCAAAAATCAAATCAACACTAGAGTTTATCAACATGTACACAATATCATCCACAAAATTGATAAACGCAGACACTTAGTACAACATTTCCTAAAACATGGACTTAAAGAACTCAAAGTGACAGGCTTGCAATCAGATCCACGCTGGTCTCTTAGGGACAGATTGAAAACAGAGAGTTTGTGGATTAAAAAACTGAACACAGAATTTCCTAGAGGTCTCAATGAGGCCTAGTTTTTGAGCTAACTCGCTATGCTTTCCTTTTAGGCCCACTGTCTTCTTTACAACAGACACGCCATGCAGAGGTCTCCCTTTATATATTATATATTATATATTATTTGCTGAAAGATGCATCATTATGAAAAATCTGACTAATGATTTGTATATGTTTTTAACACACATTTTTTCTCTGTATGCTTTCAGAGACGGGGGAGACCATACCAATTTACACACGGATAACCTCACTGATTGACCTTGAATAAGGCCCATACCCCAATCACAAGGGTCGATGCACCACACCTTCTGTGCCTAAACCCAATCCAGGTCACACATATTGTGTTTTCTCAACACTACAGCCTCCTTAACTTCTAGAACACCACACCTACCCTTTCTCAAACCCCAACATCACAGGGGCCTGGGCACTAACCCCAATTACACCACCCCTATGGGAGTTTTTACACTAATTCATTAGAACCCCAAACCCCTCCCTTTCCTAACCCCAACATCACAGGAGTCTGGGCACTAACCCCAATTACACCACCCCTATGAGAGTCTTTACACCAAGTTCATTAGAACCCTGAACCTCTCCCTTTTCTAACCCCAACATCACAGGGGCCTGAACGTTTAACCCAAGTGCACCAGCCCTCTCTCTATATATATCAAACACTATATGAATACAACCCTTATGGTGTGATACACTGTGTCTGACATACACTATACACCTAAAATCCACAGCATTAGAGATTAGAACCCCATATACTGATTTTAACACACTTTGTATCTGGGGCACCATTGACTTATACTGGGATGCAGTACTCCTTTAAAAATTCATTTTGACATTATATTTCCTTTACACAATAAAAGATCATCTGAACACACTGAATAAAATAAAAATTCCCTTCTTCAGACACATAATCTAAACACAGAGGTCCTGGAGGCTGTTCTAGGTACACAGTGGTGGATTGGTCATGGTCTCTCACTCTCTCCACGTACAGATTACACCAAAGGATGGACTTTCTTCTTTCTTATTGCCCATTCAGAGATCTGTTGATGTGTGAATATTACATAATTTTGTATGATGGGGAGCGGGGGGCTTTTCTGGTTCCTGGGGTGTCCATTGGATTGTCTGGAGTGGTCAGAGCTTGATGGCCCATGCACAACCGGGTCTGGACTTGTCTGGGCTCTGGACTAACCTAACTCCTAACCTTGCTAGTGCCTCAATCTCTGAGCTCTGGGTGGTCTGGGGGCATTCCTGGGACTGGTCTGGTCCTCCTTTTCCCCTTAAATTAACCACACATATACATATATTGAGTAATATACTCACAATTAATCATATGCTATGTATTATATGGAGGGAGACCTATTTGATTTACTACATCCTATTTTTTCCTTTCCTATATCATCAATTATACGAACAACAGTAAGAGAGACACACGTAGCACACATTATAAATAGACAAATATATAAATATTAAAAAGAAATTCATTTCTACAAAAAGAGATATATACACATTTTTAACATAATGATGGACTTAACAGCATTAAGGATGATTGACTATTCAGAAGATACAAATATATTAATGAATAACATCTTATTTTTGCATTGTACACCTCCTTTGAGTTTCAGCTGTTCTGGAAAGATCTCCATGCAAGTCTGAGGGATGGAAGTTAACGCTTTTGATATCCTTTCTGACTTCCTCTCATATATAAAAATATATTTTTTAACATTACAAGCTCATTGGAGTATTAATAACATCTAATTTACCTTTTGGTGTATGAATGTCTCTCCTTTTGACTGTCTCCTCATTGTGTAATACACTAAGATTACCGGAAAATTCCGTGCTTCATTTAGTTTCGGTTTTAAAATATCCTTTTCTTTTTCTTTTTATTTATTTTTGGTTTTTTCTTCTTTAATTTAATTTTATAAGCCCTTATGCAGCCTCCTATGCCTCTATTGTGCATATAGCATTCCATTAACACCGAGTTTTTTCTAAAAAATATTTTTAACGTGCACGTGTCTAAAACAAATCGATAATAACGGAAAGAGAAAATTAAAGACAGGAAGTTAGAATAAAAACACTATTCCTCATACTCTGAAAATAGGAGGTGTTATTCCTGCATGTGACCGCAAGAGGGAAACAGCGAGCGCGGGCCCTGGTAGTACAGCCTACTGTGAGCCCGCGAGTGAGTTCACTCTCACATTAGCAAACTGTGTATTCAGTACGGACGAAATAATCTACATTCCTGTATATCCTGCATTAATTTGGCCAGATTCACCTCCGACACGTCATTGGTTCGCCTGAGGAAGGTACAGAACGTACCGAAACGTCGCGACCTGCCAAGTGAACGTAAGGACGGTTGAATTATTGCATTGTATACATCAAAATGGTGAAGACTCACTACGGACGTGGACAGAGGCCTACTCCTCGCATACGTCTTGGTGGGCCTTTCCCATCTCTCAAATCTAATAGCTTTAATCTAATTTCTTCATCTAATTATCGTGCTAATGATCCGCTGCGCCGGGTGGGCGGACATTACACCAATCCTACTACTTTCACTGTTTATGATCGTGATGTCTCTCGTAATAATAAGGCCTCGTCCTCTCGTGCGGGCGCTCGCCCGGTTTATGTAAATCAGAATCGCCGGGGTTCTAGTCCTTATAAACCGGGCACTCGCCGCACTGCCAACACTCAACACAGAGGCTTTTCGGGCCGTCAGGGCCGTGACTCATATGACAACTACGATGATGGCGATCCTAATTCAGGTCAGAGTAGGGTGCATACTGCACTTTTCAGTGCAAACTCCGGAGGGCGTGATCTTCCCGACCAAAGAAATGAAAGTCGACGTGACCCGTCCATCCAAGCACAATACAGAACCGCACAAAGACAAGACCAAGCAACACATACCACGCTTGGTAATGCACACTACGGAGGGCGTGATCTTACCGACCAGGACAGAGATGATCGACGTGACCCGCCTATCCAAACACAGCACATAAACTCAACAGAACCAGGTTCATCTTTCCAGGCCAGGGCCAGGGGAAACCGCCGAAAGAACCCACCCAGGAAGAGAAAGCAAAATGTTTCCTTCAATGCACCGGTGAGAGATTCATTCTACGTTTATGATCAAGACACAGATTTTCACCGCAACACTGATAGACATTTAACACAACATCCTGCACGGAGTGTCACGGACGTGCCCTCCTACATGATTCCAGACCGGGACCGGTTTGATGTTTCCACACACACATATCAGGATGATGAATACCGAGGGACAGTTAACAGAAAACGTGATCATTTTTTTCGTGACAATGACAACAGATACCATCACGACAGAAACACACAACCCAGAAGGAACCAAAGATACCAAAAAAGAACCAGAACTCTTCTTAACGTCACAACACAGAGTATTGAGGGCTCTCAATCAGATAATGACTTTGATTCAGACATAATTAACACCACTGGAAGAAGAATGACTACTGTTCCATCTGAAAAAATCACACATCTTCAAAGCCTCACTTATTATCGGGCACCAGCTCAAAACAACACTACTCCACGTGAAGCTCTGCGTGTGAGTGAACCATCTGGACCCAACGCACACAACATTGACCCAAATGAAGAGGAAGAGGAGATTGTGGACTACAGAGGTTCCAGTCACGACACACACAGACCATCTGTCTACACTGCTCAGAACCAAGCTCGCAAACACAAACAGAAGAAAAAACACCTCACTTCTGCTTCCAGAACACAACAGAGATCTGATCAAAGATATTTTCAAGTGAACGAAGAAGAAGAGTATTCTGATGATTTCCAAGACTTTTCTGTTCGTGATGATGAAGGTCACACAGTGATTCACGAAACTGTGCGTGCGGACGCACGTGGTCCCAGATCGGTATCCTTTGCTAATCATGCGGGCCGGGACGTCATTTTGAATCCTTCCCCGCATGATAGGAGATTTTCTGATACCAGGAGTACCAGAAAATCAGACTCTTTACCCCCACGTAGAGACCGGTATGTCAGATCACGTGACCGTGCCCCTAGATCGTACAATGACTACATACCGGCCTCCGTGCAGTTGAAATCTTCGATTAGGCTCATATACTCACTCATTCGCTTTGTGTACCACTTACATAATGTCAGCACTAAGAACAACAACACACCAAACACCTTTAGAAAATTACAACAACTACTGATTGAGACGGTCAGACCAGCTAGACCCAATAAAGAGATACTACAACTTTTAAAGGGTAATGCGGTTAACTGGGCGTACACTACACAACTAATTCTCCAAGATCATTATGATGACTTGATTACTAACACAATCACAGAATTAAAAAATAACACTAACAATGAAGATTGGTTACAAGCGTTTGAGGTGGCGTCACGGTGGGCTAATCGCAATTTCTATGGTAGAGTCTCTGATGATGTCTTTGAAACAGTGGATGCTATTCTGGTCGCAGAAACGTTGAATGGAACAAATCTCATTGATATAGACGATCCGGCGGTACCCTCGAGTGTTAACGAAGTAACAACCCCAACACGTACACAGCCTCCTCCTAATACACGAAATTCTTATGCTGAAGTAGTAAAACGCACACAGCCCACTAGGGGGAGTGATAGAACGCCAGCACCTAACACAACAGTGCCTCGTAACACTCAGGCCCCAACCTCTCCGCCTAACACTATTCAGACTGAGGGGCATCTTAATGAACCTGCCCACTCACACACTTCTTCTCAGGTCGGGCCCATACAGGCCCTGACCACTTCGGAGCCCACAACGGCTCAACATAGTGCCCAGCATCGACCCAAACAGGTCCGAGGGCACTCCAGTGCAAACACGCAGACACTCATAAGACCATCGACATGGTCTTCTGAACTAACGACAATAATGTCTGATCTCGCACCTCAGATGCAGCCCGCTAAAGTAACATTACTCCCATTAAACACGAGCGAAGGGAACGAGGGAGATAAACTTCCTATTAAGACCAATTTAGTTCCGCCTCAAACACAAAATGACAATGTGGAGACTGACACTTTAGATGGGACACCGCAGGAGCCACTTCTCGGACCCCAAGGGGTAGAGAAGGACAACACTACCGGGCGTGACTCCTTGCGATCTCCCACTCTGGGTGCTGAGTTACACAATAACAACATAAATAATAATGAGAATGAAGGTGAGAACGTAGAAGAGATAGCTCCTCAATCAGATGAGCAGCCGACCGATGATCTAGACGACAGTTTTCCGGCCGGGCATGCGCCATCGCAAGGATTTAGTCCACCTCTTTATTCGGACGACACGGGGGATTCGGGGCAATCACATCCATCTCGAGAACATTCTCCATTATCTAATATAATAGATTTGTACAAAAAATCTAAATCTTTTTCTTCTCCTGATGGTAACACTGTCCCTTTAAATACCGGTATACCGATGGAGCATAGTTCTCCTGAGGGTTCTTTAAATGACGCACAACCGTCTCGGGACGCACACACGTCCGTTTCTAGAGCTCAATCGATACAACCACAGCCTGATACCGCTAGCATAGTGGTTGACGAGGCCGGTATCTTTAGAACAGAAACCCCCGCTCCGGCTGGAGCCGAGGGAGGACTCACACCAATTTCCAGACCGCCGTCGACACCAAAATCTACTAGCAAACCCACCAGGCACGTTAACACCAATAGGAAATTGTCAGATTGGAGTCTTACGATACGGAAAAAATTCGTAATAATAGGAGATTCAAACATTGCCAGAATCCCTGCTTATGACGTTCAAGACTTACAAATTGATAGTTTCCCTGGTGCCAAATTCCAACACGCTAGTCACCTTTTGGAAAGAGCAGTGATTGCGGTAAAACCCGAAAAGCTTGTGGTGGCGTTTGGTGTAAATAATAGAACGCAAAGATACAGACTGACGGTCACGAAGGAGATTGAAAAAGTGGTTAGCATAGTGAAAAAACGCCTACCTAACACTGAATTGTATATACCTATGCTTAACTTCTCCAGATCCTTGCCTATTGAGGAGCAATCTTTCTTGGAACAGCTGAATACTTACATCCGCAGTAACACCACCTTTATTCCTCCTTTGTCCCACACACATTTTGCAGTAGACACTGACCATATACACTGGAGGCCCGCTACGGCTAGAGCTATGCTAACACATTGGGCGCAACATTTAAACTTGCTCCGTTAGTAACCCAAAAATTTGGTGAACATAGCTTAATAGTCAATCTTTCCAATTCGTTTGTACTCACTAAAACACAAGAGGATGTCCTCTCTAAAGGCCTATCTTTCATTCCCACTCCTTTGAGTTTTAAGACACAGAAAATTGAGCTCCAAAAAGACTTGCAAAAATATCATAGAAGACTCAAGCTAGAGGCCTTTTTCGAAGGCAAACAAGGCCGTAAACGCAAATTACCTTTCACTTATGGCTCCGATTGGACGCCTGCGTTATCTAGTTTACCTAAACACATAAGCTCCATAATCAGAGCTGATTACCATGCATTCAAACACCTCAATTGGTCTATTAAACCACGACCAAATTTATCTGTGAATGAAGAGACAGCCGTTAGAGAGTTACAGAAAAACAGACGAATTGTGATCAAACCAGCCGATAAGGGCAACGCAGTTGTTATTATGGATCGAGACCAATACCTGTGGGAGGGTCAGAGACAATTAGCAGTGGCCGAACACTATAAAAGTCTTGAAAAACCTATTTATTTGGACACCATGACGGAAGTAAGAGGTATTTTAGAGGAAATGTATGAGAAAAACATCTTGAAAGACAAACAAAAAGAATATCTATTGGGCCCTTCTATTCCTAGAGCTAGGAGATTCTATTTACTGCCGAAAATACACAAAGAACCAGAGAAATGGAGCGTCCCTTTTAAAATACCTCCAGGACGCCCCATAGTCTCAGACTGTAACAGTGAGACTTATTACACGGCAGAATATATTGAATATTTCCTAGGCCCAATTTCACAGAAACATCCCAGCTACCTGAAGGATACGTATGATTTCATTTCCAAAGTTAAAGATATTGATATCCCTAATGATGCCTTTCTTTTCACCATTGACATTGACAGCCTTTACACTAACATTGAAACAGCAGCAGGTATCGAAGCAGTAAGAAAGTGCATGGAGAAATATCCTGACTCTAAAAGACCAGATGAGTATATTTTAAAATTATTGGATATCAATTTAAACAAAAATGATTTTGAATTTGACTCTAAATTTTACCTACAGATTAAGGGAACAGCTATGGGAAAGAAATTTGCACCCTCATACGCAAACATTTTTATGGCAGCCTGGGAGGAGTCTGCTCTCTCTTCCTTTCCTCTAAAACCACACGCTTACTTCCGTTTCCTAGATGACATATGGGGAATCTGGACCCACTCCAGAGAGAGTTTTTCTGATTTCACAGAACACCTTAACAACCATCAGAGCTCTATTAAGATCAAATTCACAATCAGCAACACTGAGGTGAATTTCCTAGATGTGGTATCGTACAAAGGTACAGCCTTTAACATCACTAACAGATTAGACTTCAAAGTATACTTTAAAGACACAGACACACACTGTCTGTTACACAAATCTAGCTTTCACCCCAAACACACCTTTAGGGGTATAATCAAATCACAACTACTCAGATTTCATAGGATATGCACAGAGAAATCTCAATTTGACATAGCTACTAAAACACTCTTTGCAGCTTTGAGACAGAGAAATTACTCTAGATCCTTTCTGAGAAGTATACACAAGTCTTTTCTTAAACCCAAAAAGGCCACGGTAACTGATAACCCACCTAGGACTAAGATTATACCCATGGTCTCTAGATTTTGTAATCAAAGTATCCAACTTAATAAGAGTATTAAGGAAAACTTTTTCAAATTTACAGATTCCACTAATTGCTTACAGAAACATAAACCTATTGCTGCCCATTGCAGAAATAAAAATCTTCTTGACAAATTAGTTCATAGTAAGGTGTCTAAACCCTTAACTAAAAGCAAAGCTGGAACCTGTAAATATTACACTTATAAGCGTTGGGTACGTAATAGGTTTACACAACAAATTTTTGAGCTAAAACAGTCTCTGTCCTCCCACTCGGCTAATTGTGTGTATCTGATTTTCTGTAATAAGTGTCAAAAGCAGTATGTTGGACAAACCAAAAATCAAATCAACACTAGAGTTTATCAACATGTACACAATATCATCCACAAAATTGATAAACGCAGACACTTAGTACAACATTTCCTAAAACATGGACTTAAAGAACTCAAAGTGACAGGCTTGCAATCAGATCCACGCTGGTCTCTTAGGGACAGATTGAAAACAGAGAGTTTGTGGATTAAAAAACTGAACACAGAATTTCCTAGAGGTCTCAATGAGGCCTAGTTTTTGAGCTAACTCGCTATGCTTTCCTTTTAGGCCCACTGTCTTCTTTACAACAGACACGCCATGCAGAGGTCTCCCTTTATATATTATATATTATATATTATTTGCTGAAAGATGCATCATTATGAAAAATCTGACTAATGATTTGTATATGTTTTTAACACACATTTTTTCTCTGTATGCTTTCAGAGACGGGGGAGACCATACCAATTTACACACGGATAACCTCACTGATTGACCTTGAATAAGGCCCATACCCCAATCACAAGGGTCGATGCACCACACCTTCTGTGCCTAAACCCAATCCAGGTCACACATATTGTGTTTTCTCAACACTACAGCCTCCTTAACTTCTAGAACACCACACCTACCCTTTCTCAAACCCCAACATCACAGGGGCCTGGGCACTAACCCCAATTACACCACCCCTATGGGAGTTTTTACACTAATTCATTAGAACCCCAAACCCCTCCCTTTCCTAACCCCAACATCACAGGAGTCTGGG
Source organism: Paramisgurnus dabryanus (assembly GCF_030506205.2). Lineage (NCBI taxonomy): Eukaryota > Metazoa > Chordata > Actinopteri > Cypriniformes > Cobitidae > Paramisgurnus > Paramisgurnus dabryanus. Next base: position 1,064,726 of record NC_133352.1, read on the forward strand.
CACTAACCCCAATTACACCACCCCTATGAGAGTCTTTACACCAAGTTCATTAGAACCCTGAACCTCTCCCTTTTCTAACCCCAACATCACAGGGGCCTGAACGTTTAACCCAAGTGCACCAGCCCTCTCTCTATATATATCAAACACTATATGAATACAACCCTTATGGTGTGATACACTGTGTCTGACATACACTATACACCTAAAATCCACAGCATTAGAGATTAGAACCCCATATACTGATTTTAACACACTTTGTATCTGGGGCACCATTGACTTATACTGGGATGCAGTACTCCTTTAAAAATTCATTTTGACATTATATTTCCTTTACACAATAAAAGATCATCTGAACACACTGAATAAAATAAAAATTCCCTTCTTCAGACACATAATCTAAACACAGAGGTCCTGGAGGCTGTTCTAGGTACACAGTGGTGGATTGGTCATGGTCTCTCACTCTCTCCACGTACAGATTACACCAAAGGATGGACTTTCTTCTTTCTTATTGCCCATTCAGAGATCTGTTGATGTGTGAATATTACATAATTTTGTATGATGGGGAGCGGGGGGCTTTTCTGGTTCCTGGGGTGTCCATTGGATTGTCTGGAGTGGTCAGAGCTTGATGGCCCATGCACAACCGGGTCTGGACTTGTCTGGGCTCTGGACTAACCTAACTCCTAACCCTAACCCTAAGCCTCGCCTGAAGAAGACACGAAAAGCTGTCGAAACGTCGCGTGATACAGGCTTACAGACCAAGTCTTCTCTCGAACACCAGCATAACATCATCTGGAAACCTTTATTGTGGATGGTGATTGAAGTAGATCCATTTAGATCCTCTCACCTGAACACAAACCCTAACCCCAACGTCACAAAACCTGCAAAAAGCAGCCCTAAGCTCACTAACCACAAATGTGGATTTATTTACCAAAAAAGGAATTAGTGTGAGTGCTTGTGCATACTATTTTGGGCTTTTGGTGTGATAATGGGAACTTACCTGAGGCGGCCAGTTGAACGATGGCCAGTGCTTTCCAAGTTGGACCTTGGGTCTGGCTTTGGCCTAACTCTAACCTAACCTAGCGAGTGCCTCGCTCTCTGGACCTTGAAAAGTGTGGTTTGCATTATTGTGCTAATAGTTTCATTATAGTATTACAAGTAAAATGCAAAAATATGCTCCTTAAAATTTTATTTGACGTTGGAAAATAGAAAGAGAGAAGCCACGCCCTTCTCAGATATATAAAGACCCACACAGATGGACACTGAGACAGAGGAAAATTATTAGCTCCACCAAACACAGTGTGTAGAGCGTGTAAAATTATTAAAGAGGTTTTACATTCAAAATTAAAATTTTAGACACACAATAAAAAAATATTTATGTGTGTTATTTAAACTCCACCATATAAGAAGTGTTGAGAACTCATTCAGAGCAGTCTCCACTGGGATCAAAATTAGTAAGAACGTTGCTCAACACGAAGAATGACATGGAGCACTCGTTTTAGAACTGGTTTCCACTGAAAAAGAGACATTAAAGACCCACCTAAAAATCTCCTATCGGCCCAAAATAGGGAAAGTAAGTATAGGATGGATTTTTAAGGGAGATCTCACGTCTAAAATAAGATGGAGGCACACTTTGGGACGGTGTGTGATGGTCTTATGTCAGGAACACAGTGTAGAAAACCGTTCTGGTATTAGTCTCTGTCATTGGACGATGTTGAATGTCCTTCTGAAAATTTTGGATTAGTGTTGAGCCCAATTTGAGTCAGTCTCCACAAGAAGAACGGTGTTGAGTCCTCTTTAATAATTCTGGAAATCAAGCCTCGCCTGAAGAAGACACGAAAAGCTGTCGAAACGTCGCGTGATACAGGCTTACAGACCAAGTCTTCTCTCGAACACCAGCATAACATCATCTGGAAACCTTTATTGTGGATGGTGATTGAAGTAGATCCATTTAGATCCTCTCACCTGAACACAAACCCTAACCCCAACGTCACAAAACCTGCAAAAAGCAGCCCTAAGCTCACTAACCACAAATGTGGATTTATTTACCAAAAAAGGAATTAGTGTGAGTGCTTGTGCATACTATTTTGGGCTTTTGGTGTGATAATGGGAACTTACCTGAGGCGGCCAGTTGAACGATGGCCAGTGCTTTCCAAGTTGGACCTTGGGTCTGGCTTTGGCCTAACTCTAACCTAACCTAACCCTAACCCTAACATTATATTTCCTTTACACAATAAAAGATCATTTGAACACACTGAACAAAATAAAAATGTCCTTCTTCAGACACATAATCTAAACACAGAGGTCCTGGAGGCTTTTCTAGGTACACGGTGGTGGATTGGTCATGGTCTCTCTCATTCTCTCTACGTACAGGTTACACCAAAGGATGGACTTTCCTCTTTCTTACTGCCCATTCAGAGATCTATTGATGTGTGAATATTGCATATTTTTGTATGATGGGGAGCGGGGGGCTTCTCTGGTTCCTGGGGTGTCCATTGGATTGTCTGGAGTGGTCAGAGCTTGATGGCCCATGCACAACCGGGTCTGGACTTGTCTGGACTCTGGACTAACCTAACTCCTAACCCTAACCCTAGTATTACAAGTAAAATGCAAAAATATGCTTCTTAAAATTTTATTTGACGTTGGAAAATAGAAAGAGAGAAGCCACGCCCTTCTCAGATATATAAAGACCCACACAGATGGACACTGAGACAGAGGAAAATTATTAGCTCCACCAAACACAGTGTGTTGAGCGTGTAAAATTATTAAAGAGGTTTTTCATCTAAAATTAAAATTCTAGACACACAATAAAAAAATATTTATGTGTGTTATTTAAACTCCACCATATAAGAAGTGTTGAGAACTCATTCAGAGCAGTCTCCACTGGGATCAAAATTAGTAAGAACGTTGCTCAACACGAAGAATGACATGGAGCACTCGTTTTAGAACTGGTTTCCACTGAAAAAGAGACATTAAAGACCCACCTAAAAATCTCCTATCGGCCCAAAATAGGGAAAGTAAGTATAGGATGGATTTTTAAGGGAGATCTCACGTCTAAAATAGGATGGAGGCACACTTTGGGACGGTGTGTTATGGTCTTATGTCAGGAACACAGTGTAGAAAACCGTTCTGGTATTAGTCTCTGTCATTGGACGATGTTGAATGTCCTTCTGAAAATTTTGGAATAGTGTTGGGCCCAATTTGAGTCAGTCTCCACAAGAAGAACGGTGTTGAGTCCTCTTTAATAATTCCAAAAATCAAGCCTCACCTGAAGAAGACACGAAAAGCTGTCGAAACGTCGCGTGATACAGGCTTACAGACCAAGTCTTCTCTCGAACACCAGCATAACATCATCTGGAAACCTTTATTGTGGATGGTGATTGAAGTAGATCCATTTAGATCCTCTCACCTGAACACAAACCCTAACCCCAACGTCACAAAACCTGCAAAAAGCAGCCCTAAGCTCACTAACCACCAAGGTGGATTTATTTTCCAAAAAGTAGGATATTGTGAGTGCTTGTGCATACTATTTTGGGCTGTTGGTGTGATAATGGGAACTTACCTGAGGCGGCCAGTTGAGCGATGGCCAGTGCTTCCAAGTTGGACCTTGGGTCTGGCTTTGGCCTAACTCTAACCTAACCCTAACCCTAACCTAACCCAAGGTCAGGACTGGTGGGTCTCTAACCCCAATGTCAGGACCCCTAAGGGAACTAACCCCAATGTCAGGACCCCTGAGGTCACTAACCCCAATGTCAGGACCCCTGAGGTCACTAACCCCAATGTCAGGACTCCTAAGGGCACAAACCCCAATGTCAGGACCCCTAAGGGCACTAACCCCTATGTTTGGAGCTTTAAAGGCCCTAACCCTAAGGTCAGGAATCATTAGTTAAAGTGTTCTCGGTCTAAACATTTTTTAATAATCCTTGGTTGTCTAATGGGTATTCTCGGTTTTTAACCTGTAGGACGTCAATGCATAGTTGGTTATCATTCATTATTCTGAAAGTCAGTAACTTCTGACCTTAGGAATAAGGAGCGATTGAGTTCCAAACCCCTGTATTTAAATCTGAGGTGGTTGGCTTATGCCACACGTTGGCTCTAAGGCTAGTAACCTTGCCTGCTATAAGGAACTTTTTAAGTTCCAATCACAAGGTGGGTAGCCCAGCATTAGGGGGGTGGGAAGACACACGCCCAGACTGATCACCTGGTGCGGGCCACCTCAGGGGAGGGCGTCTAGTGATTCAAAGGCCGAAACGTCCAATGATCCTGAGGGTCACTACTGATGATGTGTCAAATGGGAAATGCAACTTGGAGCCGGAGTTTTTTGGGGGGTGTAGGGACCAGTGACGTTCAAGTCCTGCGCTCTGGTCCGAGGAGGAAAAGCAGGGGGGCAGAACAATCCTTCACTAACATGCGCCGGCCAGTGCCTTCTGTGCATCCACCTATCTAACCAACAGCCGTGTAGGCAGTCTGGGGGTGGAGCATAGCGTACAGTTAAGTCTGTACGACAAATAACCTAACCTGGGCACTAACCCCAATTACACCACCCCAATGGGAGTTTTTACACTAGTTCATTAGAACCCTAAACCTCTCCCTTTTCTAACCCCAACATCACAGGAGCCTGGGCACTAACCCCAATTACACCACCCCTATGGGAGTTTTTACACCAAGTTCATTAGAACCCTAAACCTCTCCCTTTTCTAACCCCAACATCACAGGGGCCTGGGCGTTTAACCCAAGTGCACCAGCCCTATATATATATCAAACACTATATGAATACAACCCTTATGGTGTGATACACTGTGTCTGACATACACTATACACCTAAAATCCACATCATTAGAGATTAGAACCCCATATACTGATTTTAACACACTTTGTATCTGGGGCACCATTGACTTATACTGTGATGCAGTACTCCTTTAAAAATCCATTTTGACATTATATTTCCTTTACACAATAAAAGATCATTTGAACACACTGAATAAAATAAAAATTCCCTTCTTCAGACACAAAATCTAAACACAGAGGTCCTGGAGGCTGTTCTAGGTACACAGTGATGGATTGGTCATGGTCTCTCACCCTCTCTACGTACAGATTACACCAAAGGATGGACTTTCTCCTCTCTTATTGCCTATTCAGAGAACTGTTGATGTGTGAATATTACATATTTTTGGATGATGGGGAGCGGGGGGCTTTTCTGGTTCCTGGGGTGTCCATTGGATTGTCTGGAGTGGTCAGAGCTTGATGGCCCATGCACAACCGGGTCTGGACTTGTCTGGGCTCTGGACTAACCTAACTCCTAACCCTTTAAGGTGGACCCCAAGGACAACACATTGGACAAGGGACACAGCATTAGAAATGGTGTCATACTGGCTCAAATCTTAAAACTGTTAGAAGGGATGAGGTGCAAAAATGTAGACTATATGCACACCAATATTGTTAACCTGTCCAAGACTTTTACACCCACAGGACCACAGAGGGAGCTGTTGAATAGGGGCCTTACTTTTGTTCCAGTGCCACAGTCGGACGATGATGGAGAAATCATGAGGGATGTCCATGCGTTTCATAGACGATTGAAATTGTTGGATCATTTTGAGTATGTTATGGATAGAGATAGAACACCTTTTACTGCTACTTCCAACTGGGAACCTAAACTGGAAACAGTGAATCCCTGTATTCGAAAACTCATTAGATCCAACAATCGACTTATTGGACATTCATCCATTGTTCGTAGGATACCTGATAATTTATCTAGTTCACAACGTAAAGCAATAACAGAATTAGGTAAAAATAAGGATATAATCATTAAACCGGCAGACAAAGGTTCAAGCATTGTCATTTTAGATAAACAACAATATCTGTTTGAAGCCAATAGGCAATTGAGTAATTCCAGGCACTATGTTCGGTTGTCAAAGTCATTAGTGACAGAGACCCAAAAACTTGTTAATGAAATCTTACAGAATCTTTTGGAAGAAGGTTTTATTAACCGAAAACAAAAGATCTATTTAATGGGACCTGACGTACCTGGGGCCTCATTTATAAAGCGTGCGTACGCACAGATTTGATCGTAAAGTTTGCGTACGCAAAAATCCACGGCAAAGTGCATATTTATAAAAGTTGTCTTTGACGTGGAAAAGTGCTTAGAGCCACGTCAGGGTCTGAGCAGACGTACGCACTTTTGCTTGTCTGATTGCTTCAGTTTTTTGGAAATATAAGCCAATCTTGCTGCTCGAAATTTGATTTAAACATTGAGAAGTGGTTTTTTATATGTCTGTGACATTAATTAGGCATCGTTTAAAGGCGGAGATCTGAAACTGCTCGGCTGCGCACAAGTTCAAGTTCATTTGCGATTTATAGATTTGAAAGGGGTACGCGCGTTTTTTGCGCGTACGTTCGGTTTATGAATCACACGTACGCATTTTTGATAAATGATCGTAAGATCAAATGTAGGATGGTTTTTACGCAGCATTTTATAAATGAGGCCCCTAGATCTAGGAGGTTTTATCTTCTCCCCAAAATTCATGCAGATCAAGACTCTTGGACTGTGCCGGATGAGGTTCCGCGGGGTCGACCGATTGTGTCTGACTGTGGCAGTGAGACTTACAAGATTGCAGAATATATAGATCACTTTCTAAACCCTATATCTCAAAAACATCAGAGTTATTTGAAAGATACATTTGATTTTATAGACAAAATAAGGTTTAAGCAGTTTCCAGCAGATTCCTTTTTGTTTACTATTGATGTTGAAAGTTTATACACCAATATTAATACTCAATTAGGTATACAGGCAGTGAAGCGCTGGTTTCAGCAGTGTCCTGACCCATGCAGACCAGATAAGGCCATTTTAAAATTACTTGAAATAAACCTGACTCGTAATGATTTTGAATTTAATTCCCAACTTTTTCTTCAGACTCAGGGGACGGCAATGGGTAAAAAATTTGCCCCAGCCTATGCTAACATCTATATGGCTGAGTGGGAAAGGACATTGTTTTTGAAGTGCTCCAATCTGCCTTTCATATACTTTAGGTACTTAGATGATATCTTTGGGATCTGGCACCATGGTGAAACCTCGTTCCATCAATTCATGGACATGGCTAATGCACATCATATTCATATTAAATTAAAAAGCAATGTTCATTATGAGCACATAAACTTTGTGGATACTACGGTCTTTTTTACAGAGACAACTGACGGGCAGAAACAACTCCAAACGAAAGTGTTTTTTAAACCCACGGATGTACATTGTCTCCTACATAAAACAAGTTATCATCCCAAACATACATTTAAAGGTCTTATTAAATCTCAGCTAATTAGGTTTTATAGCATTTGCTCACAGGAACATTTTAATGAAGCTACACAAATTCTATTCACTGCCTTGAGACCGAGGGGATATACTAAGAGATTTCTCCGGAGTATCAAGGCAGTTACATTGCAGGAATTGAGGCAGGGAAAGGGTGAACCAGTGGGGCAAGATCCTGGGGATTTCATCCCATTAATCACAACATTCTCTGAAAAAACTAAGGGATTGAATGTCAAGATCAAAAGTAATTTTGAAGATGGTTAGGGTTAGAGTGTTGGAGAGTTGGAATCCTTCAAAATCATATCTGCATATAGGAGAAATCCCAATCTCAAAGACATCTTAGTGAAGTCCACCCTTAGGCCTGATCGTAAACAAGCTCCCTCTGTGGCTCCCTAACCCTAACCCTAACCCTAGTATAAACTGTTTTATATTGGGAGGGGTGAATCGATTACAAATAGTACAGTGGTTAGTCCCCATGGAGTGTCAGCGGGAGGACCAGGGTTCGAGTCCCATAGGGACAAAAAAGGAAAAAACACTATTTTTTGGGGTAGAAGTATCGATGAGGCTGGGAGGGACATTGGGTGCTGAACTGTTCACAGGTGGGGCTATACCATCAGTGGTGAAGGCCGATTAAGACTGAAGTACCACCTTGGGCGTCACGCGAGGTGGGCAGGCCTGCTTGTGACTGAATGTGTGTTGGTGCCTTTGTGTCTCTCTCTGTAGTCTCTGTGATATTTTTAAAGAAAACAGAGTATGTGCCAGTGTCCAAAAATGATTATTTAATCTTTCTTTCATAAAACTAACCTTTTGCCTTCACCTAACCCTAACCGAGGCGGCCAGTTGAACCATGGCCAGTGCTTCCGAGTTGGACCTTGGGTCTGGCTTTGGCCTAACTCTAACCTAACCCTCGGTCTAAACATTTTGTAATAAATCCTTGGTTGTCAAATGGGTATTCTCGGTTTTTAACCTGTAGGACGTCAATGCATAGTTGGTTATCATTCATTATTCTGAAGGTCAGTAACTTCTGACCTTAGGAATAAGGAGCGATTGAGTTCCAAACCCCTGTATTTAAATCTGAGGTGGTTGGCTTATGCCACACGTTGGCTCCAAGGCTAGTAACCTTGCCTGCTATAAGGAACTTTTTAAGTTCCAATCACAAGGTGGGTAGCCCAGCATTAGGGGGGTGGGAAGACACACGCCCAGACTGATCACCTGGTGCGGGCCGCCTCAGGGGAGGGCGTCTAGTGATTCAAAGGCCGAAACGTCCGATGATTCTGAGGTTCATTACTGATGATGTGTAAAAGGGGAATACAACTTGTAACCGGAGCTTGGGGGGTGTAGGGACCAGTGACGTTTGAGTCCTGCGCTCTGGTCCGAGGAGGAAAAGCAGGGGGGCAGAACAATCCTTTACTAACATGCGCCAGCCCGTGCTTTCTGTGCATCCACCTAGCAAACCAACAGCCGTGTAGGCAGTATGGGGGTGGAGCATAGCGTACAGTTCAGTCCGTACGACAAATAACCTAACCTTGCCAGTGCCTTCGGAAATGGAAGGATTGGGATAAGCCCAGGATGTAATTGAGGAAAAGGAAGGGGATGGTTATCTGCACGAATAGCCCATTTTCGGGTAGGTTCCAGAATGGGGCCCTGGGGATCAGTCGGGTGTTAAGGGAAGGGGTACTGGGGATTTCATTAAAATGGTAGGGATTAGCTGTCCTACCCGGTCCAGGCTTAGGTTTCTGGGTTTAGGATCGGGTAGGGGAGCGAAAATGAGGCCTAGTCAGGCTCAGGAGAGGATTGGCGAAGTCCCGTTATTCCTCTCCATTTCGTGACCCTACCTTGACTGGGGATAGGAGGTGAAAAATTTTTACTACTCTTAGTGAGATATGTTTTTTATTCTTATAGGAAAAATGGAGGAAGTTGGTGGAGTATTCATGGATCCAGTTGGAAAGGCGATAAGATTAGTCCACAAGTATATTAAAGCGTCCCATCATTTATTCAAACTGGAAGGGCTTGGGGATAGGCCAGGTCCGGCCCATCTTAGACGTATCAAGGGATGGCTGGGGGAGGTCATCTGGCCTTCGGCCCCCAGTCGAGCCACTTCAAATCGGTTGGAGAACAATGCAGAGGGTTGGCTAGTATCAGGAGTAACCATCCTGAAGGAGCGTTACGCTAAGGTGCAAAGGGAGGTGCTACAGGGATTGGAGGAGTTACATTTGAGTCAAGATGAGAGGAAGAGAGCGTTCGAGGTGGCGTGTAGGTGGGCAAGCAGGAACATCAGGGCCCTTAACCAGCAGGTGCTGCAGGAAGCCTCTGCTAAGTTACAGCTGGATGGGGGCTTGGGCTTAAGAGGAGAAGTAGGAGGAGAAGAGGAGAACCACGGAGAGACTTTGGTAGAGCCTCTGGTGGACAATGATGCTGCAGAATCTGAGGTTGGTTAGGGGACTCGGTCCTCAACTTGTCAGATTCAATTGCATTGAATAAAGACCAAGTTAATCTGTTGTGTAGAGGTCTTCATTTTGTACCTGCACAAATGGGATAGATTGCATGCGGGGAGAGATTTGACAGAATACCATAGGCGTATCAAATTGGCTGCTTTTTTCCAGGATGATGAGGGGGATAATGATGAGGGTGAGAGAGATAGGAGATTTAACTTGAGATCAGAATGGGAACCTGAGGGGGATAGGGTACCAGCGGTGGTGTGGGACCTCATACAGAGGGATACTGAAACCATGCAGAACATGGGGGAGAGGAAGGGGAAACCTAATTTATCAGAGGCAGAAATGAGGGCATTAAGATCCCTTCAGAAAAACAAAAGTGTAATCATTAAGCCTGCAGACAAAGGAGGGGTTGTGGTGATTATGGACCAGGTCCAATACAAAAGGGAAGCCTATAGGCAACTCCAGAATCAGGAGTTTTACCAGAAATTGGACAAACCTATGTATCAGGAGACTGCGGAATTGATTAGAGAAGAACTACAGGCTCTGGTGAAGCAAAAAGTTCTTACTAAGGAACAGCTACAGTACCTTATAGGGCAAGGGCCCCATAGGGCTAGAAGATTTTACATACTTCCCAAAATTCATAAGGGTAGGGACGCATGGCCTTTCCCAGACATGCCACCAGGTCGTCCAATTGTGTCAGACTGTGGGAGTGAAAGTTATGGGGTAGCAGAGTGGCTGGATAGCCACCTGAACCCTTTGGCAGCTAAACACCCCAGCTACCTTAGGGACACATGGGATTTCCTGGGGAAAATCAGGACCATACAAGTAGGAATTAACTCCAAGCTCTTTTCAATGGATGTGTCTAATCTATATACGGAAATTGACATAGAGAAGGGTTTGGGTGCGGTGAGAGAATGGTTGTTGAGGTATCCAATGGAGGGGAGACCGGACATGGCCATTTTAAAGCTACTGGAACTCAGTCTTAGGCGTAATGACTTTGAGTTTTCGGGGGATTTCTTTCTTCAGGTTAAGGGTACAGCTATGGGGAAGAGATTTGCCCCGGCCTATGCCAACATTTACATGGCAGAGTGGGAAGAAACTGTGGCTACAAAATGTAGGGAGTGGCCCACTGTGTATTGGAGGTACTTAGATGACATTTTTGGTGTTTGGGAGGGTACGGACCAAGGTTTTAAAAATTGGGTAGATATCCTGAATAGCCATCATGAGTCCAGCCGGTTGCAGGTGGAATGTAACGAGGGGCAGATTAATTTCTTGGATACGACCATATACAAGGGACAGAATTTTGAACAAAGGGGAAATTAGACACCAAAGTCTATTTCAAACCAACTAACAGGCACATGTTGCTACATAGAGCAAGCAGTCATCCTAGACACAATTTTAGGGGGATTGTGAAAGGGCAGTTACTCAGATATAAGAGGATTTGCACGAGGGAAAGTGACGAAACGGAGGCTAGGGTACAATTATTTAAGGCTTTGAGAACCAGGGGTTATCCCAGGAACTTTTTGAGAAAGATACAGAAGGAGGTAGAGAAAGGAAAAGGGGCACCCCGAGGGCAGGATGGGGTTAGACGGATCCCCTTAGTTCTAGGATATTCGGGGACAAACAAGGTTTTGGCTCACAAATTAAAGGGGAACTTTAGGGAGGTAATGCAGGGCCAAGAGTTGAGTCAAAGGGCTGGGGTGCTTGTGGCCTTCAGGAGGGGGAGAAATCTGAGGGACGTACTTGTCCATAGTAAATTTTTGGAGCAAAGTCATAAGAGTAGAGTGGTAGGGAGAAGGGCGGAAGTGAAAGCAACTGGGGGGAGAACTTATAAGTTCCAAGGGGGAAAGAAGAGCTACAGATGTGGCCTTTAAAAATGCGCGTTTTCTCCCGCGGCATTCGCCAATTCGTCTCGCAGAGTCTCGCAGCATTCTGCAAGTGCTTTCGGGGGGGCTACTTTCCATTTTCCCTTAATGTGTTTCGCTTCACAGAATATCCACCAGGTGGCGCATAAAATATTGCATTGCCGTTGTTTCCAGAAGTTAATAAAGGCATTGCTGAATATTTTACATTGCTACTGTATTAAAACAGCAAAGTGATATGTCAACCCCTTCTTGCCAGCATAACAGCGCATACAACTATTAAGATACGTGCAATTCGAATTTATAGGAAGTGCAACAGAGAATTTAGTTTTAGCCTAATAAACGCGACTCTATTTACAATGAATATCTTAATTATTTGTGTTGTCGAATTTTGACACCGTTTCATTGTTTGTTCATAATATTTATAATTGTCAGTTTTTCTAAAAGTATCAATATTTTAAAGAGATTAATGTGGTATAAAAAAGACATGTTTTAAAGTTAAAAATGTTGTAAAAAATATAGTAGTATTCTTATATTTTAAGAATAACAATATGATACATTTATACTGCGCTAAAATGCTTTACATATGGAAAGAGGAATTCTTCTCAACCACCAATAAAGTTTACAAATTATTCTTTAGAAAAAAGGCGTTTAAACCCATGCGGGCTGTACAGTTGGCATATGATATCTTTTTATTTCGTTTTTACATATTTATATTTATAAAATCTTTAATAATAGGCTACCTTTCTTGCGCATATCAGTGTTTCTACGTAATTCATAATTGTAAAAAATATTATTGTAAAATAGAATATCACTAAAATAATTTATTAAAGTAACTTAATAAAATGTCTTAATGTCACTTATGTGTTTTTTTAGTTGGTCAAACCAAAATAATTGACGCGAACAGAGAAACTGTGCCTTTTGCGGACGAAAAACACCTCCAAAATGTTGAGATTATGAATATTTACAATATGTACTTTGTGAAATGTGTGTGTAAAATAATCAATTTTATAACATGTGGCTGTAGAGACAAACACGCCGCATCGCCTTCCAGATATCTTACACGTTCGCATTCAACACTTTTCAAAACTTATTCAATCTAATTAATAATTATAAATTATGACATGAGAAAATTAGAAGTGTGCAAAAGAGCCAATTCAGATATTGTTAATTAAAGCTGTTTTAAACACCTTTCTGCCTTGTTTAAATTAACAAGCATTTTATTTGCCACTGTCAACACGTTTTGTGATTGATTTAATGATTTATTACAGAAACTTATATGAAGCAAAGCTATTGTACTAAGCATCTTTATATATATAAATATATATATATATATATGTTATAAATGTTGTAAAAAATATATTAGTATTCTTATATATTAAGAATAACAATATGATACATTTATATTGCGTTAAAATGCGTTACATATGGAAAGAGGAATTATTCTCAACCACCACCAATAAAGTTTAAACATTATTCTTTAGAAAAACGCCTCCGAAGTGTTGAGTTTATGAATATTTACACTTACAATATATACTTTGTTAAATGTGTGTTTAAAATAATAAATTTCATAACTGTAAAGACAAACACGCCGCATTGCATGATTTTATAAATACCGAGGTCCATATAAGTATTTTCCAGGGCATGCACCCCAGGAAAAAAAGCTTCTTATTTCCCTGCTCTACATATATGAATTTTAATACATCAGAAAACCAAAGAATCAAATACCTATAGATTTCAAACCATGTCAGTATGCAGAAGACTTGTGTTGGTCATTAGGAATACATTGTAATAATTATTTTACCATCCTGGGCACACTGCTGCACACTTTCTCTTCTTTTGTTTATTTGTTTATTTAACTTTAATGACTTCAACAGGTACTGTTTATTAGGCTTTAAGACTGAATGCAATAAAATGTTCAAGCCAAAATATGAACATTTAAACTCCGTGCACGCGCGCTACGGGTGGATGAAGCGTTGTACCGCGCACGTGATGCATCGCGTTTTCAAGTTCAAGCTTAGCAGAAGTCCAGTGCAACACAGGGAATCTAATCATTATACAGTTAAAAACATATCTTCAAGAATTAAAGGGTGGCGTTGAATGTTGTAAATAAACATGCTGAATAACGGAAAGTGAATTACTGGAGGGAGAGAAAGCAGCGCATTAAATTTGGACACCCAAGTGCTCAGCGGCATTAATGTTTCTTGTCCTGTCACCTTGACAGTCACTACGGTTTCATTTTTCTCGTCAATAAACTGCTGTATAATAGTCAGTGTTTGATTACTTACATCTCTCTTGCACTTCCACTAACTGCGCATCTGACCTCTGTGTTGCACCTCTGTCTGCCTGGTTTGATTTCATTGGTCATCTCGGTTTCATTTTGACTTTATCTTACTTAATAGACCCTTTAACTGTTTGTACACCATGATGACATGTCACCGTATGCGTGCGCATTTAGGCAACGGAGGTATGGCAAGAATCAGCAGTGAAGCAACCTACCCATTACACAAAAAATGCACACGGCCGCGCCGCTCTCAGTGTGTCTGCATCTATGAAAAAAATGTGCACCACCTGCATGCAGAGAGCACGCGCGCTGCCTGCACGACATCCAATCACTGCAGTCCCACGTTGGTTTGGATGATGGGACCGTACCAGTACAGCTCAGCAGTGGTGTAGTCTACTAGGAATTGTAAAGGATCTCCATATACCCGCTAAAAATAGCGTGAGGATGCGTAACAGCATGGTTTTGTGACATTTCAAACTTTTAGTAATAGTGAAGCACTGGCATGCTACACTTGCTACTTTAGCGGGTTGAAATGCATATACATATTAGGCTATATATTTGGTGTGTTTGACTTTCTGCCGAACTGCGCGATCCGATCGGCATATGAAATCGCTATAGCGTCGCGAAAGTGACTGGGGAGCAGAGTGGTGTGGCGCTACAAAAACCCACAGGCGAGTGACAGCAAAGTACCGCGAGAGCGATTCAAAGCGGATTTATCCACGTGATAACTGGAATCGCTCTCGCGGTACTTTGACATCACCAAGCGATCTATACCAGTGGTGTAGTCTACGTGATATGCAGGCATGGCCGTAGCTACCATTGAGGACACCGAGGTCATGTCCTCGGTAGTTTTTTCTTGAAGTTTCGTTTCATTTTGATGTGAAAATAGCCGACGAGACAATCCTTGCATCTACGGATCATCACGTGCAGTGATGGAAAAACGGCGTTATATATAAACGTCGTTTCCTTACAGCGTTACTGACATTAAAATGCTGCGCATTAGTATAATTAATCTCATTGAAGCGAGTAAACTCTCATCATTAGACAGGCAATGTTTTTCTCTTGCGTGTGTTGAGGGGTGGGAAACACATAACTGATTGGGCTGTGTATGTTAGAGGGGATGGGACAACCACATAATCAATGATGATTGGCTGAATTTCCATCGTTAGTCAACCAGAAGCAGGATTAGCTATATACATGCACAGTCCGAGCAGTGTCGTGTTGCCAACTTGTTGATGACTTTGTCGCTAGATTTAGCAACTTAAAAAAGCGAAAAAGGACAAATCTAGCGATCTTTTCTGTCGTGGTTGGAGACTGACGCGAGAGCATGTATCATTCTCTACACTCATAAGAAAGAGTCTCTCCACGTCTGTAATTCTAATCTAATAAAGCAAATGAAAATGAAAAGGCTGTAACAAACTTAACTATCATTTGGAAAGCCAGCAAAAGATGAGCAGAGAAGAAGGGAAGATGAGAAAGTTAAAGGTTATGCAGCAAATAGCCTACAATATGGGATGCAATACGGCTACCAATGAGATTAAAACCTACACTACTGCTCAAAAGTTTAAGGTCACTTAAGTAAAATGTTAACTATGGTCTTAAAATCATTAAATCTGAAGGCTTATGGTTAAATGCTTGAAATTACTTTTGTAGACAAAATATAGCCGTGCCAAACAGATTAATTTTTGTTATTAGAAACCAAAAAATATATTTTGACTAACGCTGAATATTGAAGAAAAAGCAGCCACTAAGAGCCCTTATTATATATAAACTCGTTCTATACTTTTAAAAATTCATCCTAAATTGAAAATTTAAGAAGCTTCTTGAAAAAATGACACAGTTTTGCAGTTTCTATGCAAAGGGTGACTTGCACTTCAGATGATGAAATGTAACCATTGATTTATTTTGGATGCTTTTAGTCACCAACAAAATTCTCACAGACACAGTT
This sequence comes from Paramisgurnus dabryanus, assembly GCF_030506205.2. Classification (NCBI taxonomy): domain Eukaryota; kingdom Metazoa; phylum Chordata; class Actinopteri; order Cypriniformes; family Cobitidae; genus Paramisgurnus; species Paramisgurnus dabryanus. Next base: position 1,080,555 of record NC_133352.1, read on the forward strand.
ACATTTGTGCTATGTCGTAGTTTGGACATGTTTATTATTATTCTGTAATATGGAAAAAATGTAAATAATAAAAAAATGTCCTCGGTATTTGAAAAATCCTGGCTACGGCCTTGTATGCAGGACTACGCCGTATACCCACTAGATTAGAAATTGTCAAGGATTTCCGTATACCCACTAAAAATAGCGCGAACAGCATGGTTTTGTGACATTTTTAAACTTTTAGTCATAATATACATGTGATCCGATCGGCGTATTCATTTCTATGAAATCAAATTACTATAGTGAAGCGAAAGTGACTGGGGAGCAGACTGGTGTTGCGCCACAAGCGAGTGATAGCAAAGTACCGCGAGAGAGACTCCAGTTATCACATGGAGAAATCTGCTTTGAATCGCTCTCGCGGTACTTTGACATCACCAAGAGGTCTGCTTTACGCCAAATGAAGTCGAACCTGGAGTGTAGCTGCTCACGCGACACTGTAAACAAACAGTCCATGTGAAGAAATGAACAAGTGAAGCAGTGCTGCAACATAAAATCCATAGAGTTTACAACGCACATGTGAGTAAACAACATTTAAATCATCAGTCCAGTTTATTACTTTATCTGGAGGTATGGCTCCAAATGCAATATAATAAGCCCATGATTATATCCTGATGGTTTTTAGCTGCCTTCAGTTGCTCTGCATGTTTGCTTGTGCTTCACAGTGTTAAACTTCCCTTCTATGTGTTCATTTATATATCTACGTTCAAGATGTATTATGATCGTAAACTTCTGTGAGGAAATTCATGTCTGCGTTGATGTTCAGTTCAGACTTGCAAATATTAGGCTAGATGGTCTTGTAATAATAATTAAGTATAAGCCTATTTTCAGTTTTAGACAATGCTTATATTATATGCAAAAATAAGCTTTTATATCAATGACTATGCAAATAAGAGTTAATTCATGGTCATCTTAAATGTGTATTAATTAAAAACATTTACACCATTAAATAACACATGGTAATGTTATCAATAGTTGTCAGATAATAGCTATTGAAGGAGTGGATTTTTTTTCACCTTCAATGCATGTGTTTGACACGAATTGAAGATTGTAAACAGTTAATTTAATTTTAATTAACAGTTAAGTAACTTTTGTCCCTGAGTTATTAGATGTTGATTAACACTAAACCAGTCTAAAAATCAATCCAGTTTCCCCAGCTGTAAACCCATTGGCTGTTAAAGTCTTTTTTTTCTTGTAATAAACTGACATGTTGAAAACACATTCAGTTTATGTGTTCATGAGTACACTTTCAGAATGCTCTTAGTTACATGAAGATCCATACTGTATGCATCTGTGAGTGTTGTGGTGCTTATGAGGTGTCGCGCTGGGACGAGTGAGCATAAGGATGAGAGGGAAAAATCACAGTATACTCACTACAAAAATCTAGACTACACCACTGATCTATACCACTGCAGCTAAGTCACTACATTGACATGGCAGGAGGACAGAATGCCATTTTGTTCTGGGCACTCCATGGTGGCATCATGGCATATTTGATCTTTTGAAAATGCAATGCAGTATAGGGGCCTCCCTCCACCTGTCCACAGCATGCATTTTATTTCTGTGGTAAGAGGACTTGACATGACTCGAAACTAAAATGGTAGGAATTTGGACTCGACTTGAGACTTGTTGGCTTTGACTTCTGACTCGACTTGGGACTTGCCTCATCTTTGACTCGACTTGACTCGGGATTCGAGGGCAAAGACTTACTTGTGACTTGCATAACAATGACTTTGTCCCACCTCTGCAAATAAGTAGGGCCTACATGCATTGCTATCAAACGTGATGTGTTTTTGGTTTTTGTTGTAATCTGGAACTTGGTGTATATCAAATGTGTTTGTTAAATGTCTCCACATGGAAACGGAATGCCCTCCCCCCCCGCACAGTCCTGCAATGAGAACCAGAAAAACCGGTTTCTAACCATTTTATTTACATGTGAATAGTGAGAGCACCCCCTCAGGAGCTGTAGCAGGGTTTTTGCGGGGTCTTTATAAGCTTAAGCCAGGACTTAGTTTATATAGGAAATGTAACTAGTTTTAACAAACATGCCTTACTAAAAACATTATTTGTCTGCATTTTGAGGCAAAAAAGGGCATGGCCGTCCGGACCTCGGTAATTTTCTGACGCGTGTCTTATTTGACTCAATGCTCAGCTCTCGTTTGACGACTTGCGGCGCCACGCAGCCCGATCAAACGGCATGTGACGTCTTAGCACCGCGAGACAGGAGGCCTACAGTATGCTTTTGAATAGATCTCGCGGTAGTGTGATGTCACAGGCCAACGGGTTTGCGCTGCGCCCCATTAAGTAAGATAAAGTGAAAATTATTCCTAGATGACCAATAAAATCATACCAGGCAGACAGCAAGGAGGAAGGATACCTCAGTTAGTGGAAGTAATAGGTTAAATTGGGCCGGAGCGCAACGGAGCGCAGCTCTGCCTCCTCGGGTCCACACCACACCTTACCGGAGCTCCGGTCCGTCTCCTTCAGCAACAGAGTTTGGCGCAAAGCGAATAATAACGTTTTCATTCATAGGCTTCAAACTCGTGCTTGCGGGGCACCCTCGACAAAAATCATTTTGATAAAATCATGCTTCTCAGAGGTCCACTGTGTTTTTGCGCTGCGCCCCATTAAGTAAGATAAAGTGAAAATTATTCCTAGATGACCAATAAAATCATACCAGGCAGACAGCAAGGAGGAAGGATACCTCAGTTAGTGGAAGTAATAGGTTAAATTGGGCCGGAGCGCACCGGAGCGCAGCTCTGCCTCCTCGGGTCCACAACACACCTTGCCGGAGCTCCGGTCCGTCTCCTTCAGCAACAGAGTTTGGCGCAAAGCGAATAATAACGTTTTCATTCATAGGCTTCAAACTCGTGCTTGCGGGGCACCCTCGACAAAAATCATTTTGATAAAATCATGCTTCTCAGAGGTCCACTGTGTTTTTAATCCCGTCTGAATCGGCCATGTCTGTGTTTTTCTCTGACGACCTCTGTAATCTGTAAATTTCAGAGCATTTTACCTACTGTTTTTCGCCGAACTCAGAGGTCATCTGAGAAATGTAATCCCGTCCGGATGAAGACGTCTGTGTTTGCTCGCAATATGTTTTGAAAGCGCGTTTCTTTTCATGTTTTGGCAAACGTGAACTGCCGACAGGTCTCACTAACGCACGTATAGACTATTGTAGCCTACTTAATTTATGAATCCCATTCATTCAGATAGCCTATGGATTTTTTTTCCATTCGGCGGAATAAAATAATTAAATCAAGACGAGCTGAATATCATACACTGTTAAGACTGGACAAAACGGTTAGTTTTGTAGGTGTTTAGCTTGGGAGTTATACTCGGTTTAACAAAAAATGGGAATAATAATACAACAGAATATTTGGAATTGGGGCAAGCAGAACATGAATTGACAAATCACAAAAAAAATGTAAAATTAGATAAATTAGTTAATGATATTGCGCAAATGCTCTCGGTCTCTTCAAGGTCTACGCGAATTAGAGGTTTGTTAAAAGACTCCCTTATACATCATGTCTCTTCTAATTGCACAGAAAAAAATGAATCAAATGATGCGCATTTAAGTCGGATTTTTATGGAGAATAGGCTTTGTGACCGTTTAACCCCACGTGGACCGAACAAGAAACGTATGCTTTCATGGAGTCCATGTATGACATCTCCTTTATTTAGTTTGACATATTTTTATTTATATGCATTTAATAATACCGTAAGATCATAATGTATACACTGTAAAAATGATTCAGTGGCTTTGTAACTGTAGGCTATCTAAAATAAATGATTAAATTAACTTAATGTCAGTTATGTGTTTTTTATGTGTTTATTTTCTTCTAATTAATATTATTTGCATTTAAAATCAACTTAAAAAAAATGTACGTTTTACGCCTAACTTGATGATGTACTTACTATTTTTACATTGATATTATTTGAGTAAATGTAGGCAAAAAAATAAATTAATAATAAGTAGAACAAATGTTAATTTTAAAAAATCCCATATAGCCAACAGGTTTTAATCAGCAACAGAGAAACTGTGCCTTTTGCCGATGACAAACACCTCAGAAACTCCTCGAATTTATGAATTTTTACACTCACAATATGATTTTATTTACTTACTACAAAAATATAACTCATTATACAAATTTATTCAACACCATTGCACACTTTATATCGAGTTTCATACCATGTAAAGGAAAACATGATAATATAAAAAGTATAGTAATGCAGAAAAGCGCATTACAACCATGTTCAGGCTATTAAAAACGTTCAGATGCAAAAATGAACTAAATGTACAATTAGATAAACTAGTTAATGATATTGCGCAAATGCTCTCGGTCTCTTCAAGGTCTACGCGAATAGAGGTTTGTTACAAGACTCAGTTATACATCACGTCTCTTCTAATTGCACAGAAAAAAATGAATCAAATGATGCGCATTTAAGTCGGATTTTTATGGAGAATAGGCTATGTGACCGTTTAACCCACGTGGACCGAACACGAAAACGTATGCTTTCATGGAGTCCGTGTATCACATCTCTTTTATTTAGTTTTACATATTATGCATTTAATAATACCGTAAGATCACAATGTATACACTGTAAAAATGATTCAGTGGCTTTGTAAATGTAGGCTATCTAAAATAAATGATTAAAGTAACTTAATAAAATCTTTTAATGTCAGTTATGTGATTTTTTTTTTAGTTAGACAAACCAAAATTAATGACTAGAAATAGATATTTGGTTTAAAATGTACATATTTTATTTGATGTATACGCCTTAATAATATAAGTATTTAATTTACAGATAATTTTAATCAATATATTTGATAATGTCAGAATTATATATTTAAGTTTTTAAACCTGTAATAATTGCTTTCTTCAAATTAATATTATTTGTATTTAACATCAACTTAAAAAAATGTACGTTTTACGCCTAACTTGAACTATGATTTACTTACTATTTTTACATTGATATTATTTGAGTAAATGTAGGCAAAAAAAAAAAAATAATAAGTAGAACAAATGTTAATTTAAAAAAAATCCCATATAGCCAACGGGTTTTAATCAGCAACAGAGAAACTGCGCCTTTTGCCGATGACAAACACCTCAGAAACTCCTCGAATTGAATATTTGCACTTACAACATGATTTTATTTACTTACTACAAAATATAACACATTATACAAATGTATTCAACATCATTGCACACTTTATATCGAGTTTCATACCATGTAAAGGAAAACATGATAATATAAAAAGTACAGTAATGCAGAAAAGCTCATTACAACCTTGTTCAGGCTATTAAAAACGTTCAGATGCAAAAATGAACTATATAATTAGATAAACTAGTTAATGATATTGCGCAAATGCTCTCGGTTTCTTCAAAGGTCTTCGCGAATTATTTTGTTATAAGACTCCGTTATCATCACGTCTCTTCTACTGTAAGTGTACACAAAAAAAGACGAATGATCCGCGTTTAAGTCAGATTTTTATGAAGAATATTTGACTGTTTATGTAACTGGCAAAAGAAAACTTCGTGTCAAAAAGCTTGCATGTGACATCAAAGTACTGCCAGCGCACCGAGAATCCCTGTCATGTTACTTCAATATCATATAGTATGCTTAAAGCATAAAGTCGAGCACACATTGTCGTCAGTATGCCCTACTTGAAACACGACTGCCCTCTACAGGTTTTTTATTTCCTGCGTCCCCCACCGAATCACCCTTCTGCGGGATCTCGCAGAATTTCGGAAGTCTCCGCGGCATTCTGCTTTCAGAGACGCGCATTTTTAAAGGCCACATCTGTATAGGAATGGAGTTTACCTTTTGCAGTGCAGGAGGTGTGGGACGAAATACGTGGGGGAAACTGGAGGTAAGATTAGGGACAGGATTTATAGCCACAAGTGGAACATAGGAAAAGGGATTTTAGGTAAGGGGCACGTGGTAGCACATTTTAAAAGGCATGGACTTAAGAAGTTAGTGTCTAAGGTCATAGAGCACAATGAGGGATGGACAATCCAGGTTAGGAGGAAGAGGGAGAAACTCTGGATTAGGAGGTTGGGCACCACTTACCCAAAAGGTTTAAATATTAGGTACTGATGATGACATTTGGTTAACAACATTTTTTGGGGAAGGAATAACAAATTATTGTTTATAGTTATGTAAATAAAAAATTTTCACATTCCACTTGTCCTTGGTCATTGGATCGGAAACCCTGTTAGGTGTTGGATGGGGAAGAGTAATTATAAAATGGGAACAAGATTTGTACGACTACCAGGTTGGGGTAGGGGTTATCACGGTGACACAAAGTCGGTATTACGTGGGTCCGAGGTGGGTCGAGGTGGGATTATTAGTTTTTGAGAGAAGGAAGGGATGCCCTACATCACAAGGAACATTAAACAATTAAAAATAAAAAAGGGGTTTTTTGGGGGGTTGATTTTATAAAGTTTTTTTAGGTAGAGGAAGTCCCATTGTACGCAGGGTACGTAACATACGGGAATGCCTGTTTGGTGTAGGGGTTAATGCAGTAATGTTTGATTCGGTAGTACGGGGGTTTGAGTCTGAGGCGGGTCCACTTGTTTTTTAGCATTTGAGGGAGGGAGGGAAGGAAGGGAAGCCCTATGTGTAGAGGAAACATTAAAAGTAAATTAAAGAGGGTTGAGGTGGATTTGTAATCCCTTTCTTCAGGTAGATGAAGCCCAAACTACAGTGGGTATGCAATCTAGAGGAGCGCCTTTCTGGGGTAGGGGTTAATACACTGACATCAAATGCGGTAGTGTATGGGTTCAAACCTGGCAGAGGACGGTAGGTTGACACTAAAACATTGGATTAAGCATAAGTTTAGAGAGGGGTGAGGAAGTGGTTTGGGGTTCTGGGTAGGGAGTTAATGGCTGTACGGGGGAGAAGACTATGTAGTCATAAGATGAATTAGACTTCACTTGGGGTTGATAAGTGGTTAAGTTTGGAGGACGATAGGACGGGGGGAGGGGAATCCGAATCAGGTCACGGGAAGGATATAATAAATACACTTTTGCTAGTTTGATTGAGGGTACATTGGGTGGCATTGTGTAGCTTCGAACCCAACAGGAGTGGGTGACTTTTTTAATAGAGGAGTCCAATTTGAAATAAGGTTTAGTGGGGTAGGGGCGGATTTGCTATGTTTTTGAGCCATTGTGGCTTGTGTCATTTCTTTGAACCAAAAGGTTTTTTAGTACTAGGGAGAATTGGGTCAAGTCTGGAACTCAGGATCGGAAAGGGAGTGAGTTTTAATAAGGATACCGCAGTTGTGGTTACCGGGTCCAATATTGATTAGTTTGGTAGCCACATCAGTACAACAGGAGTTTGGAACCTAACGGTTTTGCTCAGGTGAGTGAGACGTCTGTTTGGGGAAAGAACTCTTAGGGGTTTTTGGCTGGTAGAAGCTTGGTGTTGTAGGACACCCGCCAGTTAAGATACCTCGTGAACTCAGGCCTTTCTCGGGTTACCAGGGATACCTTGCGGTGTTAACGAATGGTTACTTGTGGGAGGTAGGTAGGTATCCAGCCTTCCTGGGTCCATTAGGACACTTAATGTAACATTTAAAGAAACACTTCCCTTTTTTTGAAAATATGCTCATTTTCCAGCTCCCCTACAGTTAAACATTTGAGTTTTACAGTTTTGGAATCCATTCAGTCGATCTCCAGGTCTGGTGCTACCACTTTTAGCATAGCTTAGCATAATCCATTAAATCTGTTTAGACCATTATCATCGCGCATACAGGCCGTCTAGGGCTGGGGATCGTTGCTGGGTAAGTTAGCTTTAGCTCGTAGTAATGTAAGTATCTTCCTTTCTATACAGGCCGGCTAGAGCTGGGGATTGTTGCTGGGTAAGTTAGCTTTAGCTCGTAGTAAGGGAAGTATCTTCCTTCCTATACAGGCCGTCTAGGGCTGGGGATCGTTGCTGGGTAAGTTAGCTTTAGCTCGTAGTAAGGGAAGTATCTTCCTTTCTATACAGCCCGTCTAGGCTGTGAATCGTTGCTGGGCAAGTTAGCTTTAGCTCGTGATAAGGCGAGTATCTTCTCAACTAGGCACGGGAGTAGGATCGAAACTGAAACCCATACATCACCGTCACCATCCAATGCAGCAATAGGCGAGGGACTTTGTCGGGCTCACGGCCGGGGCTGGCACAACAACGTCCTGCTGAATATGTTCCAAACGGCCAATGACCGCACGTCCTCTTCCCTAGACAGGCGAAGATCTAGACGAAAGACAGGAGTTGTCACACATTTGTTTTCACACACAACGTATGTATGGGCGCCCAGGTCTCCTCGATCACCCTCAACTACTCCTCTGCTGCTCGGCGGCTAATGTAGTTACAGAACTCCTCAATGTACCTTACTTGCTGTTTCCCGTTGAGCTCCTGCTGAACACAGTTACAGGCTTAATGTGTTTGGCTGGGCACGCACCGTCGTAGCGGCTCCTGATGGCATCCACAGGGGTTCAATCCCTCCTGAGGTGAGTACAAACAACAAGGACACAGCACAACACTTCAAAAGCTTTGTGTACTCACGTCACATAAATCACTCACTCGTTACACAGCACACACTCCAGTGAATAGGTTAGGGTCCGTACTCCTCTCCTGGTGGGACTATGCCTGAATCGGGGGAGTAGAATGGTACTTGGCTATGTCGTGCGGTGCCTCGACCGATGGCAAAACTCTCACTGTCCAGTGTCAGCTCAATACACGTCTTTCGGCTCGCCCACCTATCATATACACCTGGTGGGGCCGCTTAGAAACAGGTTACACTCTCCTTTAACAATGTAAGCATTCAACATTTATCACTGATTAGCTGTTACTCACGGCTGGCAATTCTCTGATCGATCTCTCTCTTCTTATTTCCTCCTTTCTCAGGACATCCGCCGATGTAAACAACGTCTTCGATGCAGAGCACCCAGTCCTTCGTGCAGACAACAACAACAAAGGTGTCAACGTGTTTGTTTCACTACAAGGCTCATTCTTAAGGCTGAGTAATAAGATAATCATACATGTTGTTTTATGTTGTAAGTGGTCTATGCCAGTTTATGCATTTACTAAATCAGTGTTCCTGAACTCCAGTTTCAGTTGTGTCTCTATATAAAAAAGTCAAATTCAACTAATGCATGTGTTGTGTGATCAGCACGAGACATCGCAATACCGCGAGAGCGATTTTAAAAAGCATTATATAGCCTTTATTATTAAGCATTTATAAAGCAGTCCTTTACTCTCAAAATAACTCTGATGTCACACGCTGATCGGTCTACGCAGCACTGCTAATTTTTATTGCTTTATAACCACACTAACAAGCTGATGAGCTGAATCTGATGTTTTATAGTTCAATTCAATTTTATGTATATAGCGCTTTTCACAATTGCTGATTGTTTCAAAGCAGCTTTACATTAATAGAAGCAGTGGAAAGCACAGAAAATCGACAGATAGCACAACATAATACACGATAGCACAAGCAGCTAAATTTGCTGCGGCTATGAATTAACATTATAAGCAAGCGTATTACTAATGTAACGTATAGAAGAGGGTGCTAAGTTAAGCCCAAGAAAGCTGCCTCCCCAGGTTGAAAAACCCCCTAGGAGAAAGAAACCCCGGACTTTTTAACCGGGGAAGTAAAAAAAGTCCTAGGAGGGAAAAACCCTTGGGAGATATAGATATAGATATATATACACACAGATTGAAACTGATTGTCAGGACCCGCCTGAAATCATGTGTTAAATTACATCTAGTCTTTGTGTTCGGGGTCCTGGCAGTACCATGTTTTATGTGGGATATGCGTGGTTTTAGTATTGAATTATTCTGACCACGCATTTCCCGGGTCTCGTCACTTTTTACCCGCTCCCTTTCTTGTCATTGATTTCAGCTGTGTGTCCCTCATTAGTTTCCCCTATTTATTGTCCTTGTGTTTGATGTTCTGTGCACGTTCATCTTGTTTCAATCCTTGTCGTGTTCCTGAGTCTAGCATCTGTGAGAATTTAGAATGTTTAGTCTTGTCTGTTATATGTAGTTTAGAGTTTATTGTTGGTTTAAGTTTAATGTTAGTTAGCGTTGCGTTCATCCTGTCGTGTTGTGCCCCCTCGTGGGTTTTGTTTTCCCCTGTTTTGTTGTTAATAAATTATTATTTTAGTTCTGTTGGCATTTGGGTTCGTTCTTTGTTACAAACCCTTACACGGATAAGGAGATTAAGCGGGTTCTGCCGGTGGTCGTTGGTCAGGCATCAGCTGGGCATCACGTTGAAGGACAGCCAGTAGATCAGAGGTGTGCCAACTTTCTAATTTACCAGAACTGGGTCTGTTTGTCTCATTGTCTGCACATATGTAAACGAGTAAGGAGAGATTAAACAGGTTCTGCCGGTGGTCGTTGGTCAGGCATCATCTGGGCATCACGTTGAAGGACGGCTAGTAAATCAGGGATGCAGAGGTGTAAAGAGTAGCTGAAAGCCATATTTGAGTAAAAGTACATATACCTTGCTTTAAAAATTACTCCACTACAAGTTACAAGTCACCAATTTAAATACTACTTGAGTAAAAGTCTTAAAGTAACCCAATTTAAAAGTACTTATGTATTTTTACTTGTGCATCTTTGAGCCAACATTCAGTACTAGTCCTCAACACAGAGATATTGTAGGTCAGTGAATAACAAGAAAGTTTATTTATGAGGTTTTACTTTCTAATATAGAAAAGAAATCAAACACCTCAATATTTCGACATGGCAGAACAAACACAGATTAAACGTAGTCATAGTCTTTTGACTAAAATTTAATTTAGTTTTAGTCTAGCTTTAGTCAACTTTAGTCCCATTTAATGTTAGTCTAATGTTATTGTGTACTTGAATGTGCCATGCTGACAAATATGTAGCCTAACAGTTGTGATATTATATAGGGCTATCCTAAAAAAGTTATATTAAAAAAATTCCAGAATTAGAGTCCAGTAGGTTGTTACAGTTAATATACAGTAACAGAAATATGATAATGCATATTAAAAACGTGAAGTTGTTCATTTGAAAGATTATTTGAAAACACATGTAGTATGTAACACCGCTATCTCACATTAAGTGCACTACATTTCTTCAGTCATGCATCCCTCTTTACTGTAAATACATAACAGCATACTTGATTAAATGTGAGAACAGTGACATTGTACACTTATTATCAATCTTATAATGTACTTAAGTTACTCAGGCAATCAGTACAGGACATCACTGGTTTATTTTGGCTTATATAGTAAGTTATATCAAGTTATGTAAGAGCTCAGGTTAGCTTATAAACATCAGTATATAAAACATTTGTGCTTGCCTTTGAGTTGCGAGATGACCCTCCTGCAATCTCGCTTCACGATTGTTTTGATTGTAGCATCACAAGTTCCACAAAGGGTCCCTTGACAGAATCAAATGTGATATGCATCCATATGTCTGCTTTTTATCTCTTCTCTCAGACCAGACGCAAACTTTTCTGTACAGTTTATGACATGCGCAGCAAGCTGAAGTCCTGCCGAGTAGATTTTTACCTCTGCCTTTGCGCTACGGTGGCTCAATGCCGTTCATCGTTTGACATCAAAGTACTGCGAGACCAGACTTCTCCATATGCATTTGAATCGCTCACGCAGTACTTTGATTTCATACGATTGCCCTGCATAGCGCTACCTGAGCTCCCTCAGTTGTGTGTGTACGTCTAACCTCGCGACCACAGATTCTATCCATCATCCCCCTCTGACACTTTCGTCTTGTTTATATTTGTTGACGAATAAACAATGTTGTGAGTAACGGTAAGTGTGAGTTCAAATGTAGTGGAGTAAAGAGTACAAATACTCAATCAAAAATGTAGTTGAGTAGAGAGTAAAAGTTGCTTATATTTTTGATACTCAGTACAAGTACAAAGTAGCCCAAAAAATACTTAAGTACAGTAACAAAGTACATTTACTCAAGTACTTTACACCTCTGCAGGGATGATCAGACCTTCACATTTACCAGAACTGGGTCTGTTTGTCTCATAGTCCTCGGGATTGAGGACGAGACAGGGAGAGAGAAACAAAATCCCATTAGCATAGGGGCCGTTCACATGTAATGCAAGTGTCACACAGTGATATGGTTTAAGTCAGCTCAGTTCCAGACAGGCTAACTATTGCTGCTTAAGGTGTATTACCTATAGTTGAGGATTTTAGCAAATTTGTGGGCCCAGGACGAGTCTATGTATGGGGCCCCCCATCTGATCTTTAAAACAGAAACAGAAACTCGTTTGACTAAGGCCAGGAGCCCCACTGCCGTCGTTAATACTAACGTACAGTGGCAAACGGTTCTGTATGAAATACTATTCTCAAGATCATGGGAAAAAGCCAAAATCGCAACCCGACCATATGTGCCAAATTAAGACTCAACTGACGACTAATTCAAAGTTTCAACATATTTATTAAGAATATTAATAACATTTACCATGCTTTGAAGTGTTGGCGAAAATGAGGTTTTAATTTATTTATTTATTAGGTTGTACGAACTAGCTATTGTGAGATGAGTACCATTAATAAAACAAATTATGTGAATGCCTTGTTAAAGAGAAAAGTTTGAAGTCTAGATTTAAAGTTATCTACTGTGTCTGACTCTCGGACATCGGTTGGTAAATCATTCCAGAGCTTAGGGGCGAAGTAGGAAAAGGATCTGCCACCTTTGGACACTTTTGATATTTTCGGGATAATTAAGAGACCAGAATTTTGCGACCGCAGTGCACGTGATGGATTGTATTCTGATAGTAATTCTCTAAGATATGAGGGTGCTAGGCCATTTAAGGCTTTGTAGGTGATTAGTAATATTCTTAATTGTATGTGATATTTAACTGGTAGCCAGTGTAAAGATGCCAGAATTGGGATTATGTGGTCATACTTCTTAGATCGAGTAAGCACTCTTGCAGACGTGTTTTGAACTAGCTGAAGCTTGTTTACCTGATTTGCATGGCATCCTCCGAGTAACGAGTTACAATAGTCTATTCTAGAGGTCATAAAAGCGTGAATAAGCTTCTCTGCATCTGATGCCGGCAACATATGGCTTATTTTTTTATATTTCTAAGATGGAAGAATGCTGTGCGGCAGACATTGGAGATATGGCTATCGAAGGATAAATTGCTGTCGAACATCACACCTAAATTATTAACCGTGGAAGGCACCACAGTGCAGCCATCTATTGGCAACTTCTAATCTGTCATATTATGTTTGTAACGATTCGGTTCGATAATAATATCTCAGTCTTATTGGAGTTTAGCATAAGAAAGTTATGTGCCATCCAGTCCCTAATATCACTAATGCAGTCTGTTAGCTTAGCAAACTGGTGTGTTTCGCTGGGATGTGAGGAGATGTAAAGCTGGGTATCATCCGCATAGCAATGAAAACGTATGTTATGTTTCCTGATAATATCTCCTAGAGGTAACATTTATAACGTGAACAGTATAGGACCTAAAACTGATCCCTGCGGTACGACGTATTTAACCAAGGAGTGATATGACTCTTCTCATTTTCATAAACAAAGTGATAGTGATTGGTTATATACGATCTTAACCAGGCTAACGCCTGACCACTGATGCCAATATAGTTTTCTAGCCTATTGAGTAAGATTGTGTGATCTATTGTGTCAAAGGCTGCACTAAGGTCTAATAATATAAGGAGTGAGATTTTACCACAATCGGATATTAAGAGGAGGTCATTTGTAACTCTAAGCAGCGCTGTCTCTGTGGTATGGTGGGGCCTGAATCCTGATTGGAACTTTTCATACGTACTATTATTTGCTAAGAATGTGCGTAGCTGGCTTGCGACTATTTTTTCTAATATTTTAGAAAGAAAAGGTAGATTTGAGATTGGTCTAAAGTTATTAAGATCTCCCTGGTCAAGGTTTGGTTTTTTAATGAGCGGTCTAATAATTGCTAGTTTGAAAGCTGTTGGAACGTAGCCTAATTCTAGTGATGAGTTAAAGATATTTAGTACTGGGTTTGATACTACAGGGAATACCTCTTTGTACTCAACATTTTGTGGGAACGGGGTCTAATATACAGGATGATGATTTGGATGACGTTACTAATTTAGAGAGCTCTTCTATTGTAGTAGCTTTAAATGACTCAAGATGTTCGTATGGTAATCTAGTTTTAAATGTACTATTGGGTAGAGTGGTGGCTGCTTGCGTACCTATGATGTTTTCCCTAATAATCATAATTTTCTTAGTAAAAAAGTTCATGAAGTCGTTACTATTGTGTTGGAGTTTACTATTGGAAACCTCTAACTTTGTGCTTCTATAATTTTTTTCCATTTTTCTAGCTACCTTTTTAAGTGCTGCAGTGTGATGGTCATACCATGGAGCTGGCGGTTTTTCTTTGATTCTCTTTTTTCGAATGGGCGCAACGGCATCCAATGTGTTAATACATTGTTCAGGTTTTCTATTACAATATCTAGATTGTCACGGTTATCTGCTACATGTTTCATTTGGGACAGGTCTGGAAGAGTGCTAATAAAGCTATCTTTAGTGATGAAAATTATTGTTCTGGCTAGTCGGTAGCATGTTGTGGATCGAGTGATCCTATCTTGAAGTACAGTGTATGACACAAGGCAATGGTCAGAAACTGCATTGCTCTGAGGTGATATTACGATGTCATTAATATTGAGCCCGACTGACAGAATTAAGTCTAATGTGTGCTTACAAGTATGCGTGGGCCCTGTCACGTTTTGTCTAATATTGAGATTCAGAACATCCATAAATGCTAATCCTAATTTTTGGGGGGGTTATCAACGTGGATATTAAAGTCACCAACGATAAGAGCTTTATCTACAGTGACTACAAGCTCAGACAGGAAATCTGCTATTTCTTTAAGGAAATCTGCGTGGTGGCCCGGAGGTCTATAGATTGTAGCTAAGGCAAAAGCAAGCTGTTTGTTGTTACGATCAGTTATTTCCATATTTAACGACATTATTTCAAATGATTTAAATTTTAGTTCAGATTTATGGTTTACTTTTAAAAAAAATTGTATATTGTAGCTACACCACCCCCTCTCCCCTTTAATCAAGGTTCGTGTTTATAATAGTAGTCTTTGTTATGTCTTCATGTAAGAAAGCAAGCACAGAAGTATATTCCTCATAGAAACTTTAATATAACTAATAACTGTAAGGAACAAGTAGCATCACATGTGTACACAAGCACCACATTCTCTCTTCTTCTTCACTCTTTTCTCTCATGTAAATCTCTATCAAGAAGCTTGAGTGCCATCTAGTGGTGCATTAAAGTAAGGACATCACATATTCCCCTCTTAGTTAAATGAATTCTTTCTACAACCAACAATAGGCATGAAACAGAATTGAAGAACATTAAATCTGTAATGTATCAACAATTTCAAGCATATATGAAGTTTTACTAAACTGACATGAAATGGATGCAAAGCAGCAATTATGATAATAAACCATATGAACAAAACTATGCAGTACTTAAATGTGAGTGTGTGTTTCAAAAGACCATGTCAGTTTCTGTGACTAATAGACATAGTCCTTTAGCCAACCTGGCTCACGTCTTTGACGTTTCTCTCGTGAGCAAGCATCAGAAGATACTGACAATGGAACCTGAGAAGGACTTAAGTTCTCAGCAGCAGTGGTCAGTCCATTATCCTGTGCATTAGCCGGTACAGGTGCAAGACACGATGCATGCCACTTCTTTCCGTCATCCAAAAGGAAGTGTATGGGCCAACCTTTTTCCTGACCTTAACTGGAGGAGTGAATTTTGGATGAGCTTTTGGCACATGTACTGGCTTTTTAATGCGCACTCTATCCCCTCGATGGAAGAAAAAAATGACGTACCCGATGCTTGTGGGCAAAGCGAGCTTTCATGACATCCTGACGTACCGCAACACGCTTCTGCAACTGTTCAGGCTCATGAGCATAGGGTGCAGGACATTGAGACTGGTACGCATTTTCCTGCCATGAAGTAATTTGAAGGGGGAAACTCCTGTCACAGCATGGGGTGTAGCACGAAAATCTGCAGGAAATCAGTCACTGTTGTTTTCCATGATGCTGATTGGAGGATTGCCGATTGAATTGTACTTTTTGAAGAACTCTGTGGAAGCGTTAAATGGCTCCATTTGCAGAAGGGTGATATGTGCGAATATGCTTAATGTCTCTCTCTTTTAGGAAAGCAGCGAACTCTGGCGAAGCAAACTGAGGCCCATTATCACTTACCAAAGTGGTCGGATTGCCATGTCTACTGAAGACAGAAGTAAGAAATGCAAAACGGCAGAGGCTTTTGCTGTTTTATCCAGAGAAAGGCATAACTGACAGGTAGAAATTTTGTTTTCCACAAGTGTGTCCATTTTGGGCCACCAATACATTTCACGCAGGCGTTGTTTCGTTCTAACAATTCCCTGATGGCCTTCATGTGCAATGCATACTAAGGACTCACGCAGTTCCGCAGGTACCACCAATCGAGACCCTCTGAACACAAAATCATCTTGCACACTGAACTCATGTCTTAGTTTGTAATATGGGCATAGAACAGGATCCAAAGTAGCAGAAGATGTAGGCCAGCCATGCACCATTTGTGTGCGCAGAGCAGATAGTTCAGGGCAACGAGCAGATGCAGCAGCAAAATCCTTCTGAGATATGGCAGTCGGGCCAGTGGCTAGTAAAACAACAAACTCGGGCTCTGTATCTGACTCATCTGAAGTAACAGGCAAGGGCAGGCATGACAAACAATCTGCTGTATAATTTTCTGATCCAGCACGATACTCAACTGAGTAGTTAAAACAAAGCAACCGAGCAGCCCACCGGGCTATGCGCATACCAGCTCTATCAGTCCCTTTTGTGGTCAGCAGCGTCGTTAAGGCTTGATGGTCAGTCCGCAGAGTAAATTTGCGACCCCACAAGTAGGTCCTCCACTTCTCCACTGCCCAAACACATGCAAGAGACTCCTTTTCAACAGTGGAGTATTTCTGTTCAGCTGGGGTAAGTGTTCTAGATGCAAAAGCGACGGTGCGTTCTTGACCATCAGTGCAGACTTGTGAGAAGACAGCGCCTAATCCGTAAGCAGACGCATCAGTAGAGATGACCACTGGCAGCTCTGGGTCAAACAATGCAAGAGCAGGACTATGTAGTATAGTAGCTGTTCAGATAGAAAGAGCTTGAAAAAAAAACTTTAAAATGACACCAAGACCATGTCTATGGGGTAAGAATAACAAATACTGGCCATTTGAAACTCTAAAGTCACTTATTTTGTCCCATTGTTTTCCATTTTGCGGGTGGTAAAACTACTGTGCACGTCGTTCAAATTCATTGAAATTTCGTTTACTTGTAGTTTAGCAATTAAACTAAATGTATATTACAATTTCAAGAATGTTTTCTGCACATCGCCTGAGGAAATCCGAAGTTGCTTCGAGGGGAACCAAACTTACAGCCGTGACAGCGGAGATTATCACGTACCTACAAGGCTTGCGTCTGACCTGCAGCTATCATTCTGGCTTGGTGGGATGTCAGCGAGTCCTCTGATTCTGACGGTGTTCTTTTACTACTCAGAGTCTTAAACAAGGAGGGCATATTACGTGTTCATTGTATTTTCATTTTCACCGAGCAGCTATGGTTGCGCGTTTCACACACAAACACACACCTCTCCAGAGCACGTTGACACTGACTGACGGACGCATGCGCTTTTAACTTGTAAACGCAAGGGTGTATGGGTAATGTAGTCTCTGCTCGCGGTGGGACGAATTAGGAAGTGTACATTAAGGGCGCTCTGAAAAGCGTCAGCGCAGCCAAATGATTAAATTAAACCTCTGATTTTTAAACAGATGTGCAAATGAGCGTTCCGGTACGCTAAAAGCACGTTCTGGGCGCACGGAGAGGTGGTGGTACGCTCAAGAGCTATTTTTAGAAGTGGCGGTACTGAGTACCGGGGCGTTCCGGCCCACTTAAGGCACTGCTCGTCGCCAATTTTGTTATGTCTTCATGTAAGAAAGCAAGCAGAGAAGTATATTCCTCATAGAAACTTTAATATAACTAATAACTGTAAAGAACAAGTAGCATAACAGTCTTGTGGGGTGGATTCGTTTAAACTAATGTAGTCATCTGCTTTAAGCCAGGTTTCTGTTAAACAGAGTGCATCTAAGTTTTGGTCAGTAATTATTTCATTAACAATAGTAAGTAAGTAAGTAATTTTATTTCTATAGCACCTTTCGAGAGCAGTGTCACAAAGGGCTTTACAGCATAAATACAAAAATATACACATACACAGTACCATTAGAATAAAAAGAAAAGATAAAAACCAAGCAAATGCACAAATGCCACTTTAAATAGATATGTTTTAACTCCCATTTAAAATTTACCACTGAATTTATTGATCTTAAGTCCAGCGGCAGAGTGTTCCATAGCTTAGGAGCCGCAACTTCAAATGCACAGTCACCTTTAGTCTTTAGTCTCGTACGTGGAACCACTAGCCGGGCGGAATTGCTGGATCTCAGATTCCTGCTGGGAATATGAAGTTGCAAGATGTCCTTTATATATGCAGGAGCTTGCCCATGTAAAGCCCTAAATACTAACACCAAGATTTTATATTAAATTCTGAACTTCACAGGAGCCAGTGTAGCGTCATTTAAATTTGAGTTGCTGAAGACCTTTTTGGGGACTTTAAGAGTCTGGCGGCCGCATTTTGTACCCCTTGTAGCTGTTTCAAGGATGAATTATCTACACAAGTAAAAAAGAGAGTTGCAATAGTCAATACGAGAGGAAATAAAAGCATGAATAATTAATTCCAACTCCACAGTAGTTACCACTGGGCTCAGTTTAGAAATGTTTCTCAGTTGATAAAAGCAATTTCTAACTTAATGACTTACATGTTTGTCAAGACTAAATGCTTTCCCCATATGAACACCATTACTACGAATTGAAGACTTTACAGAGTATGCTAGTGGACCAAGATGTGTCATCACTTTCGGGAGGATATCATCAGGGGCAGAGATTAAAACTTCAGTTTTTTCTGGATTTAACTGAAGATAGTTATTTGTCATCCAAGCTTTAACAGACTTTAAACAATTTAAAAGAATAGACAATTTTGTACAGTCATTAGGTTTAAAAGAGATATACAACTGTATATCATCCGCATAACAGTGATAGCAGACAGAATTAAAATTATTTAAAAGTTTCCCCAGAGGAAGCAGATACAATGCAAACAACAACGGAGCTAAAACTGAGCCCTGTGGAACACCATAGGACAAGGGCACATTGGCTGAAACAAAGTTTTGCACACTAACTGAAAAAGATCTCTCAGATAAATATGATGAAAACCAACTTAACTGTAACGGGTGCTTTAATGAAAGCGTGTGAGACGTGAATCCATGTGCAAAAGGTGTTTATTGTGTAAAATCCCAATAAGGGCCAGCAAACAAATCCAGTAGGGCAAATCCAAAGCGTAAATCCAAATACAGGCTAGGGTTCAGGGCAGGCAGAATAACAATCACAATCCAAAAACAGGCGCAGATCAAACACAGGAACGGATATCAAAAACAGAATTCAGGTACAGACAGGAAACAGGTAACAAGGTAAACAGATACAGGCAGGTAACAGGCTGGCTTACTAAGTGTAATATTCAGCAAACAACAGGTGTACAGGAAGTGGCTTTATACAAACAGAAAGGAAGTGTGAACTGTGACATGGCATGATGTTTTCAAAATAAAAGCCAGAACAGAACAGGATGTCAAAATAAAAGTCCAAAATACCAAACTACACAGAAAACAAGCAAACACAGAACAAAACCATTAAATTAACGCTGTTCCAGTGATCCCAGCTTCTTTAATCCTCTCAATTAAGATCGGATGATCGATAGTTTCTTTATTGGTAAGCGATCTAATGTTAAGAAGGCCGAATTTTAACATTCTAGGTTCATCTGTTAATGTATTGTTTTCTAATTTTATGTTAATCTGGGGCCGTATTCACAAAGAATTTTATCTGTACTCCTAAATCGCACAAAGATTTTAGCTAGGAGTTTTCTCTTAAAAGTAATTCACAACGCCTTTCAGACCTACTTTTAGTAAGGAAAAATGATAACTCCTAAACTAAGAGTGAGTCTTCGTTGCTACGGATGACGTCAATTCTCATGCACGAGATGCCTCGCAATGACCACGGTGATTGGTTGTTAGATGAAAGGGCTATGATGTGGAACAAAACACAGACGCGCCAAATCATGGAATTACAACATCGAAATATGTCTGTGTCCTACACAAAATAATAATAGTAATGCCATCAAAATGCATATATAAAAGAAAAGTCGTGAATGAAATGAAATCAAATCAAGATAGCCTAATACCCAAATAAAAACCGCCAATTGCCTAATAATAAAAAACGACATTGCATTAATAATTGCTTGATTAATTTACATCCTATTAGCCTAAATAGACTACTTAAAGCAAGGAAATGTTGACCATATTGAAGAAGCCTTATGTAATAAATAAATGACGGTGGATTATGAACTCGCCAAAACGGAAAAGAAAGCTGGAAAAAAGAAACGTAATAAAAGGGACATTCGGCACTGAGATATCAAGCAAAACTAAGCATGAGACATGGGAGACAGTGATGCGCGGGTCAATGTACAAAACAACCGTCACCCGACCAACGCTTTCAACTAACACGCCCGCAACTCGGACCACAAAAAATAAAAAATGCTGGCACGCATTTTTTTTAAAGTAGTAATTGTTTACAATAGTCAACTGGCATCTTCATTTCAAACGACCTGACCGACCACGACCCGAATATCATAAAAAATATTTTTGGATGACTCGTAACATTTCGGATCAACCCGCGCATCACTGGGGAGAGGATTTGTTTGCAGATCAATGCAGCATTCCTGCTTGTGTCGCGGACCCCGGACGACTGCGAGAGGCAGTGGTATGCATTACAATCGCAGCCAGGGTGATTGCAGCCTTTAAATGGGCAAGCATGGCAACAGATTGGCGTACAATATTAAATATATAATATCATTGTTTCATGTAATTCTAAAAACGTCCTGCTTGTCATGAATGTAATGAATTATGAAACAAATGTCATAAACAATATGCTTACATTAAAGTGTGCTTTTAAAGGTCACGTATTATTAGCCCTTTTAGGGATATATTTTAGGTTATTATGTCCTTAAGAATAAATATTTGCAGTAAAAGTACTCAAAAACAAGGTCTCTATATTTTTTCCAGCTCCTCTTTCATGAGCTCTGTTCAGAACACCTGGTTTTGGCCCGTCTAAGTAATATTCATGAGCCTCTCTGCTGATTGGCCTGTTGTTTTCTGAGTGACGCTCAGCCGGGCCAACCACAGTTAACTAGTGTCATGTATGCCGTAGTCACGCTGTGCCTTGGTAATACACACAATATCAATAGAAAAACCGATAAGTAAATGATGGAGACTACTCGGGGAAATATTTTTCGTCCTTACATGTTTGAGCCAGAGTCAGACCCGGAATCGGCGCAGACAGTAGAGAACAGACCACCTCCTCAAACGCGTTTACAACAGGACGTGTCAGAATGGTAATTATTTTTTATATCAACGAATACAAATACATTTTTTGTACTGATACAATAAGTTGTAAATCTAAATTTGGCTTACATTTTGTTCCAAAAGGTGTACTTGTGGTAACTGTGCACGGATGTCCACAGAACGCGAGAACACATGCTGTAAGGAGACACCCAAGGTAAAATCGTAAAACTATAAAACAATGCTTTATTCTTGCAAAATGCTTTACTTTCTGCTAACAAATGCTAAAAATGCTCATGTTCATTAGGTTTTAAGAAGAATGAACCAAGTGTTATCACCTCCAAACTGCATGATTGACCATCCTGGTCTTCAGCCTGTATGCTTGGATGTTTATTCATTACAAAATGCATACAATATTTACCGGGCTGATTACGGGCGTTTGCGACTAAGTACACAACGGTAAGTAAATAATAAATGTATACATTTGATGAAGAGTTCGTTATTTAGTGGTGTGTGTGTGTATATATATATATATATATATGTATATATATAACCTAAATGAAATTACGAAGCATTTAAAATTTTACAATTGCGTTGTAAAGTTTTTGGTACCATGTGACATATAATAACAAATTACAATGAATTTGGTAAATAGTACAAACTTTATTACAATGATACTTCTGTATTTATAATATGATAAGAACAACCACACTGTGTTGCTTATTGCTGTAAAATTTATGAAATTTCAACATAAATTTTCCATCACAATTCTGGTATTATAATACCTTATGTAACGTATTTACACATATTTATATGTACAAGGTTTCCTTATCTAGGAATATATACATTGATAATAGGGATTTTTTTGTCTGTAATGCACACTAAATGTTCATTCCCCCTCCACCAACAGGTGTTACAGGTATCTGGCATACAGGAGCTTTGTCAGCTGGTGCTGGGGCTTTTTGGGCCGGAGAGTTAGGGTTGTCATTCCCTCATGTGTTGTCCTGCGAATACGGCGTGAGTTCCCTGAAACTACAGGCAGCTACGTAGGGTTTAGACCACCTCTCGACTGAAGCGTGACATGTAGCCAGCGATGACTTCATCCTTGGGAGGTCTTTCATACTGAGAGGAAAGTGGTTCTGGTATTTTGATCTTCTCTACCTCCATGATGTATGGTCTAGGGTCGTCAAAGACATTCTCAAAAAGGACTTCCATCAGCTCCTGTACATAGTCTAAAAAACATTGTTTACCCTTATTAGCAATTGTTTATTGCTTATTGTTTACCCTTATGTTCACTTTGCACTTTTAAGTTTTATATAATAAATAAAGATTGTTATACTTACTGTATGTTTGCCCTGTTTTTACTGGCTTTGCAGTGCATACCCCCTTCTTAGATTTTGGGAACTTGATTTTGTAAATAGGCTTTCCAGAAGCTGAGACTGCTTGTGTGCGGTGAGCATTCTCATTGAAGTGCATGGCCGCCAAGTATAACCTGAAAACAAAAATCATCAAATATGTTTTATGTTTGAAGTCTACAGCATTGGAGACACAACATGTAACATGTAGTTAGTAACAGTAGTCATTTAAAAAAAATTTTTTTGATGACCTTACAAAATATGCTTTATCTCTTTCACTGCATGAATATTATTACAAGTCTTTTCACATGTATAATATAAAAGTATAATCATTACATGAATATTATAAGATATATTACCTGCACAGCATTCCAAGGTAAGGAAAGACAACGTTCTTTGGGGCAAAACGTAAGATTACACTGTGAAATGCCTCCAAGGAAGAAGTCTGATGATGGGGACTCAACTTCTCGACATCCTTCAGGACCCTTTTGTTCATTAATGTTTTATCCAATTTGTAAAGTGGTTTAGAAGCTAAAATACAAACAATATTACAGAAGTGTTGTAATTACTTTTAGCAAAAGATAGTACAAATATATGTAGTACAGAAATTGATAAGCATTTAAAAATTTATTTTTGCCACAGGTACACATTAACAATAAAAACAGGCATAGTAGCGTCTAAGTATTCCATGTTTACATTGTAATAAAAATGTATCAACCAAAAATAGATCATAGACAGATGTAGGATTGTGCATATTATATACACACCTGGCTGCAACCACTTGCTCGGGTCTGTGCTGCTTTTTCTGGATGTTCACATTTTGGAAAGAGGGGGTCTTCATGAGTGTGGATGTCTTGCAGGTGGTTGACGAGTGACTTCCACTTTGCCACTTTCTCTTGTCCAGAGGTGGATGATGTTGCAGTCCAGTATACGTGGTTCTTGATACTACGCTGCCATTTTCTCACCTCTTGACAGTCTTTCTCTTTTGCAATCTTGTCCAGTTTCTTTGACAAGCCTGTATACCAATGAAAATTTTTTGACAAAGGGCAAATTAGACAATGTAAATTAAAACAGAGTACACAATCACACAATCATTTTTTTAGCAAAATATCCTCACCTTTTTCCAGATGCCAGATATCATAAAACTGTTTGATATTGTTGTCTTTGAGATATTTTTGTATTTGTGGGTGACGGTCGGTGACAATGTAGTCCAACTCGATACCACGTGCTGCCAGCATCGCAAGGCTCCTTTTCAGGCCCTCCAGTTCCATATGGTAGCTACCACCAACTTCGTTACTCTGGTGGTATAGAAAAGACATGGTTGTTTTAAAATATATTTCTATGTTATTCTAGCAATGGTTGCTTGATGTCTATAAACTATAACATGGAACTTAATCATAATCAAGTTTTTCAACATTAAAAAAAGTCTATACTGACTATATTTCTGTCAAAATCACTTTGGAACATATCCACGTCATCAAGTAATAGCCACTAGCAATATTTTCATTCTCGTGCACTTCACACTGACCTGCACCAATTGAATATCAATTATCGTTTTTTCCCGAAGGTTCATCACACTGTAGCTTCCGTACTTTGCAGAGTGTCCTGAGGGAAAACACGAAAGAGCAAAAATGAATAAAAAAAAATTCTATTTCTGAAAAGATATAGCATTAATAACATTTTGAAGATGACAAACAAGAATTTTATACACTGCATGAAAAGTGGGATTTTCGTCCCCGTAAGCGCCTGTAGGCTCCCGAAAATCTCCCGAATTTTCGGCAGCTTTCCTCAATTTACCAGCAGCGAGCTTCGCGTTTGTCTGTGTCACAAATTGTCATAAACGAACCATGACGTAGGTGGAGAGCCCCGCGCGGGTGCGATGCCTCTAATTAGCATATGAATAGCAGCGAAACCTCTGCCGGCCAGTTAGAGCGTCTCTGGCCTAATTAGCATGTGAATAGCAGCAAAACTAGAGTAATGGCCCACTTGAATGTAATCACTCAGTATTGGCTGAAGCCACAACTTTTAAACAAGTAAAATCCCCCGTGAATGGTTGGCAGATGACTTCAAGCCAATCACAAGGGATTTTTCTTGTTTAAAAGTAGTGGCTTCAGCCAATACCGAGTGAGTAAATTCAAGTCGGGCCGTTACTCTAAAGAGGGGGGTTATTGGGCACCCTGGCTCATTATAAATGTAAACCCCAATAATAATAAATAATTTATGTTATCATTTTTTATATATTAATGTCATTGTGCTATGTACTACATTATTCACAACATCAAGGAATATAAGAGAAAACAAAGAGGTTTATTTATAAACACACAGCTGTTTATTCAAAGAAAGAGCTTTATTTATAAACACACAACTATGTACAAAGCAGCATAATGTCTCTTATATTGTACTCCAAACACGTCAAAAAGTGCCTAAGATGTTCGGGAAAGATCCCTAAAAATCTTTTTCAAAGTGTTGAAAAAAAAAAACTCAAAAACGTTGTAAAAAAGTCACTTTTTCACGCGTATATGGTGAGTTGCCCGGTACTTTGGTATCGCCTCTAATCTGGATTGCAGCGTGGCACAGAGCTCGGAGAGTTCCAGGCTGCGAGAGGGCGGTGGCCGCACAATACATCCAGACACCCCGCCAACAATGCCGTATTCCTCATCAGATATGAGATCTATGGTGGCGCACTTCCAAATGTCCATCTCATCCTCAGCCAACACACTTCGTCTCGCTTCCAGCAACTGTAATACAATCAATAAGGACAATAAGTGACCTGAAAAATACTCACATTGACAAAAAACTGATCTAATATAATAAATCTTACAATTTTTCTTCTGGATCGACTCCGAGCTAAACTTTTCGCATTTTCCGCCTGCGATGCGAGTTCAGGTTGTTTGTATCTGAAACTCCGGCGTACCGACTCATAATACGTCTTACGGGCAGCTGGAAAACAATTAAATGAGACTGGTATTAATAAAAAGAGTCATGGTACAATTAAACAAGAAATTAGGAAAAACATTAGAAGTTATACTTACAAACAATGTCTTCATTCTCAGCAGTAAATCTGGACTTGCTGAAATAGCCCCAAGCAAATCGGAGGTCACGGCTTTGTTATGAGGCGACGTTAGTCTGTGAAAACAAAATGTGTGGGTTTAAGCTCGGATCTATTAACGTATCTATTTCCTTATACAAGAATAAAAACATATTCTTTAAATCGTAACGTTACCTTTGCTCTGGTTCATAGCGCCTGCAGTGTGCCTCAGAGACGCCGTACAGCCTCCTGTAAATTACAAGACAAAAAACACCTCTTAGTTATAAAACACACAGCTTGGGCTACTTCAAAAAATATGCTTATACATAAAATTATTCTTACCGCAATCTTGGGATTGTGCACCCGTCTGCTCTTCTTGGAGAGTTACAAACACCAAACCAAACGTCTGTTACGCTTGTCGACACTGCTGTGTGAGCCGTGACCATGACCTCGCACATGATTGGACGAAGGCGAGAAGCCTGTCGGGCTCCTCCAATCACATGCGAGGTTATTGATATAAGGAAAATCTTGTGAGACGTGTGCGCATGCGTATGATATAAACAACAAACGCGATGTGCCGGAAGCTCTGTGTGAAATCAACACAGTGTGCTGTCAGTTGAAAGATGTAAGTCCCAAGACTGAAGAAACGACCTCGGCGCTTCTGTAAACATTGCAACACTGAAGTGTGTCATACACAGTATTTTGACCACAGAAAGCGCTATTTAAAAAATGGAGTTTGGGAGAAAAAAATCCAAAAGGGCTACGTCAGATAACGTACAGAGCCTGCTGCTATCCAGTCATTAACCCGCTGTGAGTGATGTCCCGTCATGTGTAAAGACCCGGAAGATAACTTTACTGGAGTTAGAGAGATTGGTGAAAGTGAAATGCACTCCGAGGACCCAGAAAAAGAAGTGATTGAAGAATTTGAAGAAACGCACCCAGCGAATTTCAGTTCAGACAACGGTGAGCATAAATACATATTTTTTATATAAGCTTGGCTTGCTTTACGTATGTTATAATTTTAAACAATACTAAAACATATCAACAAGTAAAGTAAAATAAAATCAACAAGTTAAACAAAAACGTTGGAGTTAAATGTGGTTGATTATCACTGTTGTTGTTATTTTAATAGTAAATTATAATTGAATAGGAATATCGCGTTATAATGCATAACGTTATCTTCTGTTTGTTGTTTTTCAGACGAAACAGCAGATGACCAAAGCATTCGTCTTTTCCTGGACATCTCCTGTTGTGTGGTAAGCATGAAATTACATTTGGATATACTAGTATAAAGTTCAATACATGCTAATCCAGAGCTGAAATGGGAAAACCTAACAATTTTCACCCACATGATTGTTTTCCACTCTTAAATTTCTGTTAGTTAACTAATGAAAGCAACTAAAGTATAAACACACTTTATAAAGTATTAAAAAATCCTAAAATGAAGTTGAAGTGGATGAAGTTCCCACAAAGTACTTAACTGGTTCATTGCACTAAAGCTAGCTGTTTGAGATGCACATGATCTTTTTCAACTACAGTTTTCAAATCTTTTCATACTCAAATGGCCCTATTGATGAGAAATGAACATATTAATTATGTTCTTTTTAAATCTCAAATGACCATATTAACGATGAGCTTTTCAATCTCAAATGGCCACATTTATGATGGACTTTTCAATCTCAAATGGCCACATTCATGATGGACTTTTCAATCTCAAATAGCCATATTAACGATGGGCTTTTCCATCTCTAATGGTCTAATGGTGGTGCTGAGTATGTGCATTGCATGTGTTTTAAATATGTCCTTTAAAATTTCATAGGATGACTATGTGGATGAAGAGGGGGAAATCCTTGCTGAGGAGCAGAGTGAACCCTATCCTCACATACAAGATGGGGAGGAGCATGGAAGTGATCAGGCCAGAAGTGAAAAACCAGAACACTTGTTAATGAAACTTTTGGGCATGATGAAATTGACTGGTATCCTCCGTGACGACTTCTTACAGTATGTGGGTTGTCCAAAATGTATGACAGTGTACATGCTTACTGAAACCTATGAGCTCAGACGGGATGGTACAAAGGTTTGCAGGACTTGTGGTCACATCCCATTCTACAATCACCCACAGCAGAGGTCTGCATTAAGGAAGAAATGTGGCTCTGCCTTGCTAAGCAAGACTACATATTTGAGCAGTGAAGAGTATGTCCATCCAATACGTTCTTACTGATACAAGAGTGTTGTGCAGTCTCTGGGAGGACTTGTTAAAAGACTTGGATTTGAAGAGAAATTAGATGAAAGGCGAAAGCGGGAAATGCCAAAGGGTGTGTTAGGAGATGTATATGATGGACAAGTATGGCAGGATTACCAATATGTGAATTCAATAACTGTAGTCATGCCACTATGCACAGTATTTGAGCTGTGATGTAATTGCACAAGTTTCCTTGCTTCATTCCCTTCCAGACAGACATTTTGTTGTTTGACATGTTGTTTGCATAGAATGCACAAATTGAGCCTGATTAAAACTCTGTTAAAACAATTAAAATTGTTGAAATAAATTGTTTTGTGTATCTTTTTTTTACCTAACATTGGTTATTGCTAATGACATACAGAGATATTAATATATACTGTTAGCCTGGACAAACTGAATCTACTTAAAGGGATAGTTAAAAAAAATTAGGGAAAAATATTTTGAAAGTATTGTGATAAATGATGAAGAAAATATTTTGATAAATGATTGTCATTAAACCTAAAGATGATTTTGAATTACTCTGTCCAACATCTCCGCTTAGTAAACTGAGTTGAAAGATTTTCTATTTTTAATTCATTTATAATTATAATTCTCTTAGTGTTATAAATGGTATTATAACACAAAACTCATGACTAAGTCAGTCATTGAATAAACTTGATTCTCCACTGAACACACACAAAACTGCGAAAAATACAATACAATGTGCTGTTTATGTCAATAAACACTGATCACCTGAACGGTGACTTTCATTAACAAAAATGGTAATTTATCATTTAAAACTAAACAACATGAATAATATTAGAGCATAAGGCCGGTGACACACTGGATGCGTGGCGTGAGCGTCTCAGCTGCGTGGCGTGTCCGTTTTTAATTCGGCTTCCATGTTAACAGGTTAGAGCTTGCAGACTGCCAGCATGAGACGCGCGTCTCAGGCGCGGCTCGAGCCGCGCGGAAAACGCGTGCTTGCTAGAAATAGAACCGACGCCTATTTTTCACGCCACACGCAAGCGTCTTGGAAGCGTTTCCAGCCAAAATATACGTCACCTATAGCAACAGCAGCGCGTCAGCGCCGAGTCAGGCATGCTTCTGGTATGTACAGACACAGAAAACGCGACGCAGCCGCGACGCAACTGACACGCAACAGATACGCCACGCATCCAGTGTGTCACCGGCCTAAACCTCTATGACATTTTAACAAATATTTAAGTAGTTAAAGTTCTTATTAGTTCTTAATTCTGTAAAAAAGCTTAAATAATCATAATATTCAGGGACAAAGGATTATGGGTATAATATATTTTTAAGTATATGTCCAAAACTCAAAATATTAAGTAATGTTTACATCATTAAGACAATATCTGGGTTAACAGTGTAGCATACTTTGAAAATAAATCAATTCAAGCTACAATTTAAGAGTTTGTAATTTGGCTATACTGATACCAGAGATTTTATTAAAATCAAAGTTTAAAACCTCTCAGAATGTCACCTGAGTAAAACTCCCCCAGCTGCTACCCTGATTTGCATTTGTATAGCTCACACCATGTTCATTTACATGTTAAAGCCTCCCCTAGAATTAGGGGAAGGGGGGACAACTTCAGAGCAAGACCCACGGCAACTTCTGACAACATACGGCAGTTTTCGGTGTTGGCTGCAAATTGTCATGCGCAGTCGTATACTTGGAGTTTCACAACAATCTACAGTGCCACATTCTGACGAAAATTCCACTTTTCATGCAGTGATACCTGGTGAGTCCGCCCTCATATCACCTCCAATTATGGCCTTGTCATGTTGGCTCAGACGCTGCAGAAGTGTCTCCTGGTCCTTCCCCCATTTATGGATAATGGTTGGTTCCAGGTACATCCGAGCATGTCTTCTAAAAGTGTCGTATTTAAACAACGCTATATGCATCGCATTGAAAATCTAATGAAAGAAAATGCACAAGGTATTACATACACAGATCCGGAAAAAAGTAAACACACACACACATATACATGAAAATAGAACTTTTGAAAAATAAAAAATAAAAAATAGAATAAATATAAATTGAAAATACCTTTTCAAGCTGAATGAAAGATGCACCACTAAAATATATGGCAGCTGACAATTGCAAGTTCCCTGCAGGGTTGCTTCCAAGGACAGGCTGGCTCTTCCATTTTCTGGAGTACTGGCAGTGCGGGCACAGTTGGTCTATGGCCAAGAAAGTTCCACGTCTTAGTGGGGTGACATCACAAACTCGTTGGCACACAGGACAGGTCTCAAAAAGCTCAAAGAGGCAGCTTCCATAAACAATGTACTTGGTGTCGCTGTATCCATTTGTGGGTCTGTTAGTCGAAAACAAAGCGATGGAAAATTCTATTTTATGTACTTTTAGGAAATTTTTAGGAAAACATTATTTCTAGTTACATTTTATAATAGTAATTTGAGGACTTGTATGTAATGTTAATAAGTTGTTTTTAAAAAAATTACACTTACAACACCTGTGATGATTCTGTGACTATAGTCACAGAATCTTCTGGATTGTATGTGGAGTCATGAGGCTCAGGAATATCAATTGATGTGTCCTCCTCTTCATCCTCCTCAAGGCGTGGTCTCTTTGCTGGTCTTGAACCCAGGACACCACTCACGTTCCCCTTCAATGGTGTTGAGAATAGTGGCATTTCACCTAAAAAGGTGTCTGTCTGTGTGGCTAGTAACACAAATATAAAAATGGACATTGTAATTTAGTAAATTCATGATCATGTGAAATGAAAAGACTTTTGACTGTGTATCAACTGCCAGATGCAATCATGTAATCAGTCCTTTTTGTCTGTACACTTTACAACACAAATAGCTCAGTTACATTGAGATTTTTTTATTTATTTTATAAGACAAGCAATATTTATTACCTTTGCTTCTCACATGTTCTGCTAGTGTTCCAAGTGAAAGCTGTGTGCCAACTGTTTTCCTTAGTGGGGGGTCAGTTTGGGTGCTTGCATGTTTGTGGGTGATGGTCGTGGTGATGGTCGTTTGTGAATCTTGTGAGGTACCCTAAAAATAAAAATAAATCACTTTGATTTTTGAAAACAAAACAAATAAACTATATAAGTAAATACATTCATACACACATAAAACCCTCCCCTACATCTCCCTCCTACAACAAAGTTGATTTACATGATGTACTAAGGCCGTATCTGTCCAACAGTTGAAATACAGTTACCCATGGAAGTACTACATGTTAGTAAAACACAAACACGGAGACTGAGATGACTGAACCTCACGTGTTTAACTCAAAAACGAAAGACACCAACAGCGACGGTGTTTGTAACTTTCACCATATTATATAAAAAGTTGTTGCTACCATAGACTGTAAAGTTACGAAGCATCGCGTTAGCATCACGTTAGCGTTGCATAATCTTTTCTTATATAGAATTTCGTTTTTCTCTGCTACATTATATAATTAAAAATGTGTATAAAGTAGGGATGCACCGAATCCAGATTT
This sequence comes from Paramisgurnus dabryanus, assembly GCF_030506205.2. Lineage (NCBI taxonomy): Eukaryota > Metazoa > Chordata > Actinopteri > Cypriniformes > Cobitidae > Paramisgurnus > Paramisgurnus dabryanus. The sequence continues at coordinate 1,112,175 of NC_133352.1, forward strand.
TTTAGGTTCGGCCGAATCCCGAATCCACCGTTTAAGATTCGGCCGAAACCGAATACCGAATCCTACTCGCATCCTTATTCCATTAACACAGTAAAACACATTAATGAATTATTAGGGATGCACCGAATCCAGATTTTTTAGGTTCGGCCGAATCCTGAATCCACCGTTTAAGATTCGGCCGAAACCGAATACCGAATCCTACTCGCATCCTTATTCCATTAACACAGTAAAACACATTAATGAATTATACAACGTCCACAGCATGTATTTTTCATTTTATTTAATTTTAACTGTACATTATGCCAGGATGACAAGTTGGAAAACTATTTTGACAATTACCATAAGCCTATGCATAATGAAAGCGATGCGTTGCGACACGCTCGTTTTTCCAATAAGCAAGCAGCTCCGCGCTGAAAACAGTATTTAACTTTGAGTGAGAAGCTCCGCTCGTCAATGTCAGTTTTCACACAGCCGTCCAATTACAATGGAGGAGGGGCGGGACATTACCACAGCAACCAACCGGCTCACAGCTGAAGCATCACAGCTACCAAGCGCTCGGCTGAAAAACAGCTGGCATTTGGTGTCCTCAAGGCGTTTTCAGCCGTGTTTAAAAGTTTTGGTGTGTCCAGCCCCTAAAGCTCACCGAAAGAAAAAGCTCATCTCCACGTCAGCACCCGATGTGTGTAATCAACGGCCGCGTGACGTCGAGCAGCGTAGCGCAAGCCTAGGATTCGGTTCGGTGGAAAAAAATTCTAGGATTCGGCCGAACCCGAACCCCGTCAAAAAGCCCAGTATTCGGCCGAATCCGAATCCTGGATTCGGTGCATCCCTAGTATAAAGTTTACTTACGGGTTGTGGATTTGAAGTCGGACCCAACAAAGTAGGGACTGCATCAGCTTTGATCAGGAGAGTCTTGCAGAAACCCGCATTGAACTGGGCCAGATTGACGAAGCAGTCACTTGAGAAATGTTTGGAACAGACGGAAATTGTTGAACTGAAGTTTTGCGGAATTTCCGAAAAAATGAACATTAGCCACTGGTCTCGTATATTCACGTTTTTCGGAAGCTTGTGCAATGATTTGTTTTCAAAACATCCCTCGATTGAACAGCGTTTCCTTGACATGGTGCGATATTCCTCCTCGCCTTACTCTACGGTTCGTTCTTCTCTCTGGTGTTTCTGTGACAGAAAGGGGGTGGGGCGGTGGACTGTGGACAGTGCTCGGGGTGGAGACTGAAGGCGGCGACTGTTACTCGGTGACGTAGCAAATATACGGAAGTTCAAACGAGACGTTTTAACTAGGGATGCACCGAATCCAGGATTCGGATTCGGATTCGGCCGAATACTGGGCTTTTTGACGGGGTTCGGGTTCGGCCGAATCCTAGAATTTTTTTCCACCGAACCGAATCCTAGGCTTGCGCTACGCTGCTCGACGTCACGCGGCCGTTGATTACACACATCGGGTGCTGACGTGGAGATGAGCTTTTTCTTTCGGTGAGCTTTAGGGGCTGGACACACCAAAACTTTTAAACACGGCTGAAAACGCCTTGAGGACACCAAATGCCAGCTGTTTTTCAGCCGAGCGCTTGGTAGCTGTGATGCTTCAGCTGTGAGCCGGTTGGTTGCTGTGGTAATGTCCCACCCCTCCTCCATTGTAATTGGACGGCTGTGTGAAAACTGACATTGACGAGCGGAGCTTCTCACTCAAAGTTAAATACTGTTTTCAGCGCGGAGCTGCTTGCTTATTGGAAAAACGAGCGTGTCGCAACGCATCGCTTTCATTATGCATAGGCTTATGGTAATTGTCAAAATAGTTTTCCAACTTGTCATCCTGGCATAATGTACAGTTAAAATTAAATAAAATGAAAAATACATGCTGTGGACGTTGTATAATTCATTAATGTGTTTTACTGTGTTAATGGAATAAGGATGCGAGTAGGATTCGGTATTCGGTTTCGGCCGAATCTTAAACGGTGGATTCGGGATTCGGCCGAACCTAAAAAATCTGGATTCGGTGCATCCCTAATAATTCATTAATGTGTTTTACTGTGTTAATGGAATAAGGATGCGAGTAGGATTCGGTATTCGGTTTCGGCCGAATCTTAAACGGTGGATTCGGGATTCGGCCGAACCTAAAAAATCTGGATTCGGTGCATCCCTAGTTTTAACTCACAGCTAGTTCAAGCAGGCCATGCACATTTGAACCTTAAATGACTATTTTGAAACTTATATGGTACTTACATAGCCCCTAGACCTCAGTTATCATGAAAAAAGCCACAAAATTTCAGTTTTGACCATATGGGACCTTTAAGTCTAGGCAAGCTCGTGAGTTGGTGAAACTGTCCGTGTAAAGGAGGATCAGACAGCACCTAAGCCATTTTATGATCCTTTGTGAATAGGTCTTAGCAGAGATGGGCACTCGAGTCAGTGACTCGGACTCGAGTCGCACTCGAGTCGCATTTTTAAGGACTTCAGACTCGACTTCAGACTCGAACTGAAATGACTTCAGACTTGACTCGACTCGACATAAAAGACTCGTGAATATTTTAAAATCAACTCGAGTCTTTTATCCTTAACTACTGATTTCATTAAAAGGATTATGTGTGTTTTTTTGTGTATGCTGTACTGCAGTAAACGGGATCGGACCGGACCCTTATTATAGAATTCAATGACGTGCGGCGCGTAAAATCTGAAATGTGATAAGAGTCTCATAAAGATGGCGGGACCGGCAGTGCCATATATTCTATCGTTCGGTTTTTTAAATGTTTTAGACGGCATTTCTGGAAGGACAGCCACATGCAAAGAATGTGGAAAAACCATAAAGGATACTTGGACAACAACTTCGAACTTTATTAGACACCTGAGAACACACCCACAAAGGTTAGTCACGTTAACTCTGCTCGCCCCATTTGGTTTCCATCACCATAATTTTATGCTAATACATTAATAACTTGCTCCATTGTGATTACATGCAGTTATGTCTCAATTTACCACACGAACCTTGTTTTGTTTACTGCTGGTTACTAGGTTACCAATACCACCATCATTCGCTCGAGAGAGAGAGAAAGAGAGAGAGAGAGAGAGAGAGATTACAACCCGCACGAGGATGTAGGCGTCCTAAAGCATTCTTTATTTACATTAATTCAGTTACTGTTAGTTTAAAATGTATTTACCTCAAACAACTATTCATCATTAAATGGGGTCAAGAGATTTAGTTTTGACCATTATTTTATTATGAAAATCCTATAGTGAAAATAATGTCTTCATTCTTGTCAGGAGTTATAAAAATGTAAAACAGAGTACATACCTATAATCTGAAATAAGACTCTCATCGCAGTCATTGAGAAAAATACTATGGTCGTCATGAAAGCACTCGACAAAACAACGTCCATCAGGGGTTTTAATTCATGTCAAAGTGTGCATATTTGGAGTATTAATTCAATTATGTTTACTTCAAATTTCTGAGGCCAGTTTTATTTAGTTTTTATACAAATATGTCATGTATGTTTTTATTGAGTTATTAAAAATGTATTATTTAAGCTCTTTATAACAACTACTGTCATTATGACAGCAATTAATTTTGACTTCTTAATAAAGTTCCATGAGATTGCTTTCAAATTAGACCAAACTTGTGCTTTAAGTGCAAAGGCTTCATAAACGGTATCTATTTTATTTTGGCAATGTGATTTCTTGGGGAGGTTAGGTTAACAGGTTTTAACATAATGAACTGGATAGACATTATCGATCAATCGTGCATTGTTATATTGAATTATGTTTGAGCCTTGTTAAAACTGTGGAACTATTAATATAAACAAAACAGTTTAAGAAGTTAATGATAATAATATATAAAAATAAATTAATAATAATATTATTCTTCAAAATATTAAAAACTTGGATTTGGTTTATTAAATATATCCACATTTATTTCCAGGTTCAAAGAGTACACTGAAACCAAAGGAAGAACAGTTAGTCTCTTAAAAGCTTACACCGTTTAGTGTAAAAAATAGGTTTAATCTCAAGGTAAAGTTTGATTAGTTTTAACTAAATAAAAGTGTACTTTTACATGTGTTTTACATGTATATTATGTACTGATAACTGTTTAAATAAAAAAGGGTATTTACAGAATTTTTAAATGGACCTTTTTCCCCTCGGCAATGCATGAAATGACTCGAGACTCGACTCGGACTCGTGACAAAAGACTCCAGACTCGACTCGGACTTCAGTGATAAAGACTCCAGACTTGACTCGGACTCCAGCTGAAAGACTTCAGACTCGACTCAGACTTCAGATGAGGGACTCGTGAACATCTCTGGGTCTTAGTGAGTTAGGAGTCCTCTCGACTTCTTTTAAGCTGTCCCAGACATAGGTGCTACTTTTAGGGCTAAAATGCTTCGTGAATTACTTTTAGTGAAAAAAATTAGGAGTCTTAAAAATTAGGAGTCTTAAAGTTAGGAGTGACACGCCCAGTATTTTTAGGAGTTGCTCCTAAATTCGCCAGTTAGGAGCTACTTTTAGCCTCAAAATTCTTTGTGAATACGGCCCCAGATTTGTACCAGATTTGGCAAGCGGTGCTCTATATTTGTTTGTTCAAGGAACAGATACATTTAAAAATGTGTTGATATTCTGGTAAGATAGACTCTAAGTGCTGGGATATAAGTGATCTTGATTTAACATTGTCTGACATTGTTTTTGCAATTTCACACATCTCTTTAATGGTATCTTTGCTGATCTCCGACTGGCGGAGCCTGGTATCATTCGTGCCAGTGTGAATAACAATCTTAGAAAACTTACGCTTAGCATTAGCCAGCACTTTAAGTTTGGATCTAATGTCAGATGTTCTGGCTCCTGGTATACAGTCGATTATGGTGGTTGGTGCCTCAATGTTAACGTTCCTGAGTATAGAATCTCCAATGACCAGGGCATTTTAACAGACATTTCAGCTGGTGTACTGATTAGGGGATCGAATCTGCTAGAAATTACCCTAGGGGTCTTAGATGGCTGCCGTATATGACTATGCCGCCTGACAGTCACAGAGTTAGTCTGCCGAGCGGAACCGAGCCATGTGTATTTCGATAAACACTATGCGTGCTCGATACATTATTTGTAATATTAACATTAGCATCTGATGTCGGAACCGAGCCATTAGTATTTCGCTTAACACTATGCGCGCTCAATACAGTATTTGTAATATTAACATTAGCGGTCTTACTATCCTCAACTAGCGTTCGGATGCGCGATTCTAGTTCAGAAACCCTCTCAGTCAGCCTTACTACATCAATACGCTTAGTGCATGTAAACCCCTCTATGCTAACGGCAGAAGCTAAACTATACATGTGGCAAGTAGTACAATAACAAGCGGAGTCTTACCGCTTTCATGCTGGGCGGTGGCGTCTCCTTTCACTCGAATGCGGTCCGTGAAGCTGCATCGCGTAGGGTTCTCACTTGTTGCCTGCCTCAGTCGCTTGTGGACGTCTGGAGCCAGGGTGATCTGGGCGCTGTACCTCGCGTTGGATCTAGGCATGGGCCGATTACCGGCTTCAAGGTATACCGAGGTTTTAAACAGTCAAGGTTTCAAAACCACTTAAATATTCTGTGATACCGTCTCCAAGGTATGAGCTGTGTTTATACAAAATTCATTAAATCATTAAGTCATGTGATTGATTTGATGTTTACATTTAATATACATTACAAAAATATTATATATTTTTTGAAAGCATATTATAATTTAAAGGCTTTATTTTTACCTGGCATTTAAAAAATAACACATTTTAGTGTTGCAATGGCAAAAGCGTAACACCGTGAAACCGTGGTATTTTTGCTAAAGGTTATCATACCTCCAGAATCTTATACCGGCCCATGCCTAGTTGGATCTGCGAAAACCGGGTATCAACTCCTCCACAGCTTCCCGCTCAGGTGAGTACAGGTCTGAAAAGCATACATCGGATGAATCCGCTATTAGATCGGCAAATGCTGACTAAAGCCGGCACCGTTTGTTGATGCTAGCGGGCTATATGCTAACACTGGGTGTTAATTAGTGATAAATCGTTTCACGTGGTAATACTGCTCAATAATCATCATGGTAAAGTATTCTTGAGATAAACTAATTGTCAGGAACTGAACACGAACCCAAGTGCAAACAGTTAAACAGAAAATTTTATTGAAAAAGAAACAAGAAAACAAAACCCACGAGGGGGCAAAAGACACTAGGTAAACAAACACTAAACAAACTAGACTAGACACTAAACAGACTTGACTTAACACTAAACAGACTCAGGGTAACAATAAACTTGTGACAGCAGACACAAGGGCATTAAATAAGGGAACAAATCAAGAGGGAAACAGGTGACATGATTCAAACAATGATGGGATAATTAACGAGGAAACAACGGGGCAGGGTAAGGAGACGAGACAGAAAGCACATGACTAGGAAAAAACAAAGCCAGTGCTCTCACAAAACATTGGGCTGCCATGATCCTGTCACTATGACTACAAAACTGTGACCTGAAGACAGGATCATGACAGGACCCTCCCCTTAAGGGACTCCACCTGGGAACAAAAGGGAACACACTAGACACGAGACAGGACATACTGAGAAACAGAGAAAAACCAATAAAACAATGCACAAACACAATGGCAAACAACAACTTACAATGACAGGGTTTGGATGAAATAACAAAAACATCATTAAAGGGGGGGACAAGAAAGTTCATCGGGGGTGGTCCAGACTGGGAGGGACTTAGTCTAGAGCGGGGGTCCGGGCAGGCTTGATAGGGGGTTTAGGAGAGGCAGGCTTGACAGTGGGCACATGAGGGGCAGTTCCAGGGGGGACAATAAAGGGAGGCAAGGGCAAGGCAGAGGGATAAAGCTGAGATGGGATGGGTCCAGGGTTGGTAGATGGGAACAGGGCAGGATCCAAAGGCTGAAGAGGGACAGGAAAGAACACAGGGGGCACTGAGGCCGGCTGGAGAGCCGAGACGGGGAAGGCTGCAGCTGGCTGCGCTGACGGCTGCGGCTGCACGGGCTGCGCTGACGGCTGTGCTGGCGGCTGCGCTGACAGCTGCGTGCAGACCTGCCAACCTTGGAAATTTTTTTTGAGTACAGTAGCATTGGCCGAAAGGACAGAACACAGGTTTTTAACATATAATTTAACACAAGCACGCGCACATGCACGCACATACATCTCTTGGTAACTTTCAAGGTAACATGCTGCACATTGCATCTTTTTCCCCATCCTGCCATAATCTGCTTTAAAAATAATTATAAATGTGAATAAAATCATGTTTAACTAAATTTGCCTTACATGGTGATTAATAACATTATTAATGTTAAATGCTGTATTCTCCAAAGTTTAGCATTTCTGCACAAACACTGTTAAAAGTGATATTACTGTTAAATAGTGGGAGATGTTAACCCACAAATGACATTCTGTTATCATTTACTCAACCTCATATTGTGTCTAACCTTCATGATTTCTTTCTTGAGTGAAACACACACAAAAAAAATTAGAAAAAAAATTGTTGTTTTTCCCTGACTAGCAAAAAATAAAATGGAGTGGGGACCAGACACTGTGGTCATCAACACTCTTTAAAATAACTTGGGTATCACACAATAAAGAAACTCATAAATGTTTGGATGGTCTGTTCTGTTATGTAAACTATGACTGAATTACATGTTTTAAGTTAACTATACCTTTAAGACAGTATTTTAGAGTTAACACTGCTTTAAATTCAACCATAACTGTGACAGTAGTGCTGTTAACTGTATGTCTGTCTGTAATTTATTGTAGCTTTGTTTACAGTGCAGTACAGTACGGCATAGGCACCTATCACGTGGATGCTCGAGACACGAGATATTCTCCATTTATAAAACTTTATTTGATGTGGTTTGTATATGACGTTTTATTTTATTGACAATTATCAAGAGCGCATTATTTCAGAACGCATTTAATCCGCTTCACTCGGATGTCAGGTGGATTCCCTTCACTGAGAGTGAACTTTCCATTTTTATTTGACTAAAACTGGATGCTCTCCCCATGGTAAAATCATTGTACTTTTTCGTAAGCGCTCAATTATAAATGATGCTCATTTACAAATCAGAAGTAATGTTAGCGCATCTTGCGGTCAAGTGCACGTTATGAAACGGAGCCCAAGCGACCGTCGACTTCATAGGATTAAGCTAATGCATTATTTCATTATTTGCACATCCACCCTGACCAGTTTACCTTAGCGGGTCAGACGTCTTAACTCTCCGTTGAAAAAGATGGTCAGAAACTGCAGGTGGAGGAAGGAGATCACGCTGGATTTTGTGATTCCATCGATAGCAGACTCTTGTTACTGATTGGCCATATGACTTGTCAATCATCCCCACTTTCTATGTGGTGGATGAGCCCAGTGCTATGATTGGACATATTTTTCTTTTATCTGTTGCTTCTTTTGAGTACTTCGCGCGGCAAAGGGCGTCATCATGTTTTTGCGTAGTTTAGAGTGACAAATCGTACCACCGTACTTTGAGGTCAAAATGAGTACCTGCTACGCAAAATGCGTACAGGTTGGCAGGTCTGTGCGTGGTTTGCGTAGGCTCCGACTGTTGCTAATCAGAGGCTTGGGAAGCTGCAACTGGCTGTGAAGCCGACACAGGGGAGGCTGCAGCAGGCTGGAGAGCCGAGAGCCCTGGCAGAGGCAGAAGACTGGCGATACCGTTCTTCCTCTTTTTCTTCCTAGGCCGGGCTGCAGAAAGTAAGGCAGAAGGCACTGTGTGTGACGGGTGTGGCAGGCTCAAAGGAGGACCCCTCGGACGCAGACTCCCACAATCTCCTCCGCTCACGTTTTCCCCAAAGGCTGACAGGCTGGACAGAGCTTTCGGGGCTCAAGGTGGTGAGGGCCGGATCCTCCCGTGTCATCACTCCGATGACACAACCCTCAGGTATAGTTGACATAGGGGATGGAGGTGCAGCCTTAGCTAAAACCCTTGGTTCCTATCTGTTCGCCACATAAAGGACCATGTCAATGAAGTCCAGGGGTTTAAGCATCTCCACTTCCCTGGAGCCGAGAGGTTCATCGACGTAGGCGTAAAAGATCACCTTCAGTTCATTTCCGTTGAGGCCGGCTAGACGAGCCTCGTCCAGGAATTTCTGGGCGAAGGACCTAACCTCCGCACCCTTCTGCTGCATGCCAGTGGACATAGCGGCTGTGGTGGGCAATCAAGGACGGATCCATAAAGTCTGCTGGGATCTGATCTGGCTCGTTCGTTCTGTCAGGAACTGAACACGAACCCAAGTACAAACAGTTAAACAGAAAATTTTATTGAAAAAGAAACAAGAAAACAAAACCCACGAGGGGGCAAAAGACACTAGGTAAACAAACACTAAACAAACTAGACTAGACACTAAACAGACTTGACTTAACACTAAACCGACTCGGCGTAACAATAAACTTGACAAAAGATACACTTGACTAGCAATAGCATAAGCTCTAACAGGACTGGTACAAGACGAACGAGCACAGGACAGCAAACACAAGGACATTAAATAAGGGAACAAATCAAGAGGGGAACAGGTGACATGATTCAAACGATGATGGGATAATTAACAAGGAAACAACGGGGCAGGGGCAGGAGATGAGACAGAAAGAACATGGCTAGGAAAAAACAAAGCCAGTGCTCTCACACAAAACATTGGGCTGCCATGATCCTGTCACTATGACTAGAAAACTGTGACCTGAAGACAGGATCATGACACTAATAAATTATATTATATAAATAGGACCAAGATAGTAAGAAAATAGGATTTAGATGATGAACTCGACGGAGCTCCGATGCACGTAGCGTCTCTCTCTCTGTCTATAGTAGACATCTAAAAAATTTTGAAAGGGGGTTCGTAAGGACTGCAAAATGTACAGCGCCTTCAAAAGTTCAATGAGAAATGCAGAAACTCCCTTTGTGCCACAGAAGAAGTAGCATTGCAAACGCTATCCTAGGAAATGTCTACAGGAATATTTATATCGCTGTTCTTCAAATTGTTTCAGGTATTTTCATGATAATAAAGAATATTTTGAATGATTTTTATTTAACAAGTGCTGCTTTTTTATATGCACGTTATAATAACGTTATATTCGACTCATAATGATTTTAGATTGATAAGGTCTTCCTACTGACCAAATGCCGTAGTACACGCACAAGCAGTGCATGAAACAAAGAATCGCAGCCTTGCGATTCAAAATCGATTTCAGACAGGCATTTTTAATGGGACACGCGATTTAACCGTTACATCCCTAATCTTCACACCGACAACCAGCAGGCGGTTGACTCAGGACAGTGACAGGCAGGCTAGGGTGCGGGCATTAGTGGACTAATTTAGGGAATAATGAATAAGGACAAACAGGGCTATTTCAGACAAAGCCAGAGTATTTAGGGTGTGGAGTTTACTGAATCAATCTTAATTTTAAAATTACCTCTTAATCCTTTGCTGTTACAGCATTTCCTGTTGATTCCTGTCGATTACTTGTAGAAGGTTCTTGTGCATCTATGTTTGTAGGTAGACTCAGAGACGTGTTGCTTGTCTATAGATACATCAACATGGAAATTTTATGCTAAGAAACTATAGAAGCACAAAGTTAGAGGTATGGCGTGCAGCATGGAAAGAGAGTGTTAAACACTACAGACAGGCTATAAAAATTGCCAGATCTACGTATCTCAGCAATCTAATTAAAGAAAATCATAATAACCCTCGCTTCCTCTTTAGCACAGTTGCGAAACTGACTAGAAATAAAGAACAAACAGAACCCACTAATAAACTCCCACACAATAGTAACGACTTCACGAACTTCTTTACTAAGAAAATTATGATTATTAGGGAAAACATTGTAGGTACCCAAGCAGCCACCACTCTATCCAGTAATATATTTAACGCTAGCTTACCATACGAACATCTAGAGTCATTTAAACCTACTACAATAGAAGAGCTATCTAAATTAGTATCGTCATCCAAATCATCATCCTGTATATTGGACCCTGTTCCCACAAAATTACTCAAAGAGGTATTCCCTATAGTGTCTAACCCAGTACTAAATGTATTTAACTCATCACTAGAATTAGGCTACGTTCCAACAGCTTTCAAACTAGCAGTTATTAGACCGCTCATTAAAAAACCAAACCTTGACCAGGGAGATCTAAATAACTTTAGACCAATCTCAAATCTCCCTTTTCTTCCAAAATATTAGAAAAAGTAGTGGCAAGCCAGCTACGTACATTCTTAGCAAATAATAGTACGTATGAAAAGTTCCAATCAGGATTCAGGCCCCACCATAGCACAGAGACAGCGCTGCTTAGAGTTACAAATGACCTTCTCCTAACATCCGATCGTGGCGAAATATCACTCCTTATATTATTAGACCTTAGTGCAGCCTTTGACACAATAGATCACACAATCTTACTTAATAGGCTAGAAAACTATGTTGGCATCAGTGGTCAAGCGCTAGCCTGGTTCAGATCGTATCTAACCAATCGCTATCACTTTGTATATGTAAATGAGGAGGAGTCACATCACTCCCTGGTTAAATACGGCATACCGCAGGGATCAGTTTTAGGTCCTATCCTGTTCTCGTTATATATGTTACCTCTGGGAGATATTATCAACAATCATAACATACAGTTTCACTGCTACGCAGATGACACACAGCTTTACATCTCCTCACATCCTAGCGAAACACACAATTTTTCTAAGCTATCAGACGGCATCAGCGATATAAGTGACTGGATGGCACATAACTTTCTTATGCTAAACTCCAATAAGACAGAGATACTTGTTATTGAACCGAATCGCTACAAATATAATATGACAGACTACAAGTTGCCCATAGATGGCTGCACTGTGGTGCCAACCACCACGGTTAAGAATTTAGGTGTGATGTTCGACAGAAATTTATCCTTCGACAGCCATATCTCCAATGTCTGCTGCACAGCGTTCTTCCACTTAGAAATATCTCAAAAATACGCCATATGTTGTCTGCATGAGATGCAGAGAAGCTTATCCACGCTTTTATGACCTCTAGGATGCCATGCAAATCAGGTAAACAAGCTTCAGCTAGTTCAAAACGCTTCTGCAAGAGTTCTTACTCGCCCTAAGAAGTATGACCGCATAAGCCCAATTCTGGCATCTTTACACTGGCTACCAGTTAAATATCGTATACAATTTAAAATATTACTAATCACCTACAAAGCCTTAAATGGCCTAGCACCCTCGTATCTTAGAGAATTATTATCAGAATACAATCCATCACGTGCATTGCGGTCACAAAATTCTGGCCTCTTAATAATCCCTAAAATATCAAAAGTGTCTAAAGGTGGCAGATCCTTTTCCTACTTAGCCCCTAAGCTATGGAATGATTTACCAACCGACGTCCGAAAATCAGAGACAGTAGATAACTTTAAATCTAGACTTAAAACTTTTCTCTTTAACAAGGCATTCGCATAGTTTGTTTAAGCAATAGTACTTATCTCCCAATAGCTAGCTTGTACAACCTAATAAATAAATAAATTAATGAATAAATTAAAACCTTTTTTTTCGTCAACACTCCAAAGCATGACATTAATACTCTTTAGTAATATGCTGAAACTTTGAATTGGTTGTCGATTGAGTCTTAATTGCAAAATATGGTCGGTTTGCAATTTTGGCCTTTTCCCATGGCCTTAAAAATAGTATGTCATACAGAACTGTTTGCCACTGTACGTTAGTATTAACGACGGCAGTGGGGCCTCTGGCCTTAGTCAAACGAGTTCTGTTTCTAATTCTAAAATCATCAACTATATGTAATACACTTACCTTCCAATAGCTAGCTTGTACAACCTAATAAATAAATAAATTAATTAATGAATAAACTAAAACCTTTTTTTTCGTCAACATCCCAAAACATGGTAAATGTCATTAATACTCTTTAGTAATATGCTGAAACTTTGCATTGGTTGTCGATTGAGTCTTAATTACCAAATATGGTCGGTTTGCAATTTTGGCCTTTTCCCATGTCCTTAAAAATAGTATGTCATACAGAACAGCTTGCCACTGTACGTTAGTATTAACGACGGCAGTGGGGCCTCTGGCCTTAGTCAAACGAGTTCTTTTTCTGTTTCTAAAATCATCAACTATATGTAATACACTTAACCAGCAATAGTTAAGCCTGCCCGGAACCGAGCTGACTAAAACCACATTACTGTGTGACACCTGCTTTTTATGTGAACGTCCCCTACGCTAATAAGATTTTGTTTCTCTCTGCCTGTCTCGTCCTCGATCACGAGGACAATAAGACAAACAGATCCAGATCCAGTTCCGGTAAATGTGAAAGTCGGCACACCTCTGATCTACTGGCTGTTCTTCAACGTGATGTCCAGCTGATGCCTGACCACAGACCACCGGCAGAACCCGCTTAATCTCCACTTAATCTCCTTCCGTTTCAATGTGTATATATATATATATATATCTCCCAAGGGTTTTTTCCTCCTAGGACTTTTTTTTACTTCCCCGGCTAAAATTCCGGGGTTTTTTTCTCCTAGGGGGTTTTTCAACCCGGGGAGGCAGCCTTTTTGGGCTTAACTTCTATACGTTACATTAGTAATACGTTTGCTTATAATGTTGATTTATAGCCGCAGCTAATTTAGCTGCTTGTGCTATCGTGTATTATGTTATGCTATCTGTCGATTTTCTGTGCTTTTCACTACATCTATTATGTAAAGCTGCTTTGATACAATTACCAAATTGTGAAAAGCGCTATATAAATAAAATTGAATTGAATTGAATTGAATGCTTCATTTGAACACACACATGTAAAGGCTGCATTCCACTACAGTTTTAGACATGCACTTGCGAACTTCCCTAAACACGTCCCCTCAGGGGAATCCCTGTCGCCATTTTGAAGTGTGTTCCACTTCGTCAAGTGGACGAGGGAAGTTTATATGGACAGACCCTAGCTCCATTGATTTTGACCGAGGGAACAAGTCTACTTTATATGTTTACTTCAGGCAGCTCCATATACCACAATCCACACGATTGACGTCAAGTTTAAAATTACCTCTAAATCATTTGTTATTGCAGCATTTCCTGTTGATTCTTGTTGATTTCTTGTAGAAGGTTCTGATGCATCTATGTTTATAGGTAGACTCAGAGACGTGTTGCTTGTCTGTTGATACATCAACATGAAAATGTCTTACTGCATGTAATTACACAAATGTATTGACACTCTGAAACTATACCGTACCTGGCACACTTCATCACGAGCGATAACATAGAGTCTCCTTTTCCCAACAACCTTTTTCAGATCTCTCACAGTTTTCTTGGACCTTTTTGATTTTTTTCCCCTTGTCTGCTTTTGCCAACTCAAAACCCACAAGATTCAAACTAATCATAGGGAAGGTCTGACAAACAAAATGGTTCAAATCTGCCAGGCTCCATTTCAAGTATATTGTTGATAGCAGAGGCGATTCTAGGGTTAGAGCTTTAGGGGTGCTGAGCACCCAATGAGCTCCACTTCCACCACCCACCCTTTTTCACACAAAAAACATATGTCTATTGTAAAATAACTTTATGATTTTAACATTGGTTCAACTAACCCCAAATTCCAGATTTTTTTTTTTTGGAGCTTTCATGCATGAAAGGGGTCAGGGGTGAAAAAGGTGTAACACAGTCTCACCCCATGTCGTCAATATTTGACGACACTTGACCATTCGTCATATGTTGACGCGAAGGGTATACCTTTCGCGTCATTTTTTGACGAACTGGGGACTTCAATACTATTACGTCCGTTGCATTCTCTTTCCTATTTTCTTACCATTTTCGCATCGGTTTAGGGTTAGATTACGCAAAATTAAACAGTCTACGCGAAATTAAACAGTTGTCACCTGGCGTTGGGGTTAGAGTTAGGTTTGGGTAGGGATGTCATTATGTAAATCTAACCCTAAACCGACGCGGAAATGGTAAGAAAATAGGAAAGAGAATGCAACGGACGTAATAGTATTGAAGTCCCCAGTTCGTCAAAAAATGACGCGAAAGGTATACCCTTCGCGTCAACATATGACGAATGGTCAAGTGTCGTCAAATATTGACGACATGGGGTGAGACTGGGTTGAAAGGTGAGAAGAATATTACTCCTCTAGGGGGGTCTGGGGGCATTCAATTCAATTCAATTTTATTTATATAGCGCATTTCACAATTGTTAATTGTTGCAAAGCAGCTTTACATGAGTAGATGTAGAGGAGAACATTGAAAATCAATACATAGTATAAGAAGTAGAATATAGCGGCTAAGGATAAAAAACCGTGTAAGCGAGCATATTAATAATGTAACGTATACAGTAAAGTGCTAAGTTAAGCCAAAGTTGGCTGACTCTCCCTGGGACTAAAAAACCCCCTAGGAGAAAACCCGGTGGGAAAAACTCCTAGAAGGACAAAAAACCCTAGGGAGAAATGAATATTTATATTTATAATATATAGACACGGTAGGGATAGGAAGCGTGTAAGCGGATTAAACTGGTTCAGCCGGTGGCCGTTGGTCGCGCATCGGTTGGGCGTCACGTTGAAGGACAGCCAGTAGATCAGTGGTGCGATGACCTTCACAGCAACAGGAACTGGGTCTGTTTGTCTCATTGTCCTCAGGGTCGAGGACGAGACAGGGAGACAAAAACAGAATTCTATTAGCGTAGGGGCCGTTTGCATGTAATGCAAGTGTCATACATTATAGTGGTTTAATTCAGCTCGGTTTCAGACAGGCTAACTATTGCGGCAAGAGTAAATTACCCATATGAGGTATGTGAGTGCTTTGTTCTAGACAAAATAACTACTGCGGGAAAAGTACATTTACTGGACATTCTATGTGAATGCTTTGTTAAAGAAGAATGTCTTAAAGTGCCCGTATTATGAAAAACTCACTTTTTCTGGGTTTTGGGGTGTTATTTTGTGTCTCTGATGCTCCCACACGCATACAAACTTGGAAAAAAATCCATCCATGCTGTTTTGAGTGAGATACAGGTTTCTGAATGTCCTCTCCCTTGAGTCTCAGATTGCGCGAGTTAAAACTCAGCTCCGTTGTGACGTAACAAAAAGTTTCGTCACATTCAGTTTGAATTTTCCCGCCCACCACCCTACTCGCAGGTCTCCACCCACCAGGTAGCTAGAGAGCATAGAGCAGTCACTTGAATGAGACCCTCTGTGCTGTTATCATGTCTCACAGAAATAACAGCGCTATTTGGATATTATGGATTATACTCCCGCCTACTTTTAAAAACAAAGTTTTAACGCGTGATTATTGGAACCCGGAGTAATCTTATATACAGTGTGTTACGACGCAAACAGTCCTCAGATTGTAGGCGATAAGACCTTCATGCGAAATCTGATGTAAACAACAGACTATGTATCTATATTTCACGGATTATAAGCATTTGTGGACAAAAATGGTAATTGGATGTATTTTATTGGACTTTCATGGATCATTCACACATCTGAAACAGACTGGATTCGATTCGCGATCGCGTTATTTCATCATTTAAGGTAAGAAGTCACGTTATATTTTGTATGTTGTCATCTTCTGTCACAAAATACTACATTTATGATGCTAGAGCTAAAAGCTTTTTGCCAAACTAACCGAGACCGTACGCCCCGGCTTTTCTGACGAGGCGAGCCTCTAATAACTTTACGGTCTGCATAGATATATAAGTTACACGGTCCGGACCTCCCGCTAGCTTCTAGCAATTAGCACGCGGTCCACAAACAGTATACATCCCCCGCCGGGTCTTAATTTCTGTAATTTGCGAAAATAATGCGTTTGAAAATGTTTATAACGGGAATATGTTAGTATTGTCCAGGGAAAACGAGTGTATTGTTCAGACTGCTACATCACAATTTACGCTGGAATCTTTGTGTGTCATGATGAGTTTGACACACCGAGACCGGGCCTTACCGCCCCGGCTTTTCTGACGAGGCTAACCCCCGAACGGTCCGGACCTCCCGCTAGCTTCTAGCAATTAGCACGCGGTCCACAAGCAGTATACACAGAGCCGGCGCCAGACCATAACTAACAGGGGGGCACTCGGCTTCCAACGGGGGGCACGCAATAGCAACAATAACTTGCAGAAACAAGACATTAAAACAACAAATACAGCAAGCACACACTCATACAACTGGTACAGACTGTCAGCTCATTTCCCGTATAAAGTGCAAAAGACCACAAACTATGCGCAAAACTACTGAACTTCCACCGCGGCGTGAGCGCAAGCTGAGCTCCGCTGCGCTCGCGCTACTCGACGCAACAACAAACCGCGCGGCGCAAGCCATTGAAATGAATGGGCACAGCGCACACCGCGTCCTAGCTTTAAAAAAGCCGCTTTACCATAATCACGTCGTAATGCTTAAGCTTACGTAATTTAAAACAACACTAACTTACCTTTAAAATAGCTGAAGACGGCGTGTACGAACATAAACTTCCTTAAAACAGTGTCCTGTAGATTTGTAAATTCCACCTCGACCTCTAATCTCTGAGTTTGAGCCAGTCTGTGTTTGCATGAAGTCAGATGAAGCAGGCGGTGCTGATTCGTTCTAAATGTTCTAATATTCATATTACACGATCCATAAAATGCCGCGAAAAAACACGTTGCTAGTATCAAGTCACAAATATGCTAAAGACGTAAGACGGGTGAGACGCGGCAATACATCCAATCAGAGAAACTGGTCTATTTTAATTAAAGAAAACATATATCAACTATATTTTCCTCATTTGATTACATTACAAGTCATGAAACATTCAATGTTTAATTTATTTTAATTATTCTTGATATATATTAAATTAATAAAAACTTTGTAGGGGGGGCACAACAACCTGTTCGGGGGGGCACTGCCCGCGAATGCCCCCCCATGACGCCGGCCCTGAGTATACATCCCCCGCCGGGTCTTAATTTCTGTAATTTGCGAAAATAATGCGTTTGAAAATGTTTTATAATGGGAATATGTTAGCATTGTCCAGGGAAAACGAGTTTATTGTTGTGACTGCATCATTGTGTGTCATGAGTTTCTTCTCCTGTAGTGTACTTATTAGTGATACTTTTCTGCATGATTTGTCTGTTGGCAACATAAACCGTTAATAATAATAATATATAAAATAATAACACAGTATGGTCTGTACTGCTCACGATACCACTGAGCATGCGCACGATCACATGACGTTAGTAGTGGGGCGTGATCAAAGGAGCAGCAGCTCATAAATATGTAAGACTAGCTCAAAACGGCACAATCTGAACTGCCCTGAAACAGAGGCTACTAGAGATGGGTAACAATCTTTTCCTACAAGCTATTTCGAGCAAACAACTTTTGAAACATGCTTTATGGAACTCATACACCTATATAACTTGTGGAAAAGCAGTCATAAGATGGGCACTTTAACAGGCTGGAGACAAAATTAACAGACTGAGGGTTTATACAAAAAATTTTACTCAGCCAATATTAAAGATAAGATATTTTTACAAAATGTTCTTTTCATTGTTTAGGATGATTTTATGTAGAAAACAGTACATCACAAAAAAGACTTTAGATGTGTTTTCATAGGCAGAGCCTTACACACACACACTAACCACAATTATAAACGCAACCCTAACACAGATTTAGACTGATTTGTGAATAACATTTGAGAGAAATAGGCCTTTTGGGGACATAGAAAATATTTAAGTTCAGCTCAAGAAATGAAAAATGGGGGCAAAAACAAATATTAACAAGTGCAATACAAATATCAACCATAATACTGATCGTTTTAAAAAAGTAAGCCACTATATCTTTCTAGAATCTTACACAAGACTCGTGTAACTCGTGTACTCGTGTTACATGAACGATCAAAATAAATTAACGTCAGACAGGTGGGTGAAATATCAATATTAAAGCATGAAAAACTGTTATCAACCCGATTTCAAGGTATTATTGAAATGATTCCACACCAAACAGTTTATTATTTAAATGCATTATTACTACATACCTTAAGCAAATGTTCCACGCCTTTCTTCTTCTTGGCATTGCGAGGTCAAGCGGATGTTGTTATGTAGAATCACGACCTTGACGTAAAGACGCACATCCGTAATTTATTTAACAATGACAACACTTTCGGGTAATTTTATCTTCTAGATCCTAATTAAAGCTATAAAGAAAGAACAGCCTTTCACGATTATTTCCTGGTAATTTTTTTGTAAATGTTTTATTTTAGAATGGAGATTAATAAAGCAGACGCGGAAAGGTTTTTATTATTTTAAATATGTTATGTTTATATGTTGTTGTTTTCGCATACTGTCATGTAAAAAATATCTTTAAAGATAAATGAATGAGTTTTCATTGTTTAATTTGAATAAATGTGTTTTATAAAATCAATAACTGCTTTAAGATCAATTGAAAATGGTGTTTTAATTACTTAATATCAATGACACAGCATGCATGTGTAGATGTGTGTTGAAATAATTTGCTGTAGTTTTGGGCAATTCAATTTGTTAATGAGGGATCTTGTAATCTTACAAAGATCTGGGAAAGAGCGGCTTACCGTCTTTTTAAGCTCTTCTAAAGATCTGGGAAAGAGCGGCTCGGCATCTTTTAAAGCTCTTCTAAACATCTGGAAAAAGAGCGGCTTGGCATCTTTTAAAGCTCTTCTAAAGATCTGTGAAAGAGCGGCTTGCCGTTCTAACATCTTGTAAAGATCTGGGAAACGGCGGCTCGCCATCGTTCTAAATAACATACATCTTGTAAAGATCTGCTGGGTGTCTTGCAAACAGCTGGGTCGGATGTCTCGGCGACGCCTTCCAGATGAGCAAACGCCCTATATAATACGTCTTCCAGACGAAAAAGAAGACATCGCGCAGACATCTCCGCGACGTACGTGTGCTATCTGGGAATCATGGCTGTTTGGAATTGCTTCAGACAGATTTAGCTGGATTTGATGGTGTGCCTTCTTCAATGTCATACGAACAGCTCTCCCTAGAGATAATAGAGCATAAACAGAATATGGCAGATTATGGTTATCTTTTGACCAAGCAAGGCCAAATACTCTGCCTGAATTGCTCGTAAACAAGGCCCGAGCTTTGTAAAATAAAGTCAAGTTGTTGTTGTGAATAATACCCATACAGTACAGACTTATTTCGATCTTCTTGTATTAAAACAGATGTCATATAACCCTTTTGTTCGTTTACATACAATGTAAAAGACTTTCTGTGATTAATCTTGCCAAGTGCAGGAGCTTCGCATAAGGCTTCTTTAAATCCCTTAAAAGCTATTTTAACTTCAGGAGTCCAGTTAACTGAGTCTTGGGCCTTTGGATTACCAAATTGTTTAAGGGTTGTGATTTTTCTGCATACCCTTCAAACTAATTACAACTGTAATTACATAAACGAAAGAGAAAAGAAAGAGATCTCAGCTCTTGAATAGTTGTTAATAGATTTTTTATTACCTCATAGCGACTAGGTGTTATTTGTCTTTTACCCTGCAGTACTAGGTTTTGTTCTGTGATCTTTATTATACAAAAAATCAAAAACCTGACATCTCTCTCATGTTCAGCTTTGTCTTCTGAACAAATCAAAATATTATCAATATATTGAATGATGACTGATGTTAAATCAAAATCTTTCAAATGTCTTTGATATCTTAAATATCTTTAACAAAGACTACTGATATCAGGTTGACCTTAATTGTAAAAGCAAATAATGATGGAATTTCTTTTGCAATTGGTACAGACCAAAATCCATTAGTCATATCAAACACTGTAAACCTTGTGTTCTGGTTTAATCAAGCTGAAACTTGTTGATGAGTCAGACACAAGAGGTCTTATCTTATCAATGTATTGGTTTGCTATGCTACTCTATAATCAACTGTGAGTCTCCATGATCCATAACTGCCATATTACATTTCAATTCGGAATTGTAAATCTGAATTCAAATTAATCAAAACTTCCAAACCCAAACGGCTGAATAATGTAACTTACTACACTGCAACAGTGACTACATGTGGGACAAACTGAAAAATGAGAGGAAGATCTAAACATCATGGATGAGTCCCCATTTATGTTACAAACCCCTGTTTAAAATATGCTGGTTGGAAAAGGGTTAAACAACATAAATGACACGTGACACTCACTCACACATCTCTTTTCCCCTATTCTCGACAGGTGATTAAATGTTTAAATTATACTTACTTTTTACTTTAACACAGAGAAATAACAAAATAGAACACAAGTTATCTCGATAGGCCAACATCATGACGCACACAGAATTCACAGCTGCGTACCGCACAGCAAAGCTGCTGCCTAGGCCATAACACTGTGTTTCTCTGAGAAATTTCAAACTTTCTCCTGTTGCTTCTGTAACATGAATTGTTTCATTTCTGATGTTAAAGAAACTTCTGTAAGAAAATCAGATGGAAAGATTATTATCTCTGCTTCTTATCAATGAGAAAATAAAATATGTATTTAAAATATGGACCCTAACATATAGAGTAGGCACATAAGCACTCGCTCTCAAAGCTTTAAAGAGAAAAGAGAAAAGCTTATCGTTGTTTTGTTTTTGCTTCAGCAATCGCTGGAAGAACAGATACAGCGTCTCACAAACCCCCTCCTTCGCTCACACAAACGTTCAGTGATTTTTAACACTTTCATTTATCCTTCATTTACAACTTGCAAATTCATTCCAAACTACTTACTTTTGTACTTCCTACATCAAACCAAACCTAAAGGTTTATCCAAACATCTCTTTTAGCTCTATCGTCAGTTAAACGTTCACTACTCAAAGTTTCACCAAGAACTTCTTTCAAATTGTTTCTGTCTGCTCATAACAGATTGACTGAAACTATGCTGAACCCATCTCTGACCAATAAAGAAAATTAAATCTCTTTCAGAGCCTCCAAACAGTTAAAACTGATCTTGGATTTAACATTTCCTACTTTCTTTGACCATCATAAACTTACTCCACTTACTCTAACCTTCATACACTTACTTTGAGCCCTCAACTCTATGAAAAACAGCACACTGTCTTTCACACACACCATTTGTATCTGAACATAAATTTACTGAGCATATTTTATTTAGTTAATAAAAGAATTAGAGTTGAAACACTTTACCCTTTATTTTACCCATCAAAATTTTTGAAAAATATTCCATGGTTGTATTATGCTCTTGTGGAGCTTAATGAAATAGTCCCTTTTATCAGAAAGTTGATAGCAGCTGTAATCTTAACACAAATTTGAAATTTGGAAGAATTCGATCACAAACTTGTCCCTTAACTGTTATGTTTATACATGGCAAATTTCGAAAAGCAACTTCCTTAAACATTGTACAATTATATTGTCAGGACGTGATGATGAACACACAGAGGGAAGGATCCAATTGCAGATAACTCAAAGTTTAATAAAGACAAAATTATAGACAGAGAAAAACCACTGGGCTAGCCAGGGAGAAAATACTGGAAACACACTCGGGAACTCAATCCACTGCTCTGCTGGTCACAAATAGTCACAAAAACGGACGGAGTGTTTGTGAGACCGAACGGCAGAACGGAATATTCGAAGTGTCCGGAAGGGGTATTAAATGCCGTCTTCCACTCATCGTCCTCTCTGATGCGTACCAAATGATAAGCGTTGCGCAGATCTAGCTTGGTGAAGAAACGCGCTCCCTGCAAAAGCTCAAAGGCAGTAGACATTAAAGGTAAGGGGTATCTGTTTTTAACAGTAATGTCATTTAAACCTCTATAATCAATGCATGAACGTAAGGAGCCGTCCTTCCTTTTCACAAAAAAGAATCCAGCTCCAGCGGGAGAGGTAGAGGGACGAATGAGATGAGCACGCAAACAATCATTGATATAACTGCCTCCCTTTCAGGACCAGATAGAGAATAAAGTCTACCTTCAGGTGGGAAAGTGCCTGGGAGAAGCTCAATAGCACAGTCATAGGGCCGATGGGGAGGCAGGGAGGTGGCCCGGGCTTTACTGAAAACCAGAGATAGATCAGCATACTCCTCCGGGACCCCGGTCTGATCGACCGTCGAAACCTGAGAAACAGAAAGAACAGAACCAGAAGGAGCAGACCCAAGACATGACGCATGACAAGACTGTGACCAAGCTAAAATAACATTACGCTGCCAATCAACGTGAGGATTGTGCTGTGCCAACCAGGGCTCTGAACCGGTTCAAGGAACGAAAACCGGAAACGAACGAAATTTTAACAGGAACAAAAACGAAAACTAAAACGAAATCAATTTTAATCGTTCTGAACAGAAACGTTTATTTAAAATGACCATTAACCGGTTAATAACGTTATTTTATTGTTTTCTTTAATATTGTACTTATCAGTGACCAATCATGATTTGAACAGTACAACATGTGACTTTGACGCATCAAGCGTGAGTGACTTTGACACATAGCGTGAGTGAAATGCCTGCGCAACAGTCATCGAGTCTCCGGCCCGATAGCATTTGTCTTAAATAACCACAAAGCTACCCATCAAATGTTCAGAGGTATGTTTAAGTTAAAACTTGCTTGGAAATATGAAGATGCAAACTGTAACTCAAAAAAGCCAGGGGACTTATACCACTGTCAATTACTTTTTAGATGGGTCGCCACCAATTATTCCGTTATTATTAGTTAGTCTTAACAAGTCTGTCTGCAATATTGAAGGATGTGGTGGAGAAGTACAGTAGCCGGGAATCAATGAGGTAACTTACAAAGGCACATTTAACATAAACATCCAGCAGAGTATGCTGCGGTTTCAACCAGTAAAAGACATGGTTGAAAACGGGTCGTTTTTTTCAGCTGTTTATACTTAAAATGAATGCAGGTATTTCTTTTGTGGTTTTAACAATTAATGAAATGTTGAAGTTTAGTTATATCATGTGTTATGTTATGATTTTTGTGTGAAAATTAGTCTGTATGCATGCATTTGTTAAAGTATAGCCTGAATTAAAATAACGTTATTAACCGGTATTTTTTCTAAGTAAACCGTTTTCGGAACGTAAATGTTCAATGAGGAACGCAAAAACGGAAACGTTAAAATATCGATTCTGCTCGGAGTGAAACGATTGATAATTTTTTTCGTTTTTAAGCCCTGGTGCCAACCATGCATGGCCCAAAATAACGGGAGAAAGAGAATCATGCAGGAGGTACAGCACAATCTCCTCACGATGATTACCAGATATGTGCAAAATAACGGGTGCAGTGCAATGGGTAACCTGTGCTGTCTGCTTTCCCTTCAGAGTCCATACAGTTAACGGAACCTTGAGAGGAACAGCAGGAATTCCCCACTTTCGTGCCAGATCGAAATCCAAAAAATTGCCCTTCGCTCCGAAATCGAGAAGAGCTCGCGAGGAATGTTCCTTACCATCAAAGGATAAAAGGACCGGAAGAAGAGTGCTAGAAACAGAGGAGATTTCATGAGTGGCCGTGCCCACCAGGACTCCTGGATTCACCGATGGGCATTGTCTTTTAGTGAACAGTTCCGTGCCTGATGTCCCGGTTTGCCACAATCATAGGCGGAAATCGCGGGGGGGTCGGGGGGGTCAGGACCCCCCCTATCTGAGGGTTGTCCCCCCCTAAAATATCATTAAAATATGTGTATTGAAAATAATTTAATGATTTATAAAACTTAAAATAGTTGTGTAAGAAGTAAAACAATACAAATGCAAACGGAGCAACAACAAAAAACGTTTAAAAAATTTTGATTCCCCCCTCCCTTGCCTCACAGTGGTTTGGTCCACGGCGCCCCTTTTACCTCACCACCAACACACAGTCCGGTGGTAGAGAACAACGTTTTTGAATGGTTGTGAAACTACACTCCAGTAAGTCAATGTTATTCACGTTTTAAACAATGGATGAAGTGATTATTTTCTTTTTAATATAGATGAGTCATTAATAAATCATCTCAACAAAAATTATGATTGTGTTCTTGTTAGAACTCTTGTTACTTCATTAGAACTCTATAACCGCCAAAACCGTGTTATTAATAATATATAAAATTTTAAAACATATATTATCATAGAGAATGTTTAAATACTGATTTAAAATAATTGTTAACAGTCTGTGTTATTAATAGTCTACGTCGTTTCCAACTGTATTTGATTCTTTGGAAAACAGCATAAGTGAGATGTGCAGTGCAGATAACTCATGAACATGGAGAATATATCAGGTCAATTGACCGTTCGCAAAGACCCGACCCCCTTAGTTACTGTCGCTATGTCCGAAAAAATACGCCGCTCTCATGCCCCACCATGTTCTCACGCAGTAAAAAAATACATCACGGAGCAGAGAGATGACACTGACAACGCGCTGACAGACAGGACAGACCAGGTTACTTTTTGGCTACGTTTGATATTAAACATATTAAACAAAGCTTACCTTTCAAATCATCTCTTGCTTCTAGTTAATTTATAGCATAAATAAACATGAATGATCGTAAGGGGGAATGTTGTTTTTTACCGCGGAAAGGCGTCAGTACACTCCGCTTTTCAAGTTCAAATCCTCCAATGTTAATCTACTAACTTTCCTGACTGCTTTGAATGGCAAAGATTGTTCCGATCACCTGTCAATCAAGCTCCCTGCGAAGGTTTTAAACGACAGGTTAGAGGGAGGTGCTTCCTAGTCAAAAGAAGGGGGTCGTTGGGTTATAGCTGTGAAAGCACATTCACTGCTAGTTGTCTTGCTGTTAATTTTAAATAAACGTAGAGCAAGCAGCTATTCAGTGTCGGCTCGTCTGTCAGTTGTCCTTTCCTATAACAGACGAACGTTGCTACACGCAAAACCAAGGTGTTTCCTTACTGAATAGGGTGTAATGATTAACCGTGAAAATGCGCGTTTTCTCAATAAATGAATTTGAATGAATTACGGTGAAATCCCGGCACATCCGAACGTAAAGGGGCGCTCTCATGCAAAAACTCCCTTTGTGCCACAGAAGAAGTAGCATTTCAAATACTATTAGAGGAAATCTCTATAGGAATATTCATACGCTGTTCTTCAAATTGGTCCAGGTATTTTTATCACAATAAATAATATTTTGAATGATTATTATTTAACGAGTGTTGTTTTATTAAATGCACGTTATAAACCCCTCCGACTCATAATGATTGTAGATTGATAAGGACTTCCTACTGACCAAATGTTGTAGTACAGTACACGCACAAGATGTGCATGAAACAAAGAATCGCAGCCTTGCGATTCAGAATTGATTTCAGAGCATTTTAACGGGACACGCGATTGAAACGTTAGTTGAGTCTCAATGACTCACTCATTAACAGTGACTTGCTGCCTCCTACTGGCGGTTTTAATTTTAAAATATTATTTATGTCTGTGTAAAAGCATCTAAATGCCACTTCAAATGCAGCTTCTGTGTTTCCTCTCCATTGCAAATATTTTGTTGATACAGTCCTTTTGTGTCTTATTATAATTTAATTTGATTACATTTATGAAATTTACACAAAAGATGATGGATGCATAATTAGGTTTAAAAATAAATGTATAAAAGGTAAAAGGTCTGTCCCAGATGAAACCTAAAATACTATATGAAGGACGAAAGATAATTTAATAGCTATTATATTACCGTGTGGTGAACCTATAAACCTTAAATATTTAAACACATATTTAAACAATTGCTTTGTGTTGTTGGCCAGAGAAAATGACGGAGAAAAGAAAAACGGACATAAGATCATTTTTCAGTGCACCAAAACGCCAAGTAAGTAAAAAATTAAGGCAATACATCATTATAAAAATGGGTGCTTATGGAAATACTAACGTCACAGTGTCACACTCACAGGCAAAGAATACAGAAAGTACTGAGGGACAGGGAAACCAGGGACAGTCAGGTTTAGAATCTCAGGTAAGTGTGTTGAGCTTTTGTTAATTTTTTTGAGGTGTGTCTGTTTAGCAGATGAGCACCACTGGCTCAACAATTTATAGTAGGATCAGCCAATTTAGCAAATGTAATGAAAAAAAGAGTCTTTATTTAGAATTCTTGCTATTGGGTTGGATGAGGTAGTTATTAGGAGTATGCAACACATCTTCTGTTCCAGGAGTCAGACTGTCCTGAGACAGCGAGAGTAGAGGAAGGGTCAGAACCAGGGAGAGAGACAGAGAAAGCAGCACAAGGAGACAGTATTGCCAGCACCAGCACAGGGGACATGAGCACAGTCTATAGTTCAGATCTCAGTGACTGCACAAAGCCATACCAACCACACCCCCAGTGTATCGAAAAACAAATACTTACAAACAAGTCATTGGCATTTCAAGAGAAATGGTACCAAGACTTTCCATGGCTACATTACAGTCCATCAGTAAGAGGGGTCTTGTGTTTTTACTGCAGCAAAGGTGTTTCTAATCAGCACCCTTTAGGTCATAGAACTGATGCAGCTTTCATTAGTACAGGCTTTAGAAATTGGAAAAAAGCCATTGAAAAATGTACAGCACACCAGACCTCCCAAGCCCACCGACATTATGTGACTGTGAGTGCATATCAGTCAAACCCAATCAGTGCCCAGTTATCCAGTGCATGGGGTAAACAGCAGGAGGTGGCAAGACATTGCTTGAAGAAAATTGTTAGCTCTGTACGGCATGTCGCCAGGCAGGGACAATCTTTAAGAGGCCATACTGATGAAAGTGGGAATCTGTATCAGCTCCTCAAACTTAGGGCAGAAGAGGATGATCCCGTTTTATTGAAATGGTTAACAGATCGGAACATTGCATACACAAGCCCTAAATCACAGAATGAAATCCTGAAAATTATGGCCAATACAATTATCCGAGGCATTGCAAGTGAGATTAGGTCTCCAGCCCTTGTTCAGTTTTCTGTAGTAGTTGATGGTACCCAGGATATTTCTGGTGTTGAGCAGGAAAGTGTCTGTCTGCGCTATGTGGACCATGACCTTGTTCCACATGAGGAATTTATTGGATTATACAGTTTATCAGAGACAACAGGCCAGGGCATTGCCAAGATGGTAACTGATGTGCTGTTGAGGCTTAATCTGCCCATGTCTGCTTTACGTGGGCAGAGTTACGATGGCGCTTCAAACATGGCAGGAAAGTACAGCGGTGCACAGGCAATAGTGAAGGAACAGCAGCCATTAGCCCTCTATGTGCATTGCGGTGCCCACTGTGTCAGTCTAATCATACAGGCTGGCTGCTCAGCCTCCCCAATGATTCGGGACTGCCTTTCTTGGGTCCACCAGTTAGGCATCCTTTTTAGCCAGTCAGGAAAATTTAAGAGAATGTTTGAAAACATAGTTACCTCTGAAAATGTACCCATTACCACACTGAAACCCCTTTGTCCAACCAGGTGGACTGTGCGCAATTCTGCTATAATAGCTGTGCTAGGGCAATATGAGCGGGTACTTGGCAGCCTAGAGGAGATGGCAAAAAGTACATCTAGGACAGCTTCAACTGCCAGTGGTTTATTTGAGCACTTCAGCAAAGGTAAGACTGTGTTGGGCCTCACACTTGCTTCTGCTGTTGTTGGAGAGCTTGAGTGCCTAAACATTTCACTGC
This sequence comes from Paramisgurnus dabryanus, assembly GCF_030506205.2. Classification (NCBI taxonomy): domain Eukaryota; kingdom Metazoa; phylum Chordata; class Actinopteri; order Cypriniformes; family Cobitidae; genus Paramisgurnus; species Paramisgurnus dabryanus. The sequence continues at coordinate 1,140,677 of NC_133352.1, forward strand.
AGAAGAAGACCCAGACGGTCTCTGGTATGCAGGCTGCAGTAGATTGTGTCCGATCCTCTCTCCAGGGAAAGAGAAATGACAAGAGCTATCTTGAACTGTATGAGAAAGCTACAGCATTGGTTAACTCCACTGAATCAGTTGACTCTATTGAGACAGCAAATTTAAGGCGCTTTGCTGGCAAAGCAGTGGATCATTACAGGGCAGAGTTCTTTAAAGTATTGGATTGTGTGGAGGTTCAGTTTGGTGACCGTTTCAATCAAGACAGTCTAAAGACTCTTCAAAACTTAGAGAGTATCCTTTTGACCGGGGTGTTAACTGATTCAATAGTTGAGTATCCTGAGTTGCATAGAGGTTCTCTTTCAGTACAGTTGCCCCTCTTTCGCCAGAAATACCCCTGTAGCAGCAGTGGAGAGGCAGCAGAGGTCCTAAGGGGAATGCCAGTGGAGGTTCGGGGGTTGTTTGACCAAGTTGAGGTCCTGGTCAGAATTTTGATGGTGGTGCCAGTGTCCTCATGTGAAGCTGAGAGGAGCTTCAGTGCATTGCGTAGACTGAAGACGTGGCTAAGGGCTACAATGGGCCAAGACAGACTCAACAGTCTTTTAGTGTGCAATGTGCACAAAGACAGGCTGGACAGCCTTAACATAAACAAGATATGCCAAGAGTTTGTGGGGCCCAGTGATACCAGGAAAAATACATTTGGTACTTTTGTTTAGTGCCTGTCCTGTCGTGCTAGTTTGATTTAAATTAAATCTGTTTTATTACTACATATAGAGCAGTGTCTATAACCTAATAATTTTATTTGTTACAAAATAATTTGATTTCTTTAATATGGGGACACTTTTAGAATATTGATGCTTTTTGTTACTTTAAAAGTTAAAAGTTACTATACTGATCTCACTATACAGTTGTGTGAGGGTGTATTTCTAAAAGAGTTTTGTATGTTTTAATATAACTGTGAAGCAACAATGTTGCTACTAAATGTGCTATATAAATAAATACATGTTGAAGTTAAGTTCAAATTTCATTGTATTTTGGTGGGTTAACTGTGCAAACAACTTAAAAAACATTGCAATAAAAAAATATGATTTTGAAGATGTTTTGGTCAATTTAGTCAGCTTTTCCATTGAACCAGAAAGAAACATTGATAATGATAATGGAATGGTCTCCACGCTACACTAGTAAGGCTTTTCTCTCTGTACACATTTCCTTGCAAGTACAATTTTGCCTGTATTATTGGTGTCCCCTTCAAAAATTGTTCTTGAAAAATTTTATGTTTATTGTCCCCCCCAACATTTAGATGAAATTTTCGCCCCTGGCCACAATACAAGCATAATCCATTAAGCAACCTCCGCTCTCTCTCATTAGATGTCAGCTTCATTCTTCCAAGCTGCATAGGTTCACTCAGCACAGGGGAATGGACAGATGAAGAATGTGAAGATGAATCGGCCGCCTCGTCCTGCAGAGCACGATGACGTAATGAGCGGCGGTGGCGACGATGCAGAAGATGATTCTCAATACGCAGAGAGAGCTCAATAAGACCATCGAGGGAGCGTGGAAGATCATGAGTAGCAATCTCGTCTTGAATCTCGTCTCTTAATCCCTCTACAAACTGAGCTCGAAGAGCCGTCTCATTCCAACCACACACCGCCGCTAACGTCTGGAGTTGGATGAAGTAATCCGTGACAGTGTGATTACCCTGCACCAGAAGGACCAGATGAGCTGCAGCCGCTTCTCCCTGTGCTGACGATCAAATAATTTCAGCATCTCTGAACGGAAATCCTCAAAAGTCTGACAAAACGGAGCTCGGGCATCCCAGACCGCCGTAGCCCACTCTCTAGCCCTGCCGGTCAGCAGAGTGATGACGTATGCCACTCGCGTCTCTTCCGCGGCGTATCTGCGGGGTTGGAGAGAAAAAATCAATGAGCACTGGGACAAAAATGACCGGCAGGCATTAGGATCTCCGTCGTATGTGGGTGGATTGGTGACCTGGGGCTCAGGATCAGATGAACGGTGAGGAATGGAACCCTCCAACCGCATGCGTTCAAGCTAAGAGTTGAGATCGGAAACTCGAGCGGCAAGGCATTCCACCTCCCGTGATGTGGTAGAGAGCTGAGCATCCTGCTGCCCCAGCCATGCCCCCTGTTGTGCCAGAGCAGAGCGTACGTTGTCAGCATCCGCTGGATCCATCTGTGGCGAGTTCGTCTGTCAGGACGTGATGATGAACACACAGAGGCAAGGATCCAATTGCAGATAACTCAAAGTTTAATAAAGACAAAATTATAGACAGAGAAAAACCACTGGGCTAGCCAGGGAGAAAATACTGGAAACACACTCGGGAACTCAATCCACTGCTCTGCTGGTCACAAATAGTCATGAAATAGTCCAAAGCTCATTGCCGCTGAGAGGGGTTGATGATAGAAGTCACAGACGTGCACTGGAGATCGCGCGCCCAGCACGATGTAGGGAACCACCGATTCGAATCGGGGAGATGAGTGATGACAACCCGACAATACAGCCGGCTGAAGGCTGGACACCAAACGATCCGTCACAGTGCTACTGGACAGCAGGAATTACCAGTACTCTGGACAGCGCACAGCATGTAGTCCGGTAGATACAGCAAGGCGGCGAAGAGGAGCTCACACAGTGCAACAGAGCCACGGCCACACACGAGAGACAGCAGGGCAAAAGACCGGAAGGGCAGAGAGAGGTATAAATATCCACAGAAGCGGAGAGGAGCGGAGGTGCTGATGTTCTTATGAGAGGTGAATGATAGAAAGCAGACAGGGCAGGCAGAGCAAAAATGACAAAAAATACAAAAAGGTCAAAAACTAAATAAATAAAGGGCGGCGAAGAGGACATGACAAGACTGAATCAACATAACATTGAACTCGCACGGAACACTAAACACAGAGAGCTTAAATACCAAACGAATGGGGAGACAAATGAGAAACAGGTGATGTCGCAGGTGAATGAAATCAGTGCTGATGAGATCGCTCCGGTGGCAGACGCGCACGTGAGAGCTGTCAAAACACAAAACACACACACACAGAACAAAACAAAAGAAACAGAACAGTCGAAAAGACCAAAGTCATGACATATATGGCATATATCATATATATCATGGTATACTAACTGGCATTTGCAAAGGCAGATCTTCATTGCCAAGCACAGTATAGAAATAGCAAAACCAAAATACTCATCTGAACTCACAAAGGACATGATTTATCCTTTTACAAACATCAATGTCTGTGTCAAAATCTGAAACTGGTTGTTTCAATGTCACTACCAGTGTCGCATGCATTTAAAATCTGGTAAAACCGACGTAATTTTCTTTTGATTAACAAAGAGTTGTAACTTAAACATAAGCCATTTTAGATTTTTGTTTATTTTCAAACTGAGCTTTAAACCATCTATCTTATAAACCCCTTCAGCATTCCCTCCATAACTTCTTTTATCTCTGTTATGTTTGTCTTGATTTTGCATTTTCACTTTTCAATTTCTACATTTAGACAAAGTGACAAAAATCCAAGGGATACGCTTCGATTCTCCGGTTATCATTTTTTGAATTTTACACCTTTTTTTTAAACTCTTTATATACGTCTTTAATATGTCTTTACTTTTACCTTTGTCTTGGGAACCTAAAGACCACCCAACGTACTTGATGTTATATTATATTTGATGTTATATTAGCAACTGAATTTTTCTTTTTCCTCTTGTTTGATCTTAAAGTGCTCTTTCAGCTGTTGTTTTAGCTAGCTTTTTAATTATATCATCTAGCTTGATCTCTGTCTCTGACTGCTCCATTATCAAAGTAATATAATCTGACCAGTAGACAAGCTACCAACACAGTACGTACTGAATTTTCCAAAATGTCAGAACAGAACACACTCACTCTTGCTTTTGCTTAAGTGGATGAGTCAGGAGAGAGGACACCGGACCAGCCGAGGTTAACCCCCCATCTTCACTCGCGGCTCGGAGTCAGAAGCCAGTGGTCTGGAAACATTTCCATCTGGATGTGCGAGAGAAAATCCCGACTCCTCGTTCAGATAGAGACAACAAGACTTGTTATTCTATCCTGCCGACTACGCCAAAACTGTTAGATCTGGTCTCCACACCAAAGACAAAATAAAAAGCGATCCAGCCCCGGACACCAGATCACGTCAGAAAATATAAGTTTACTTTGTTAAAGCATCTGTCAGATACAAGGCTGATCAATTGTTGCTAGAGGAGAGCATAAACAGAGTCGTGAGACGGAGGTTTAGATGATAAAAATAGAACAGACTTTTATTGATGGACAGCAGTTTCAGTTGCATATGCCTCAATGTTCAAACCGCGTCCACCCCAGGAATACAGCATGCACGGTTATATCCAAAATTGCTCAGCTGCATCATCCCTTAGACCTTGGGCTTCCATAAACATTCTCTTAATCTATCTTGTTTACACACAGACAGAACAGTTCTATGAAACTTCCCAAATGTGAAACTGAACCACCAAGAGACATATAAAATATAGAAATACAATGAATTAATGAATTATATAATAAAATGTAGAAATATAATAATGAATGAATAAATGAATAATGAATAAAAACAATAATGAATAAATGAATTAATAAACAATAATGTAGTAATAAAAATGATGATAATGAAATTAATAATGATAAAAGAATATTAAATAATCAAATACAATAATTAAATTGATAAAAACTAATGATTATAAAATTATTATGATGATTATGTAAATAAATGATTAAAGATAAAAAACCACAATAATAAAAACATTCTTCACGTGAGGATCTAAGGTAGGATCCTTCAGTATGTATGTATGTATGTGTGTGTGTATATATATACACACAAAGTGAAATATACAATTACTGTTAAATATAGCGGGGAAAATAAGTATTTGACCCATCAGCATTTTTATCAGTAAGGGGATTAACAGAAGTGGGCTATTGACACAAAATTTTCACTAGATGTAGCCATCAAGCCAAATATTTACTTCATACCAAGAAATCAGAACATTTAAGTATAAAAGTTATAGCCATAATAAGTAAAGTGAAATGACACAGGGAATATGTATTGAACACACTTTATTTAATACTTTGTAGGTGATTACAGCTTCTCAACACCTCTTGTATAGAGAGACCAGTCTGCATTGCTCAGAAGTGATTCTGGTCCATTCTTCCAAACAAATTGTCTTTTTGAATTTGAAATTATGAACTTTGATCTTCAGTTCTCTCTATAGATTTTCTATGGGATTTACGTCAGGTGATTGACTGGACCATTCAAGCAACTTGATTTTCTTTTTTAAAACCACTTCATTGTTTCCTTAGCCTCGTGTTTGGGATCATTGTCTTGCTGAAATGTCCACCCTCTTTTCATTTTCAGCTTTCTGGTATATGGCAGCAGATCCAGAATGTCCTTGTACATTTCTCCATTCATCCTGCCTTCAATAATATGAAGTCTGCCAGTACCCCTTGCTGAAAAGCAGCCCCAAATCATGATGCTTTCTTTGAAACAACAGTACCTGCTGATGCAAGGTCTTCCTGACGTTGTGCCCGAGTGGTTCTTGGCTCTTGGAGAACTCTCCTGATGTCCTGACTCCTCAGACAGGGATCTTACGTGAAGCAGCTGATTCTGGCCGGTTTATGGTGAAGTGATGCCCTTTCCATTTCCGGATAATGGCCCCCACAGTGCTAACAGGAACATTCAGCATTCTGGAATTGCGCCCATCAAAATGCTTTTCTACGATAAGATTACAAAGATCTTAAGAGAGTTCTTTGCTTTCACCCATCATAAGTCTGGCTCCTGGGTAATGAGAAGCCTTTATAGGCCATCAATTAGCAGCTGATATCAATTAGTACTGATAGGGGGCATGTAATGACACGAACTGAGCGGAAGCAGTTGCAGGTGAAATAACAATGTTTATTTATAAAACACAGAGAGAGAGAAAACACAAGCAGGGAATGTCCGGTGTTGTTGGCAATGGTGACGAGGACTACAGTGGTAGGTGGTTATTGAGTGCGGCGTTGGTGGAGTGGTGAGCAGTGGAAAATCCAACCTGTGCACGAAACATCCACACGGAGACGACGACGACAATAAACAATCCACAATGCAACTCGTAATCCAAGACAGAGACGAAGAACCACACAACACGAGGACCAAACAGAAAGTGATCATCTGGCAGGGAACAGAGAGTCATGTGAGTATTTATGGAGGAGATGTAATGATGAGCAGCTGGAGCGAGACAATCAACACACAGGTGAGCGGCATCAGCCTAACGAGCACATGGCAGAGCTGTGAGTAACAAACACACACACAAACATGACACGGAGGAAACAGTGGATTTCCTACCGTGACAGTACCCCCTCCCCTAGGAACGCCCCTTGACGTTCCCAGCCTGCTTTACCTGTTGATTGTAAACATCGATAAGGCGGTGATCCAGTATGTCCCGAGCAGGAACCCACCTTCTCTCCTCCGGACCGTAACCTTCCCAATCCACCAAGTACTGAAATCCGCGTCCCCTCCGTCTAGAGTCCAGAATACGATTAACCGAATAAGTCGGTTCCCCATTAACGAGACGAGGCGGGGGGGAACCGGGGCAGGCGGATTAAGACGGGAAAAAATCACCGGTTTAATTTTGGAGACGTGGAACACTGGGTGAACCCTCCTGTACGCCGGAGGAAGGCTCAGACGCACTGTTACCGGATTAATGATTTTGGTAACAGAAAACGGGCCAATAAATTTGGGAGCAAGTTTATTTGAGACGGAACGCATCGGAATGTTCTGGGTAGAAAGCCACACTCTTTGACCGACGACGTAACGGGGAGGCTTCGACCGGTGGCGTTCGGCCTTAGCCTTGGTGTGCGACCTCACCTGGAGCAGAGCTCTACGAGCTCTGGTCCAGGTGCGGTGACACCTCTGGACTAATGCGTGTGCGGAGGGGACCGAAACCTCAGATTTCAGACTAGAAAAATTTGGTGGTTGGTAACCTAGACTACACTTAAAAGGAGACATGCCCGTGGATGACACTGGCAGTGAGTTGTGTGCGTACTCCACAACTGAGAGTTGTTGACTCCAGGACGAAGGATTCTTGGAAACCAAACATCGTAACACCCTCTCGACATCCTGATTGGCTCGCTCGGTTTGACCATTGCTCTGGGGATGGAACCCTGAAGAAAGACTAACAGTCGCTCCTAGCAATTTGCAAAACTCACGCCAAAATTTGGATACGAATTGGGGACCTCTGTCAGAGACCACGTCTGTCGGGAGGCCATGTATACGGAAGACGTGGTCAATGACAGTTACCGCTGTTTCCTTGGCTGAAGGTAATTTGGGCAAGGGAATAAAGTGAGTCGCCTTCGAGAACCGCTCCACTACGGTTAAAATCACCGTATTACCCTGGGAGGGTGGGAGGGCAGTAATAAAGTCTAGCGAGATGTGGGACCAGGGTCTCGAAGGGACTGACAGCGGTAAAAGTAACCCATCTGGAGGTCGATTGGAAGTCTTACCAGTGGCACAAACCGAGCAAGCCAAGACGAAATCGTGAGTGTCACGAGCCATACCTGGCCACCAGAATCGTTGCTTGACTAGGAATCTAGTTCTACTAACCCCTGGATGACAGGCAACACTGGAACCATGACCCCACTGAAGGACGTCTGACCGTAACTCCTCCGGCACAAATAAGCGGTTCGGTGGGCAACGGGCCGGGGGCGTTACCCCTTCTAAGGCTGTCAACACCTTCGATTCGACCTCCCATCTGAGCGCGGAGATAATGATGGTCTCCGGTAAAATTCGCTCGGGAGTGGCAGTACGATCGGAACGCTCAAAAAGGCGGGATAAAGCATCGGGTTTGATGTTCTTGGAACCCGGTCGGTAAGAAAGAGTAAAATCGAAACGACCGAAAAACAAAGCCCACCGAGCCTGCCTGGAGTTAAGTCTTTTGGCGGTTCTAATGTATTCGAGATTCTTATGGTCCGTCCATACAATAAAGGGTACCCCTGACCCTTCAAGCCAGTGACGCCATTCTTCCAGTGCTAACTTGACTGCCAACAACTCTCGATTGCCAATGTCATAATTAACTTCCCAAGGAGATAAGCGATGAGAAAAATACGCGCAAGGATGAACCTTTCCGTCTGAGGATGCACGCTGGGAAAGCACTGCTCCTACCCCCACCTCTGACGCATCGACCTCCACTATGAATTGACGTGTGCGATCAGGTGTGACGAGAATGGGAGCTGAAACAAAGCAGCTTTTCAGTTTGGCAAACCCAGCCTCGGTTGCGTCTGACCACCTGAACGTCAAACTAGGGGAGGTCAAGGCGGTCAGAGGTGCGGCTAGTTGGCTGAAATTGCGAATGAAACGCTGGTAAAAATTGGCGAACCCCAGAAATCTCTGCAGGGCCTTGCGAGACTCTGGGGATGGCCAATCAACCACAGCCTTAACCTTCTCAGGATCCAAGTGAACACCCTCAGTCGAAATGATGTGTCCTAGAAAAGAAACAGACTGTGCATGAAAAACGCATTTTTCCGCCTTGACAAAAAGCCCATTCTCTAGAAACCCCAGAAGCACTCGTCATACGTGTTGCAAATGTTCCTGGAGAGACGAAGAAAAAATCAGTATGTCATCCAGGTAAACATAAATAAACTGATCTACCATGTCTCGCAACACGTCATTAACGAGTGCTTGGAAGACTGCTGGCGAGTTCGTGAGACCGAAAGGCATCACACAGTACTCAAAATGGCCATGAGGGGTGTTGAAAGCAGTCTTCCATTCATCCCCCTTCCTAATGCGGACCAAATGATATGCATTACGTAAGTCCAATTTAGTGAAGAGAGACGCTCCCTGCAACCTCTCGAAGGCTGAAGACATCAACGGCAAAGGATAAGTATTCTTTACCGTTATGTTATTCAGCCCTCGGTAATCAATACAAGGTCGCAAGGATCCGTCCTTCTTCCCCACAAAAAAGAACCCCGCCCCCGCTGGAGAAGAGGAAGGACGAATGAACCCCGTTGCCAGAGAATCAGAAATGTATTTCTCCATGGCCTCCATCTCAGGAACGGATAGAGAGTATAACTTGTCTTTAGGCGGAAACGTACCTGGCAATAAATCTATGGCACAGTCATAGGGACAATGAGGAGGGAGAGAATCAGCCCGAGACTTACTGAACACCTCCTTCAGGTCGTGGTACTCCGTGGGCACGTTAGCCAAATCCACTGCTTCCCCCTGAAACACAGACTCAGAAACAGTAAGTCACGCAAAGACAAGACTTATGACACTCCTCGCTCCAGCTGGTGACTGAGCCCAGTCTCCAGTCGACCTTAGGGTTATGGGTATGGAGCCAGGGATGACCAAGGACGATGGGAGAGAGTGAGATGTCTGTAACAAAAAAGGAGATCTTCTCTGTATGGTTGCCTGAGGTGATAAGTGTGATGGGGGCAGTGGTGTGACTGATGGTGGGTAATTCATGTCCATTGAGAGCGAAGGGTGCAATCTGGTGAGTGAGTGGGATGACGGGGATTTGTAGCTTACGTTCGAGTGAAGAGTCAATGAAATTCCCCTCTGCCCCGGAGTCCAGTAGTGCGTGGTCGGTGTGTGACTTGGTGGACCACCGTAGTTTCACCGGAAGGAGAGTAGATGTCGTCGAAGTCTTGCGAGCAGAGATCCCGCCCGATAGTAGCCTCCGTCTTACTATCGGGCTTGATCTTTTACCGGACATCTTCATTTCCTCAGATAAGAGGGTGAACGAAGAACAGCAAACGTCTTTATTCTCCCACACCGCCGTCCCCCAGAGGGCAGCCTTGCCCTTCAGTAGGGAGAGAGTAAACGCCACCTTGGTCTCCTCGGGGAAAAACGATCGGGGCTGTTGAGAGAAGTGCAGAGAACAGTGAGACAGAAATGTACGGCAATAATTAGGCTCACCGGAGTATTTCTCGGGGATCGGTAACTGGGGCTCCGTATGGACACCACCCCCTGGAGGAGAAGATGGTGCGGGCGGTGTGGGTGGCGCAGTGGGAAGCGAAGGATGAGAGGAACGCTGAGAGAGCTCGGACACCTTCGTCACCATTGCATGGACGGCCTTTCGCATTTCGTTGATAGACTGGTCCTGAAGATCTATACGAGCCAGAGTTTGCTGGAGAAATTCCTCCAGCGTGGCCGTGGGTTGGTCTCCTGCTGCTTCCATGTATGGCCAGATGATTATGTAATGACACGAACTGAGCGGAAGCAGTTGCAGGTGAACTAACAATGTTTATTTATAAAACACAGAGAGAGAGAAAACACAAGCAGGGAATGTCCGGTGTTGTTGACAATGTTGACGAGAACTACGGTGGTAGGTGGTTATTGAGTGCAGCGTTGGTGGAGTGGTGAGCAGTGGTAAATCCAACCTGTGCACGGAACATCCACACGGAGACGACGACGACAATAAACAATCCACAATGCAACTCGTAATCCAAGACAGAGACGAAGAACCACACAACACGAGGACCAAACAGAAAGTGATCATCTGGCAGGGAACAGAGAGTCATGTGAGTATTTATGGAGGAGATGTAATGATGAGCAGCTGGAGCGAGACAATCAACACACAGGTGAGCGGCATCAGCCTAACAAGCACATGGCAGAGCTGTGAGTAACAAACACACACACAAACATGACACGGAGGAAACAGTGGATTTCCTACCGTGACAGGGCAGGGTTTCTCTCTCAATACTGACAGATTTCAGGTGATCTCCTGGCTTACTATGCCATTTTGCACCTTGTTCTCTTCATCTGTTCAATAATTCCCTGTGTTATTTCATTTTATTTATGATGACTCAACTTGTATACTTAAATGTTCTGATTTCTTTGTATGAATTCAATATATGGCTTGATGGCTACCCCCCTTACTGATAAAAATGCTGCTTCGTAGAATGGATTTTTGGTAATACCGCCTTGCGCTAAATTTTCCTTTGGATTTAAGAAATTGATATAGTTATTGAGTATAGTTTTCACAGTTTATTTAATTATTTTCTTCTCATTTTGTCTCTCATCCTTAGGTTGCCATGGTAGCAGATGTAGGCGGCACAAGTGTAAATGATGCAACAAGAAGAATGATGAAGTACATCTTATGAAATTAACTGGCACTGGAGTACAATCTGTTTGGTCGTCATGGGAAAAAAAAGTTTAAAGACTTGCGTCTTTTCAACGTTGTATATGGTAAGTAATTTAACTTTGTATTACTTTAATCTTTAACTTAATTGCAACACTTTAGAAAAATGTTCCATTACTTAACATAAGTTATTGCATAAACGTCCAAGAAATAACAATGAGCAAAACATTTGTTACATTGTTTGGTAATACTTTACACAGGTGTTTTAAAAGCCTTAAAATGACTAAAATTCTTAAAAAGCCTTAAAAAGTCTTTAAAACACATCCTAGGTTTTAAATTTAATTTACCCAAGTCTTAAAAATCTTACCTCTGTTCATTTACAAGAAGCGTTGTTTGCAAAAAATAAATAGTAAAATGCTGTAGAACTAATCAGTTTCGGAGACAGAAAGTGTATGATGGGTGGGCCTGAGGCGTTTGAGCTTAGCTGATGGCTGACATACTGTGGTCAGAGTTTAGTCAAAATCTCTTATTTTGTTGTCATTCAACCAGGAAGTAGTGGGCTGTAGTCCAAACCAGTCGTTTGGTGTAGGCTTTGAAAGTGGAATTCTATTAAAGAAAATATATCGCTTGGCATCGGACTTTGACATTTATCATTTTGCAGGTATTACTTATGCTGTTACAGCCTTACACACCAACTAAAGTTTAAAAAATGTGACCTTTAAAGAACATGCACATGTGGGTGCATCTGTGACGCAGGGGTGGTGATGGCGCAGTGGATAAGACACATGCCTTTGGTGTGAGAGACCAGGGTTCGAATCCACTGTGACACACCATGTGTCCCTGAGCAAGATACTTAGCCCCTAGTTGCTCCAGAGGTGTGCGACCTCTGACATATATAGCAATTGTAAGTCACTTTGGATAAAAGCATCAGCTAAATACATAAATAAAAACATGTAGTATATCATATTCTAAGCAAATTGTGCCATAGGCTATATTTCAGGTACTGAAAAAGAGGACACAGAAGCAAAAAAATCAACACGGCTTTATTGAAAATCAACTTTAACCACTGAGAAGCATAATTTTCTCAGATGTCGCCCTGTAAAACTAATTCTGTCCGAATAGGGCAATAGACCACTATTTATTTAACCAAAACTCAACCATTTGCGCTACCATTTTAACACCACAGTTTTGTTTTAAAGAAATCAAATTGTTCCGAAAAGAAGACAAATTGTGCTTTTGGCAATATATGGTTTATTGCAGTAATAAGCGTTTATTGTGCATTAGGTTAGAGTGCATTGTAGCAGAGAGAAAAATTAAAATGAGAAATTATTCCAACAATTATGTTAAACATTTTAAGGCATGTAAAAATGGTTGTTGTGGATGCAGTTATTTATATAAAATCCCACCGTTTTGGGGATAACAGTTAAAGTGTCTAGTTTTTTTTCTGTCCACTCTCAATAAAAACAGAATGTTGAAAATTAAGAAAATAAACATGATGCACGTTCAGAAAAATGAATTGTAACTTAACAAATACTTGTCATACAAACAAAAGATAAATGTCTACATAATGCTTGGAATGTCTACTTTTAAATGATGTAAGTGAAATCGAAAACAATTATTCTCATTCTGTGTAAACTGTATGAGAAGGAGGAGAGGTACCATCTTTCTCCTGTTAGCTCATTATCTGTATAATGAGCTGAGATCACCACGCCCCGCTTCATTGAATTGAACGAGCAGAGACTTCAATATGCATTACTCTCACCTCCTGCCTGCAGTCAATCCCCAATCCAGTCTCTCCATTCCTTGATATGCCGAGTTGTTTCATCCGAGTGCACCAAACATGACATCTAAATCCATATTTACTTGCGTATGTTTGTCACTTAAAGTTATTTCCATTCGCGAGTGTTTTCTTTGTGCTTCCGAACAGCACACACAACACGTACACAAACACACGAGTCAGGAAATTTGACGCACTTTTTGGCATTATTATAAAAGATGCGATTGCAAACAGCACATCTAAATCCTTATTTACTTGCGTCTATTCATATATCTCTGCACAGCAAGTTTATTAAACGCAGGATCACACGCATGTCCACACATTCCTTTGTGCTGCTTTCACAATCTACACATGAGGGAGTAATGGCGGCAGCTGTTAACAAACATTGATAAGTTTGCTCATCCCTTGTTGTGTTTCTACTATAATGATTACAAAACCTCAAATAAGAGTCCAGACAACGATAGTCAGTTCTTCGCTCTCACTAGGCAACCAAACACTAACCCTGTGTTCATTTTTACGATGGCCAAACAGTTCAATAACACTACACTAAGTTACATACCTTACTAGTTGCCATGATTACTATAGTATTTGTAGTCAAAAACATGCACTTTTTATATAAATATTTTTTGGACATCCCTTTGGAATCACTGCAATCATATGATTCATATCATCAATTTATAAGGTAATTATAAATACAAGTGCAGCGCTTATGAGTGTTCAAACACTGTTGACCACTTAGCTGTCAATCTGCTGACACTCACAAAGTTTCACATTAAATGATAATATTTTTGTCCAAGCATGGCGCTCTGCTTATTTCTGTCCATGTTCTGCATGATGATCTTTAAAAGTTTGTACTTTGTGGTGCAGCCGATCACAGTCTTTGTCAAAAACACTTCCAAAAGACGTCATTATAACGTCTTTGTATAACGTCCACTGAGTAGCCAGAATGAAAGTTTTTGCAACGTCTTTTTTAGACGTCTTTTTTGTGTTGAAATTAGACGTCCTACTGACATGCTTGTTAAATGTTTAAAAGACGTCCAGTGGTGAGCCAGAAACAACATTTATTCAACGTCTTTTTTAGACGTCTTTTATGTGTTGAAATTAGACGTCCTACTAACATGCTTGTTGAACGTTTAAAAGACGTCCAGTGGGGAGCCAGAGACAACGTTCATTCAACGTCTTTTCTAGACATCTTTTATGTGTGGAAATAAGACGTCCTACTGACATGTTTGTTGAACGTTCAAAAGAAGTCCATTGAGTATCCAGAATGAAAGTTTTTGCAACGTCTTTTCTAGCCACTGCATGAAAAGAGCTGTATACGGACAAATACGGGATGGGAAATCCCTGCTAAACTTTAGGTTTGCCAGATTTTTCAGGCAGAGTGATTGGAAACGTAAAACACAGAAGTAAATTTGTGAAACATCAAGAAACCTTACGTATGTGGATGTATATAGGAACTGGTGGAAGTTTCCAGGAATCCTTACAGCTGGTTGTGAGGAGGGGTGGGTGTGAGGTGTGAAGGGCTTTTTATATGTTAATGACCCACATGTAGAGGTGTCTTCTTTGTTTTCAGAGCTGATGGGGGGTTGAATTAACTTTCTCTTCAAGGTAGCACATATTGTTGTAGACTACATAAAAACTGTGTTTGCTAAATACATTAATTATTAATATAATTTAATTAGTATATTTAAGAAACTTAGCACCATTCAAAATAACAAAAATTCAATGGACACAATTACCATTTTAATGTGAGAAAATGATGTCTCTGACTTTTCATGTTTAATGCAGTCTGGAGGAATGCAACAAATGTTATTTCAGAATATATATTTTCAACACTTTGAAAACATGTCTCCAACTGCCCTATGTCAGAATGTTGTGCAAGTATCCCTCAATGCATACATCGTATAAAAAAGCAGTTCAAAGGAGACAGTTTGTTTCAAAAACATCATGTAACACGTTTTTGCTAGCTAGGATGTTGATAAATTCAGTACCATATTCATAAGTCAGTGAAATGTAAAGCTGCTTATTTTTGCTGATGTCTCATGATTTGAAGTTCACTGTTTCTATTGTTATTATGATATTATGATAATCTTGTTATTACCCTAACATTTCATTAAATCTTCTAAAATAGAAACAAAACAAAAAATCAATAGACAGGGCCATAATCTAAAAGTCTTTCACATGTGAATGCAAAACATGTTGGGTGATACAGACTGACAAACTCAGGTAAACTTATCTGCAGACACCTGTCAGCTACTGTACTTCTAGTCCAGAGGTGTTGAAACTAGGGCACATAGCCCAAAGTTGGCCCACAATAGACAGGGGATGCAGGGGATTAAAGTTATTTTTTTAACGTACATGCATACTTGAAGGTGTATTACATGCATCACGAAACTTAATAAACTCGGGTATTATAGCCATGGTATTATATGACATGTTTTTCATTGTTAGTTAATGCACTAATTTACAAAAAAATAATTTGAGTTTATGTTGTAGTTAATAATGACTCTTCATTAGTTTATGTTCAGTAAGAATTAATTTAGGTATAAGTTCATCATGATTCTTGGACTCTTATTATTAATGAATTATAAAGTGTTACCAAGATAATAGATATAGTAGTTCAATGTTTCCAATAATGAGCAGTTAATCCACTAAACCCAGGGACAATTCCTGAGGCATGTTAAAGAGTTTTGTATTTCATCAAGAAAATGATGATTCAGCAACAAAACACATATTGTTAAATAAAAACTGGATAAAAACACATCTCTACTAGTGTGTTTACTAAATACATTTATTATTTATATAATTACATTCGTTATATTAAGGAAATTCTGAGCATCATTCAAAATAACTGCCAACATGTTTGTAAACTAAACATATTTTGTCAACGTTATAATCTTTATACAAATATTTTATATTTTTATTAATGATCAAGAACAAAGCATAGTGTAAAAACGCGGATTATAAAAAGTACAAACAAGTGAGTTTACATCAACAGCAGCAACAACGCCAATGGGAAAGGACTCCATTTCCCAGAATGCACCACACATCCGCCCCACCCTTTCCGGAGGCTCAACCGATTGTCGCGAAATTCAAACAGTTCCCAGAGGCGTCTTTGTTTGCTCACTGAACAGTACGGTAAGTTTGATTTAATTCATTTGTCTGCATCGCGCTGATCGGTTACTTATTTGTTGATATTATGTTATTTACCGTGATTCATTTTTGTCTTTAAAGTGTTTGAATTTAAATCTCACAGAGTAAAACTTTAAGAGTATACGCGGTACACAACAGTAAACACGAGGGGTAACAGTACGCGAAGTAAACGTTACATGCATAACGGGCTGTTAAAATAATTATTTCGATGTTTAAATTTTTAAAACAAAACTTTAAAGAAGCCAAGATGAGACGTGATTTGCTTAAAAACAAAACACCAGTAACTCATGTGTTGGAAATGTTAGCAGCTAGCAAAGTGTTTCTCTGCTATTTTAAATTATACAGACAATCTTCTGTTGTTTAAAAGCTCATTCATTGCTTTAGTTCTGGTAGATGCTGCTTATTTTGCAAGACTGTTTTAATGCATTATTTTGATTTGTAACAAAGCCAGCTTCACTTTGACATAACCTATATGCTATTTTAAAGAAGCTTGGAGTCATAATATATATTTAACTAAATAGTAGTTAAATAGTAAATAGATGTGTTATGATGTCTGTGATTTGATTTTTAATTATGTGTTTGCCAGAGAAATATAATGACTTAACAGTGAAAGCTAAAACATCAGACTGATCCAGACACTGAAGAAATTGATGTCACTGCAATCTGGCCAAAATGATGTAAGTTTAATAATGAAATTATTAAATCAAAGAGGTTAAATAGTAAATATATGTCACGGCCGGGGGCGGACCCAAATATACCAAAGGTCACACCCCTCTCAACTCTTCCACCTCGAGGAGTTTCCCAAGACCACCCCAATGACCAGACAGACGAGTATACTACGTTTAAAATAGACTTTATTTAAATATTTAAAAAGGAAAAAGGGAAAGGGGCAAGGTTAAAAAACTAATGGGGCTTCTTCTGCCCTCCAGGGGCTCCTTAAGGCGCTGGTCCTAAAACCTGTGGCGCGCTCCGCTTCTTCCTGGAGGCAGAATCAAGAACAGAAAGGTTATCACAATGTGCTTTGATGCGATTTTACTGCTGCTCTAGTTCTCCGTCCTCTCTCTCTCTCTCTCCTATGCCTTAGGTTCGTCGTTCTGCAGCCGCTACTGGAAACAGAGATCGTTAGTGGACCATGCAGGGAAACAACTCACAACACTGGGGATCGTCGTCCACACAGAGCATTCCTTGAGACACAGGTAAGTGGTTGCTGTAAGCACAGGTCAATAACCCTTCACAGAGGTAAGTTACTCACAACACTGGGGGTCTTCGTTCACACAGAGCATTCCTTGTGACACAGGTAAGTGGTTGCTATAAGCACAGGTCAATAACACTTCACAGAGGTAAGTTACTCACGACACTGGGGGTCTTCTTTCACACAAAGCATTCCTTGAGACACAGGTAAGTGGTTTCTGTAAGCACAGGTCAATAACACTTCACAAAGGTAGGTTACTCACAACACTGGGGGTCTTCGTTCACACAAAGCATTCCTTGTGACACAGGTAAGTGGTTGCTGTAAGCACAGGTCAATAACACTTCACAGAGGTAAGTCACTCACAACATTGGGGGTCTTCGTTCACACAGAGCTTTCCTTGAGACACAGGTAAGTGGTTGCTGTAAGCACAGGTCAATAACACTTCACAAAGGTAAGTTACTCACAACACTGGGGGTCTTCGTTCACACAGAGCATTTCTTGAGACACAGGTAACAGGGTAAGTTACTCGCAGCCCTAGGGGTCTTTATACTCACTCACAGGCAGTGGACTTTCGCTACAGCGTCGGTGCACCGTGTTCCTTCACCCGTCCACTCAAACTTCTCGGGCGTCGTAGGGACTGATGGGTCCAGTGGCACGGAGCCGAACGCTTCCCGAACTCCCCCTCTTGTTTCCACGACCGGGGTCCCGAGTTGGGGCGAACTTTCGTTGAGGCTCCGCCACCACAAGCTGCTGTTGGATAGGTCGAACACACACACAACTATGACCCTCAATCCGCACAGTGCACTTCCAAAAATACTCACTCCTATCCACCACTGGGTTTCACCACTGCCCGCTCTGTCGAAGAGTGAAGCTCTCTCTAACACACCCGGGGCCAAGGCTGAATTTCACTCTCTCCGTAGGACTCGGGCCACAACAGATGTAATCCTCTCACGATTCGTCCGAGGCCGGGCGGTTTGGTCGCTACAAGCACAGCATACACACAGCAAGCACGGCACAACACCAAGTAATAAGTGAAACTCACCCACGACACTCTTGTACACACTTCACATGATATTAAATATGGACTTAGCCACCAGGCTTCGATTCCCTCGGGAGGATAGCTGGGCGATGTTTTGGTCACCGTTTGAGAGTAGGCTTTATATTACTCACAGCCCCGATGTGTTGTTTACTACTTCTCTGGCTCACCCACGCTTTCTTGTCTCGCAGGGCCACTGATCGATGCGTAGACGGCGCTTCTTATCCAAATGTTTCGTCCGTGTTTCCGATCAACCCATGGCTCGCCCACTCTTCCCTCTCCGGTGGGGCCAGGGACCTCAAACACAAGAAAGACACACACCAAGCAACTCCTCTTTGAAATATCACACGATGAACCCAATGACCGTTACTCACTCTTTGTTGTCAATAGCCTCCTGTAGCTATAATCCCGTTGGCTCTGTATTTTGCTCACTCACGTGTGAAAACTCTCCCAATAATCCTTCGCTAGCTGTCTCTCCTTCCTTTACTTCTCCAAGGGAACGATCAGGCCAGCACAAGCATCTGCAAAGCAGCAACACAACGCACACAAAGTACATAACAAGCACCCCGTTTGATGTCTTCAAAGGTCTTTATATCCTCTACCTCTTCTCCTCATCAGCCTATCAGCAACCGCTGTGTAAATTATCCCCACCTGGGCGAAATCAGGCTTGATTTCGTCTTCGGGGAAACCCCGGAAATTCCGGTGTTCCAAGTAAAAGCGTCCGGGCGGAACCATGGTCTTCCCGCTTTTGGTTCCGCCCTCACAAACCGTCACCTGTGACATCTATGTGTTATGATGTATGTGACTTTGATTTTTTATTCTGTGTTTGACAGAGAAATATAATGACTTAAAGCTCTACTGTGTACTTTATTGAGTTAATTCTTAACAAAAACCCATGTTTTCTTTCAAAAGTATGTGCTCATTCATGTGTAATTACTTCCCACCCACTAATCAAAGTATTCTCGTAAGTGTAGAATCTGCTATTTAAAATGCATACCGTCGAAGCGCTCTCTGGCTGAATCCATGTTGTGCCTCCATCTTTGAAATACATTCGCCGACGAGGGACATTCCTGAAATTCAAGCTCTGCCTTTCGCGCTTTCACTCTACACTCACGCTGTCCGATAGCTGAAGCCTCCGGAGGTTGCATGTGTAGGCGGTATACGTCATCAAGACAGTCTTATTTCAGAATATTAACAATTATAAAGCTGACAATTATTCTTAGTTAATTGTAAATTGATGTAATATGCGTATGACTTGCGAATGTAATGCTCAGTTGATTTAAATAAACCAGGCTTGATGACGTATCCAGCCTGTGACCTGCGTAGCTGAATCCTTCGGATTTTACAACAACCGCACACCGTGATGAACCTGCGATCTAATGCTTTGATTTGAAAGCCTGTTGAAGACATATTCTCGAGGACATTAAAACAAATCGCCAAGGATGCGAAACGGGGATTTTAAATGACAACGTGACAGGAAAAACATCAAGACCAAAGTCACTATTGGAGTTAGTTTTCCAAGATGGGGCTCAAGGGACACTGAAGTTGCACTTTCTATATTCTCCACAGGTAATTCAGCATATTCGTTTACATCTATACAGTCCATGTTGTAAACTTGAAGTTTTATAGTTCCTTGGCTAACTTTAGCATGATTATGCATAACACTTGTTAGTGTAAACATGCATGTGGTTTAATGTGTTCGAACAAACACACGCCGTCTCTCCGCCCATTTATGTAATCTGAGGTACTGAGATAAATGTTTTTCATCTTTTCTGACCTCTAGCACAAACACACGGTGACAGCGCTATTTTTAGCCTTTCATTGATAAAAGCGTCTGATCTGCGCGTCTTTCGTTTCATTTTACAAGCGTGTGAAAGTTGCGCGATCTTTTTTCACCAATATCAGAGAAAGCTCTTACATATACACGGACATGTAACGTTAACTTAAAACATAAGCATTGTACTCTGACATAATGTCTGACATAATACTCTGATAAAAGCGTCTGATCTGCGCATCTTTCGTTTTATTTTACAAGCGTGTGAAAGTTGCGCAATCTTTTTTCACCAATATGAGAGAAAGCTCTTACATATACACGGACATGTAACGTTTACTTAAAACATAAGCATTGTACTTTGACATAATATTAGTTCGCGTCCATTTAAACCCGTCATGGTTGCTTTTTGTATGTGATTTTAAGCGGACATATCATGACAATCAGACTTTTTTTCATGTTAAACATAAATCTGTGTGCTTTGATGGATCACAGGCAAAGGACATTGCAAATTGTTCATTTTTTTCTTATTGCTTTTGCTTTGTAGCTACTGGAAGCCATGTTAACCTTGGCATGACACGGCCGGGCCACCGTACGAGTTAAAACGCGTTCCGAATGGGGGGGGGCTAGAAAGTAATATTTAGTTGCTTGTCATATAGACTTTCACCGCTAGATGGGAGTAGATCTTACACAGTGGAGCTTTAAAGGGATAGTTCACCCAGAAATGAAAATGCTGTCATCATTCATTCACTCTCATGTAGTTACAAACCCACATAAATGTCTATGTTTTGATAAACATGAAGGAAGATATTTTGAGAAATGTTTGTAACCAAACCGTCTGTGGACCCCATTTACTTCCAAAGTAGGAAAAAAGAATACTATGGAAGTAAAATGGGGTCCACGAACGGTTTGGTTACAAACATTTCTCAAAATATCTTTCTTTGTGTTCATCAGAACAAAGACATTTATACAGGTTTGTAACAACATGAGAGTGAATGAAGGATGACAGGATTTTCATTTTTGGGTGAACTATTCCTTTAACAGTGAAAGCTAAAACATACGACTGATCCAGACACTGAAGAAATTGGTGTGACTGCAATCTGGCCAAAATGATGTAAGTTTAATAATGAAATTATTAAATTATACAGGTTAAAAAGTAAATAGATGTGTTATGATGTATGTGATTTTGATTTTTTAATTCTGTGTTTGACAGAGAAATATAATGGCGTAACAGTGAAAGCTAAAACATCAGACTGATCCAGACACTGAAGAAATTGATGTGACTGCAATCTGGCCAAAATGATGTAAGTTTAATAATGAAATTATTAAATTATACAGGTTAAAAAGTAAATAGATGTGTTATGATTTATGTGATCATATTTTTTTATTCTGTATTTGATAGACAACTATATTGAAGTAGCCTACTGTAATGAAGCTGCAGAACGACACAGAGACTCTGAGGACATCAACACAGAAAATGAAGTGAGATTCTGTATATTTAGTTCTTTAGTTCTTTGATTATAAGTGTTGTTGTATCTTTGTACAGTTTAATGTAAACTTTCTAAAATGTACAACTTTAATTATATGTAATTTGATTTGACGTATATGTGTGTTAGTATTATGCCAAATACTTATATGTACTTTTATATTTCCAAAGGGCTCCAAAGAGATGTCTGTCCAGATGAGGCTGCATCAACGTTACCTTTGCTGACAAGTATATGCTTTACAATGTAAAACCTAACAGTTAACTTAACTCAAACCATTTAAGGAAACAGGTTGCTTTAAACCATTTAAGTTTTAAAACGCATACATTTGAGTACTGTGAACTTGAGTCATATGCAATTATGCACTTATATTTAAGTAGTGTGAACTTAAATAAAAGTGCATATCTGCATATGACTTAATTTGTTTAAGTTCACAGTACTCAAATGTATGAGGCTGTTTACACTTGGCATTAACATGCGTTTTCATCGATTGGATCACAAGTGGATGACATTAATGCCAGGTGTAAACGGTGTTCAAAACGCTTTGAGCTCGTCCACTTTCGACCACTTTCAACCACATTCAGAGGTAGTCGAAACCCAAGACATAATTCCAAAACAGAGCTCTGCAATTGAATCTACATTGCAAAAATCACTTTCTAGCTTAGTATTTTTATCTTGTTTTCAGTAGAAAAACTAAAAATTCTTAAATCAAGATGTATTTTCTTGATGAGCAAAATTACCTAAGAAAAATGTCTAGTTTTTAGACAAAAATATACAATTTAAGTAGATTTGTGCCTAAGACAAGCAAAAATATCTGACAATGGGGTCAGAAAATTTAGCTTGAATTAAGTTTTTAAGAAAAAATTAAAACTTATTTTATGGTTTCTTTTCTCACACCATTGGCAGATATTTTTGCTTGTTTTAAGCATTCAAATTCACAAATGTATTATTATTATTTTTTTATATATATAAAAACTAGACTTATTTCCTTAGGTCATTTTGTTAATCAAGAAAAAGCATTTCAATTTAAATAATATTTCTACTAAAAACAAGACAAAAATACTAAGTAAGAGTCATTTGTTGCAGTGTAGGAGTGATTTCTTAAAGCAAGATCAATAGTTGTTGTTCATTTTATTTAGATATTTACTAAATTACAGTGGCAGCTGGTGACTTCTTTTTTTGTGAGCAATCGATGTGAAGTTCACAATTTCAAAATGTGTTCTGCGTGTCGAGTGCGTGTATGTGCATCACGTGTTTTGACTAAACACGTGATGCACATGGTTTACATGAAGCAACAAACACATTTTAAAAACACAAGCAACACACATGACACTCCGAACACTTATTTTGAATTTGCACCCCTCGGATGAGCAGTCATGAGCCGCCACTGCTACATTACATTGTACTGCTTTGAATGTAGTTTCATTGTTGCTTTTATTTTGTTTTATTTTACTCTAATATTGCTTTCTCTGTCTGTATATTTATGAGTTTAAATAGTATTGTTTATGTATGCAACTTTTAATATTTGTGTATAATATTATTTTGTGATTGTGACAATTGTGAATTTTTTATTAAATAAACATTTCAAACTCAATTCAAGTTTTTTTTTTATTTTTTTAAGGGTTTTGGGGTGTATATGAATATATATCTATATGAATTAGGGCTGTCACTTTTGTGAAAAAATCATTTTCGATTTTTAATATATAAGTGTTCATTGAATCGATTGTAAAATCGATTTTCCATGTCTAAAAAAGACGTTTCCATTTTCAACGCCAAATAACAGACAAATTGAAAGAGAGCGCCTGAAACACACAAGTCAGCAAATTTTCTTATTCATCGTCATTACGTTTCGTGCAGAATAAAAAACAGCAACAGTAGTGCAACTTTCTCTAAAAAAATATGCAGAGTGGACTGCTGCCATAAATGAAAAACATTACTGCAGGCTTCAACCGGCTGCTTTTATGATTTAGGCAATTCAAAAATTATTTTAAATAATGATTCGATCCATTTCAAACAACTGTTCAAAAATGAAACTTTAAATAGACTTACTTGAAGTTGAGAACATGCTGTGTATTTTTTTATTAAACGTAACAGACACTTAGGCGGCACTAGGCAGGCATAATAAAATGCGCAAAAAGGCTAGAACCATTACAAATTATTGGTCAGGAAAACAAGTCGATCAACATTTTAGGGGTCAAGAGCAGAGCGCTTTTCATTCACTATATGTCCATCTGTTGAGAAGACGCACTCCAACCGCACTGATGTCCCAGGGAAATTCGGGGACTTCGTTGCCAGCTGCGTATTTCGTACTGCCAATCTTCCATCACAAAAGCGGGTCGCTGTCAGCTCGCAAGGGTGGCTCCTTGTCATAACTCATCATCTCCTGTAAGGTCACAATTTCGAAGCTCTCTCGTGTTGCACAGGTTTATTGACGTTATCCTCCATTTTCTTTGCAAAACACTAGATGCAGCGATTGAAAGCGTGAAACTATAGGTGCGGAAAATTGCTGGGTATTTTCTGTCTAGCTTTCGCACACCTACTGCACTTTCGGAATTCTTTATTTTCTTTTTCTGCTTGTTTGTGAGTTTTGTTACATCTATATTTTTAACTGTTTAATTCTTTTAAAATTAATAGTGTACATATTTGTTTAAAATCGATTGCCTATTTTCGTTTTCGAAACTTTTTTGGTTGGTCCGATCGATTGTGCAATCGATTTTCGAACGAAAAGTGACAGCCCTAATATGAATATATATATATATATATATATATATATATATATATATATATTGTGATAACTAATCCCGTATTTAAAAACTATAATACTTGTTTCTCGCTTGAAATGCAATTAAAAGGTGTATAAAGTGAAAATAAAACTTTATTTATACAAAATTTGTACTACAGCTGCTTCCTTGGTCACCATTTTATTTTGTCGAACGCAGCCAGGCTCGACCAATCACATTCTTTGTGCACACCCACACAGAATTGTGGGGAAGGACAATTAAGGTATCTCAGGAAACAGGAAGTAAACATAACATTGTATTCAGACATGCCTTGATGCCTTGGACTGCTGCCTCCAAGGCTGCATTTTAGACCTTTCAAACGCAGCCAATGAGCATGCAATATTGTAGGTCGGCTGTACAAGTAATTAGACAGTAGCTTTATAATAAAACAGTATAACACTAAGACCTCATGTTCATGACCATGTGATCGTTCATTAGAACTGTCATCTTGGGAACTTGTCTTAGATCAATAACAACCACAGATTTACTTAATAACTTTAAGATTTAGCAAGATCCTGAGGAACAGTTCCTCCACATTTGCTGTCAACCATGGTGCGATGTAAACTAAAGCTGTTGGCTGGTTTGACAATGCCCTTTAATGTGTCTGGCTGGGATGTTTTAAAGGAAATATGTCAATTTAATCACAAAAGCTGCACTTACAGTATAAGGGCTTTTGGCAGGGACTTAAAAAAGGTATTATGAGCAGGAGGATATTAAAATACAGCATTTAATAGATTAATACACTTTGATGCTTAAGCACTTTCAACAGATCCAAGTTAAAAGAAGAAATTTTACTTCCAATAACATAGCTACTGTACATTCAAGGTATCTGAACTCAAGTACAAGTGTAGTGTCCATTGTGCACCACTTATTATTTATATTGTTTATTAGTTGTTAAGGCTACTAAGCTTTTAATAAATACTCAGCAGCTGACAAAAATCACATTTCTTAGCAAAAGACTTCAAGTCGATTTTATTTGTTTAGAGTTCCAAAGCTGAGCTCAGTCCCATTATGAAGGAAGGTTATTGTCCATGATCCAAAAACAATATCCCAGTCCTTTTCCTGCCAGCTCAATTTCTCCTTTACTTGGATGTCAGGACTTCATTTGTGGTACATGACATCCTGTCATGGAGATAAAAACTTTCTTGCAATTCCGGCCTAGACAGGCGACGCTTAAACTCATCAGTGGTGAAATAGTACATCACTGGGTCCAGGCAGCAGTTCAAGCTGGCCAGACACAATGTAATGGGATGAGTATGCAGCACCGCACTCCTAAATGCACACGTAACATTAAAATTTGATTTGGCCAAAAAGTCTAAAGGAAAAGTTATGTGATATGGCACAAAACAGACCAGAAACACACCAGCACAGCTTAGCACCATCTTGAGAGCTTTGTGCTTTTCCCCTGCATCCTGAAGAATGCAGGTTTTCTCACGTAAACTCATTGCAGTCAACCCTGTGCAGGTGACCACAACAGCCAACGGTAAAATAAAACCAGTAAATTCTGCAATTGTTACAAGAGACACTCCTATTCCTTTGCTTAGTTGCATCATGGGAAGCTCAGAGAAACAATGTTGTGGAGTAGAAGGATTTTTTCTTAGGATAGGAAATGGGAGGCATCCTAAACACACAACTAACCACCCGGCAATGCAACAGCTGCGGTCCTGACGTCTCCTCATGACATCAAAGCGTAATGGTTGAATAATAAGTCGACAGCGTCTCACACTTATACAGGCCAGGAAGTAGATACTAGCATACATATTGACATATTTCAAATAGAAACAGATCATGCAAGCGATCTGACCAAAAGGCCATGAATTGTTCAGATAGTAGTAAATGCGCAGAGGAAGAGACAAAACCTGAAGCAAATCAGCGATTGCCAGGTTGATCATGAATATTACAGCCTTCTTTGTCTCCTTAATGTAGGCATAAAAAATCCAGAGTGCCAGAATATTACCGATAAGCCCAGGAACAAGAATCACTGTGTAGAAGACTGCATAGATTTGATGCTGATATTGTTGCTCAATAGTTTTGTTGCAAGAGATGTTGCTGGAATTCATTCTACCTCTAATTTGAATAGAAACTGAGAACTTCCATAAAATAATAAACTGGGATTTTTTACTGTTCAGCCTGTTGTCTCCTTGGTGCCGTAGATCCAAGATGTTTTCTTAGAAACCTTTAAGAATCCAAATATCAAAACCAGTAATAGCTAATGAAAATTTGTTTTAGTTTCTTTTGCCATTGTTATATATTCAGACACATGTGTGTATATATGTTCTTTGTTAGCATGATGATTGTAGTTCTTGTGTGTCCAGCTCTGAAAGAGAAAAAATATAAGCTCTGGTTAGATAGTCATTCAATGCATTCACACTTTCTGACATATCATCATTCTCACAAAATTTGCATAGTTAGTTCAGACTGCTCATGCAGTGTTGTTTTTAAAGAAGAGTAAATTATTGTAATTATCCTTTCTGTGTGTCTTGTAATTCTAGTTTGTTGTGTTTGGCAGCCTGTTTCCCTCTAGTCTCGCTTCATACTGAAGGTCTGGGCACCAGGGCCACTTTGAATGGCCAAGGACTGCCAACAGACTATATGAGGGGTATTTAAGAAAGCAGGTTTGTGACTTCCCCAGGTAAGTTTAAGAGTAAGCAAGCAGATAACCTCTGCGTTCGTTTCCAAAAACGGAGGTAATTTTTGGGTTAAGTAAGTAACCATAGCTACTGACTCTCAGAGGATAACTAAACTGATTGATTGTATAGATCATCTCTTTCTTAAATGCACAGCCAATGCAAGCATTTCATTACTGATAAGTGAACTTTGAATTGACTCTCTTTGTTTATTAACAGATGGTATTTTCCTCCTCTTTTTGTGCAGTTGTTGATAATACACTAACACTTTCAGCAGTTCCCAAGAATGTGGTAAATGAAATATGATATGGAGTAAGTGAATGTAAATGTTATTCAACATCAAAAGATTATAAAGTGCAACTTTTTAGCAATGCACAGGACAGCAAAGAAATCCTTTGAGATGACAGTCCTTTAGAGAAAACAACCAGCAAGTGCCTATTTTTTTTTATTGCTTAAAGAAACATATAAAAAAACAAACAATATTCAAGATACAATCTTAATAGTTTACAAAGAAGTCCAAATAGCAGCATAAATTATAAGTAAACATAGGTAACAAAAAAAAGCAAGTGCCTAATTAAGTTTACTTCAATTGCGTTATTCTTTCTATTAACTGATTTCTGACTGCAAAAAAAATATTAGCAGGTGTCCTTATCTGAAAGCTCTATATCTTACGAGTCTGCACAGAAAAGTGTAATAAAGATATGTGAAAATATGTGGGAAATAATCATATTTGGTTATTGGCATTTTTTGTTACACAGACCTACTATAAATTTATTATTCCAGAAAAGGTACAATTAAGATCTCTTTGGTATTAAAGATAGAATAGATATAAATTACTAGGCAAACCTTTCATGCATGACACTGTACTTGATAATCTAAAGACCAAACTAAAATTGGAAATGAGTTTATATAAAGGAAACTTATTTCATACTGATTAATATAATGTACACAACATATATTGCTACTCTTTAAAAATGACTGATTGCTCTCCATGTAGAAAATTTAAATAAACAAAATGAATGTGGTCATAAGCATTGTCTTGTTATCCATTTAATGATAACTAACACCTATTCCACAAAAAAAGTTGCAGAAAAATAGTCACATATCTACTAACTCTAATACAATATACAACGACGATGACAAGGAAACAGGATTCTATAGATACACTCTGGAACTTTATTCAAAAACATACGAGGAACGGCTTCACATTGACATTTAACAACAACTGACAAGGAACAAACACATGAGGGCAGAATATGTGATAATCAAACAAACAGGTGTAAGAACTTAAATAAGCAAACACAGGTGTGACTAATGATGATGAAATAAGATAACAAATGAACTAAACAAGATGATTAACAATGAACAGAACTAAATGCAACACAAAACCCTTACAGTACGCCCGTAGTGGAGGGAGGGAGTCCAAAACAAAAATGTCCAAAAAATGAAGGAGGGATTAGAAAGGGTTCTGGACCAGGCCCCAGAGCCCGAACAGGATGAAGCCCCAGGGTGGAGTCGCTGGTGGGAGGAGCCAGGGTGGAGTGATGCTCTTCCTGCTCAACCTAGGGACGGACAACGGTGATGACTGGTGGAGGATCCAGGGTGTAGCCGAATGAGCGGAGAACCCGGGGGAGTAGAGGAACCGGAGAGACGGGGCAGAGCTGGTGGGTCTCCCGACCGAGATGTAGGAGGTGATCCGGAGCTACGAGGCGGAGCCAGAGCAGAGGAACCAAGGCGAACGCCCGTAGGAGGGAGGAGCCCAAAGAGCTGGAAGGGTGGAGTGAGAGACACTTGGTGAACAAGGAAAACTCTGAGGCGAGGAAGGGACGATGGCCGACCAGGGCAGAGCCGAAGTGGTGACGATGCCTGGTGACGTCACTGTAGAGACGGGAGCCGACAAAGGGGAGGGAGGAGAGACATGAAGTGAGGCCAATTGTCCGACGGGCCGAGGCGACCTCTTGGTCTCCGGACCGGCCGTTGGTCTCCGTGCCCTTGCCCACTTGTTCAGGCTGATTTTGAGGAATACACAGAGTGCGTAGCCAGGAAAGTGGGGAAGGCACGCCAGGTCCAAAAAGTCCTTGACGTGATGTTCCAACGGGCGATCCCCCTGGTCCAGAATTTGAATCTTTACCGATGGAAGATCCATGGAGATAACTAAACTTAAAGTAAAACTGTGAAACGACAAAAAAAATAAAACCTCTAACTGAAAACAGGAGGGGAAAACACTAAACGCCACGTAAAACTTTTAAGGTAAGTCGTTCTGTCACGTATCTACTAACTCTACTAATACAATATACAACGACTATAATGAGGAAACAGGATTCTTTCTATATATACTCTGGAACTCTATTCAAAAACATACAACGAGGATGAGGAACAGCTTCACATTAACATTTAACAACAACTGACAAGGAACAAACACATGAGGGCAGAATATATAGAGGTGATTATCAAACATAACAGGTGTAAGAACTTAACTAATAATCAAACACAGGTGTGACTAATAAAACTTGCAAAAGAGGCAATAAAAGAAGAGGAAATTCAAATATATGTTCCACTCAGTAAGTCAGAGATAAAGGTAATAATCAAACAAAAAGTGAATGCAATGTGGCAGTCTGAGGCTCTGTTCACACGTACATGGTTATTTTTAAAAACTGAGAGATTTACCTTCGTTTGTGCCCCTCGTTTACACGCAAACGGAGAACTCGCCTCTGAAACCGATTGTTTCTAAAAACTCCGGCCAGAGTGGAGATCTTGAAAATCTTCGGTTGCACGGTTGCATCTAAACTGAGACAAACGGATGTGTAAGCAGGCAACGTCACAGAGTATGCGCCAGAGCTCGCACCTACGTCAAAAGTGTGACCTATGTTTACATGTGACTGCTACTCTGAAAGCTTCCAAGATCACATTTCTGTTCGTGCAAACTCGTTTTGTGTGTTTGTATTTGCAAATACAGCTGCTCCATTATGTCTAGGAGCAGAGACGAGTGCTCGGAGGTCAGCAATCTTGCGCGTGTTTGACTTCATGCGGCGCTGCAACGGATGATGTCAAAGTACCGCGAGAAGCGATTCGAAATTAGACCTCTAAGTGTGATTCCTCAACTCGCTCTCGCTGTACGTTGACGTCATCAATCACCTACTGCAACAACTCCTCCCTCCAACATGAAGAACCAGTATACAGGGTACAAAGGCCTAAACCACCATGAGGTAAGCCGCTCCAAAGGAGATAGAGACTTCCTGCCTGACTTCTTTGTTACCTTAAATAGGGTTCACCTGGACAGATCGCCCCCTACTGCTCAGGTAAATAATTACATAACTGCATTGAGAGCACTCCTTGGTACACAAGTAACAGGGAACTGTTACAACGTCACCACCAGCGCTACTGGTGATTGGCTTACGTGGGCTTGAGCGTCTCTTGACGGCAAATATGCACGGGTACGTGTAAATAAACACTTTTCTGAAAACTGACATGTGTGCACGATATTATTTTTGAAACCGGAGAGGTTGAAATGTCCGTTTATGAAAATAGCTGCCCACGTGTAAACATAGCCTGAATGGGATAAGGAGAGGAGGGGTAGACATTTATATAATTTGCAACAAGAAATATCAAGGAAAAGGACCTATTACACAAATAGACAGGAGGAGGTTTGGTTTAACAGATTACGAATAGGGCACACTGGTTTAAATAGCAATTTATTTATTATAAAGAAACATCCATCTGGGAATTGTGAGGTTTGTGGAGAGAGTGAAGATGTGGAGCATGTCCTTTTAAGGTGTAGAAGGTTTAATAGGGAAGAGAAATACTGAAAAGGACGGTTAATACAGCTAAGAAAGTACTCTCCTTGGAAACATTATTGGCAGAGCCCAGGTCAGGAAGCATAAACAGCGCTATATAGCATACATTAAAAATACACCGTTAGCAAGTAGGATTTAGATCGCCCGGACCGATTTTCACAAACACCATGCCGGTTCCGGCTGACTCCGGGCAAATAAATCAAGGTTAATATCTAACAGGTGAGCCGAATAAATGAAGCGATTGGTGATTGGCTGTCACAAGAAGAGGAGGCCCATAAATAGGGCAATGATACGTTCAGAAAGGTGAAGTTTATTCTGCTTGGAAGTTTTTTGGGTGAAGCTGTTTGGTGTGTGCTGGGAGTTTGGTGGCAGCGCTGGTATTTAGAAGGAGACAAATTGAAGTGGATTAGTGGCTGGGTGAAGGACTACGGATATTGTGCTGGACTTGATTTGGAGATAAGTGAGAAACCATATATGCTGCAGTGTCATTGTGATCCTGTTATGTGTAATGAAGGAACTGGAGATGTCGAACGGATGTGACGAGTAAATCTAAAGAGAGGAAGTGGAGTTGGAGGATTAAAACGTCTGTTGTGAGGTACTTTGCAAGGGGAAATGCAGTGTGTTCCATTAGAACCCCTTCTATGTGTTACTGCTTTCCTTATCTCTGTCCTCCCACTATCAGAGTTCGTCTGTAGTAGACCTGTTCGAGTCGCGACTCACTCGGATCTTTAACCCGGATCTTTAAATTAACTCATGAGTCGCGAGTCTCTAGTGTCATTAACCCGGATCAGTTGAGTCCTACTACAATTCAATGTAAAACCATAAACAGCGCCACCACACACACAAACCTCTTTCAACATTATTGATGAGACTTCGCTCGCACTACAGATCCACTCGTAACCGGCTGATCTGCGCGAGAACTGACCCGAGATTCTCACTCAGAGCCGGAAACATTGCAAACTCAAGAGACCTGCGGATCCGTGCGAGCCGCGAATTGACCCGAGATTCTCACTCAGAGCCGGAAACATTGCAAACTCAAGAGACCTGCGGATCCGTGCGAGCCGCGAATTGACCCGAGATTCTCACTCAGAGCCGGAAACATTGCAAACTCGAGAGACCTGTGGATCCGCGCGAGCCGCGAACTGACCCGAGATTCTCACTCAGAGCCGGAAACAATGCGGACTCGAGAGACATGCGAATCTGCTCTGACTCGAGAGTCTCTCAACTCGTAACCGGCTGATCCGTAACCGACTGATCCGTAACCAGCTGATCCGCCGGCTGATCCGTAACCGGCTGATCTGCGCGAACTGTCTCTCTGACTCTGGGGGCTACATAAGCAGGACAGTTCTTTTCTATATTTTCTCTATATTATTATGCTATTGTTATTAGGCTTCTTTTTTAAATGGTCGACCATACACACCAAACCTAAAACCTATAAGCATGTTATTTCAGAAGTGAAAGGCTTTTGTTATGGATTTGCTTTTGAGGAGACTTCAGTCGCTCTATAGATCCACTAACCGGCTCCGGCTGATCCACGCGAATCAGCCGGTTAGTGGGATCTGTAGAGCGAGTCTCATGTCCATGGTCTGCGAGTCTGCAATGTTTCCGGCTCTGAGAATCTCGAGTCGCGTGGATCAGCCGGTTACAAGTGGGTCTGTACTGAGTTTCCTTGGAAATTTAGCAATACTGACTCAGATGACTCAAGTGAATCACACAACCCGGATCACTTTAGTGAGTGACTCACAATAACCCGGATCCTTAAAAGGAATCGAGTTTGCCAGGCCTAGTCTGTAGCATTAAATGCTTATTCATCACCCAGTCTGTTTCAGTCACTGAGAAGCGGGAGTAGTGGAAGAGGAGTTTTGAGATTTTGACATCTACGCCTTCACGTGCTGTTCTCCTGCCCCCCGTCGCCTACTTGTCCAGGTCTCCGAACCCCTGCTGAAGCTATGATACTGACCCTAGTCACTGTGAGTGTGGAGAGTGCGGTGAGTGCTTTTTATTGAAGTAAGTACTCGTGGAGAATTGCTGTGCTGTCCTCAATGTTGTCAGTAATCATATCCTAGGCTGAGGAAAGAGCCCTGTGTATGAGTCATCGAGTGGTGGCAACGGACGGCCATTTTCTTACCTGTGTACGATCAAAGGACCGGTTTCATCCTCCTACGCCTGTGTAAAGAGGTGTTGTATGTTCTGCTGCATAAATAGTGGAGTTGATAAACGTGAGTGACGTGTGTGTGTGTTCTCTGCTACCAGCCTACAGGTCCCGAGCCAAGGGCTCATATCGACGTGGGACTGTCTTCACTGACTGTTGGAAAGTGAAAGTGCCTGGGAGTTCTCCGTAAGTCTGCTTGTAGGCGGAATGCTGCGATTGGATGATATCCACCCTCTCTCCTCCACCTGTATGTGCTGAACAGCCAAAGCCCAGTGTGACACCAGCCTGTTGTAAGTAAAGCTTACCTGAATACTCACCTGTAAAGCCTCTCTGCCCACCAAAGCCCAGTGTGCCACCAGCCTGTTGAAGTAAAGCTTACCTGAATACTTATCTGTGAAGCCCCCTTGCCTGATAAAGCCAAAGTCCAGTGTATGCACTGTGTGTTGAAGTTAAAGGCCCCGTATACATACCTACCTGCTTCCCACGTTAAAGGCCTCCTATACCTGACTGCTGTCCAAGTTAAAGGCCCTGTATACATACTTACCTGTTGCCCCATGTTAAAGGCCCCGTACACTCACTGTTGCTCAAAGTTAAAGTCCCAGCATACTTGCCTACTGCCAGAGTTCAAAGCCTGTGTACTCACCTGCATGTCTGTTGGCCCCATATTGGAGTGGTGATAGTGATCTGCATTCCCCCTTGGACTCCTGTTGTGTCAAACACTGAAGGATCAGTTGATGAACCGTAAGTCTCTGGTAGAATTTCAGGGAGTTGTGTTGTCTGTGGATGAACTTACCCCTGCATATTCAACTGTCACTTCCCTCTTGTAAGTCCAGGGCCAGAGGTCGTAAGGAAGACGCCTGCTGTCGCCTGGTGAAGTGAGGACGAAAGGAAATTGGGACCATCTACCTGCATACACAAGGCCTAGCCAAGGACACCCCCTATCCTGCCCCCTGGAGTCCTGGAGGACGGGCATCTGTGCCAAATTCCCCCAACCCCTCATCTGACTACGGCAGCCCTTTTAGAACCTTTATTTAAAAAAAACTTGGTTAAATTTTATATCTCCGTGTCTGTCTTGTCATTGGGGTGCTTTGGGACCTCCGCGGGGTGGAAATTGAGGGAGGAGCGAGACTCACGGTAGGGGTGGTCCGCTCCGACCTGTGACAATTAGACAGAAATAACTGAAATAAGCTGACTTCCTGTTTGGTTTACGGCTTTGTTCCAAGATATTTTTTTTTGTAGGTCTTTCTATATATATATATATATATATAATAAAAATGTGTCCCTACTTTCCGTGACTGGTCACAAGTCGGATCTGGGGAATTTTGAGTTATTCTCAGATTCTGAAAGTGCAGTTTTCTAAGCTTTCCAGCGACATGTAACACATGGAAATCTGATTAGATTTGGAAAAGTTGTGGCCATTTGAATTTAACACACTCAAGAAAGAGAATGCCGAGAAAATTAGGGAAAGAAAAGTTAACACTTTTTTTTCTGCCGGGAGAGACAATAGGGCTCATTTACATCTCATTTAGCTAAGCCATACCCCCTGTAAAGCCGTTTTGAGATGATGCTAGAACATCTGTATAAGTAGTATTTTATGACAGAAGTCGAAATGACAACATGCAAAAATAAACTTGACTTTTTACCTTTGTGTTGATCACAAGTCAAATCCAGTCTGTTTCAGATGTGTGAATCATCCAATGGCCATTTCTGTCCACAAATGCGTATAATCCATGAAATATAGATATATAGTCTATTGTTTACATCAGATTTCGCATGCACGTCTGGTAATACAATATCTGAGGACTATTTATATCGTAACATGTAAGGGTATATGAGATTACACTCCGGTAATTTACGTTCCAGTAAACGCATAACCCGCCTTCAAAGTTTGTATTTAAAATAGGGAGGTAGTATAATAGATAATCCAAACAGCGCCTTCGAAAATGTGACGTCCTTTAGGGATGTAACCAATCGCTCGCTTGTTCCTCCATCATCCAATGACTTCATGGAAAATATTGATAGTGACTTTTTTGTGTATGTTTGACTTTATGCTGCGCTGCAAGAACTGACAGACAGATGACGTCAAAGTACAGCGAGAGCAGGTCAAAATTAAACTACTCTGTAAGATTTCTTGAAGAGCTCTTGCTGTACTTTGACGTAATCCAACTGCGGCGCCGCATAAAGTGATGTGGCTGACGTATGACACGGCTGACTGTTATCCGTTCCGCCCCTGCTTCTTTTTTTCTTTTGTTTTGTGCACCCAAGCTTCGTTTACAGTCTGGGGAGACGCACGCTACAAGTAAAAAAAAAAAAACTTTGCAAACATGTCTGAGGAACAGGTCAGCTGCATCGCTACAGTCACAGGACATCACAACAGAACCGAAAGAGAAGACAATGCTGAATAAAGTTGTAATTCTTGAATGAATGAATACGCACTTCACTGACCGAGCCACTGTTATTAGTCTGAACGAACGAGAGAGAGACCGCGTTCTTAAACAAACTGAATGACTGGTACAAGTTTCAACCTAATGAATGAAAGGGATCGTACAGAAAGCGAGTGCAATGTAAATAGTCTTGTGAAAGAATCATGTGGTTTTTATTTTAGTAAAGTTATAGTAACCATGTTTAGGTGGACTATTTACCTTAATAAAAAATGATTATCAAGGTAATTACTGTAGTAAAATGTGGTATTTCTGTTTAATATAGTTTTACTACAACTATCTTGGTAACTGTAGTAAAAACAAATTAAATGTGTGGCTGCTGTTGTTCTTTTAATGTGAGCCAATTGTCTCTGTTAGTAGGAAGATATAATTGGTTTGAGCTGCTGAATGAATCCACCCTTTCACTGAACTTTAGCCAGTCATCTGCGTCTGAATGAAGTCGTGAACGACATGACTGAAATTATATAATTCGTGAACGAGGATCTGATGACTGACTGAACCAAAGGAGGAATGCCAATCACTCACAGCACACAAGTCTTTATTTACAACAAATCTAGATTGGATGTACTACGTGTGTCTTAATATATTCTGTGGCTTGATAAAATTATGCTTAGTATTTCACAATTTGAGCTTTATTTAAAACGAATTACATCTTCGCCACCTATTGGCGTATTTATGTAAAATAAAGAAATGGTCACTGAACGAATCAGGTCCAACTAAAAAAAATCACATAACTGACATTAAGAGATTTTATTAAGTTACTTTAATCATTTATTTTAGAGATATTTACAAAGCCACTAAATAATTTTTTACAGTGTGTACATTATGATCTTACGGTAGCCTATTATTAAGTGCATATAAATAAAAATATGTAAACCTAAATAAAGAAGATATCATACACGGACTGTTTGTAAGCATACGTTTTCGCATACGTTGTTTTGTTCGGTCCACGTGGGTTTAAACGCCGTTTTTCTAAAGAAGAATTTTTAAACTTTATTGGTGGTAGTTAAGAAGAATTCCATTTTCCATATCTAAATCATTTTGAGCGCAATATAAATGTATTATATTGTTATTCTTATTATATAAGAATACATATTTTTTACAACATTTTTAGTGTATAGAAAATATATGTTAAGCGTGTTGTGTGTATTTCCTAACTAGAAGCTATTTAAATAAGTGAAAAATCTTTTTGATGAGCTCAAAAATTTGAATATAATGTGCTATTGCTGAACATTTCCCATCTCTATAGGAGAATATTCATCTTTAAAGTTGAAGAAACAAAAAAGTAATGT
The DNA here is from genome assembly GCF_030506205.2 of Paramisgurnus dabryanus. NCBI lineage: Eukaryota > Metazoa > Chordata > Actinopteri > Cypriniformes > Cobitidae > Paramisgurnus > Paramisgurnus dabryanus. The sequence continues at coordinate 1,177,261 of NC_133352.1, forward strand.
GCTGATAAGCATTCGTCAAAAAAGTAGTAGTTACATATTCTGCAAGCACTCATTTCTACATAATGATGTAATTTATTTTTCAATAACATATTGTAGATGTCAGGCAAAGATAACATCTTATAAGATAGCATCTTATCTTGTTATTTTTATTTAATTTCAGAAGTCAACTGTTAATCACCCTTCATATGAATATTGTGAACATTTAACAAATTGTCAAACTGTTGTCAAGACATCTAGTCCCCTGGAATATTCGAGGACTTTGTGAAAAAATATGTATCATAGGCGTCATTTACACTGGGGACATGTCCCCACCACTTTTTGAAATGGCTGATTTTGTCCCCACCACTTTTTGAAAGCATTTGGTTAAAATGTTCTGAAAAATCAAGCCATGCCTTTGTGACCCTGGTGAAAAAGTAGTACACATGGATTAAAGTTTTCCGTCAACTGCAAAATTATTAAATTCACTTTTCATAAAGACGACGTGTATTAAGTGGGATGTGATCAAAGCCTGGAGTGGAGCCAAATCACGTTCCTCTCTCCACTGTAAGTGTTCTGTAATCACTACGCACCGGATCCACTCTGGGTTTTGTGGCTGTATCACGTTAAGCTGAGGTAAAACTTTATTTCAGCTAGCATGGACAAACTGATAATGCAGGAAGGCTCTGATGTTTTGGAGATCGATAAAGGTGTAAAAGACCAATGGAGTTTGACTTGGCTTAGCGAAATGATGAAGCCTTTCAGTTCGTGGGCTAAGAAAACCAAACAGCCAGGTACCTTGCGTGTCTTTGCGCAGTATGATTAGGGGTCCTGTATTTTGAGGGTAAGTGATTTCTCCAGTACGTGATCACCCGCGTCCCGTTTTTGACTGCTATGCTGATCTAACCAGTGGCTGATACAAGGGGTTTGTTAAACTCGTGGGTAAACTTCATGTGGTGCCACAAGAACCAAGAGGCAGATGATATCCAAATCCTGTGAGAGCGATTCGAGAAATTATAAGAGGAGACTGCTTCCTAAATGCTCTCGCGGCACTTTGATGTCATCCACCTGTCGGTTCTTTCAGTTCCATTTGCGTGTGGTCACAAAAACGTAACATTTGTACATATATTTAAGCACCGCAGTTTAAAAACAAGTGATTTTAAGCCATTCAAACACAAACAACAATGCTAAATGCGTCCGCTGTTTCTGTGTAGGAGGAGCACGCAAGTTGCGCATTCGCTTCTCATTGAGCTTGTGTTGTGAGTATTTTTGCCACTTTATTGGCCTTAAATACAAATATGCGTCAAAAATCCCGTCTTTTCAAGTATCCTCATATAAACACGACCATTTAGGTCTTAGGAGAAAGTAAACAGCAGAAACATTGCGCATAAAATAGCACATCAGCTCTGCCTCTATTGTAACATAATATTTTGTTGATAAAGGTACAATCATCAAATTTACAACTATCACTATGGTTACAGACATCCTGTGCGAATTGTACACGAGTTTGACTGGAATTGCTCGTTCAGGGTTTATATTCAAACATAACGTTACTGTATTAGAGCTGTGACTGTAAGCTGTTGTGCTAAAAATGTATTTAAAACATTTATTTAGGTACCACTTGTAGTAAACTTGAACCCATCTTTGTATGAAAGCTGAGTTCAAGTTTAATACAAGTGTTAACTAAATAAATTTTTTAATACAGAGATGGTATGTTAAAAATGCATTTTAGTTCATATTCATGGTGTCTCGAAATAGCACAGAACATCTTAAGAAGTACTATTGATGAATTTTATATTAAGTACAAAACTAGTGTGCGAACATAAAGCACCTTAAGAACACTATGGAAGTGTACTTCTTTTTCACCTGGGGACTAAAGACTAGTTTTGTGGTCCAGGGTCACATATGTTGCGTTGTATGCTTATGGTGTGTTTTCTTTTACATATGTAATGAATTTCATTACTGACATTACTGTAATTATTGACTTAATGCGCTGCTTTGGCTTTGGCACAATTCGTTTGAGCTGGTCTTGCAGGGACTGTTAGATGTGCAGTCGACATTAAGGGTTTTATGCTGAGTATTTTTGTGTTGTTGACTGGCCTTCGCTATGCCCATCTTTGATGCGCCGTTATTTTGTATTTTTCCATACTGCTGTAATGTTTTTTCATCTGATCTTTTGTCCCCACCACTTTTCAACACAAACTGACGCCCCTGATATGTATGCTTAATCAGTTAAGACAGTTCAATTAAAATATACAATTATTAGTTAATCATGTAAGGGCAAACAGATACACCCAAAATATAAACGCAACGAGTTTAATCTATAGATTAAATTAAACATAAAATTCTTTTAATTGGGCAAGCGCATTAAACGCATTTGAAACAAAACCCGTGTTTACAGCGAGTGAGACCGCGGTAGCCAGTTTTTATTGGCCCAAAAGAGGTGCTGGTACTCTATTAATTTACTCTATTAATCCTTCTATATTGAAGGGGTTTTATATACAGAGGACCTTGTAAAAAATAATAAAGTTACAAATTTTGAGTTACAAATAGCTACTGAACATAAATAAAATGTGCAAAAGTATTTTGAAAAAATGACCATGCGTGCGCGTTCTTGAAGTTCTGAGTTTTTGCTTAAGCTGCATATTTTCAACTTGTGCGAAGACACGTTTAAAGGTAAAAGCGCATGTTTTCGCGGCAATTGCATCGCCCAATTCGCCTCATTTGCAAGGACGCGTCTGATTGCGTCTTTTCATTGACTTTGTATGTAATCTACTCGCACAAATCATTGAACCTCTGTTTGGTGATGCCCCATAATGAATGGAAACACATTATTCCCTTCGCGTCAGTGTGTGTGTGTGTGTGTGTGTGTGTGTGTGTGTGTGTGTGTGTGTGTGAGAGAGAGAGAGAGAGAGAAAGAGAGCGTGCGAGAGAGAGGAGGAAAAGTAAATGCAGCTGAACAAATACACTGTGTGTTTTAAAGTAAGTAAAATAAATAAATAAATAATGAAACGCAATATGTGGAGGCCGGTGTTGAATCTGTCTAACTAGAATTAGTCTAAATTATGTGTGGGAACACTGTATGATATGAAAAAATATCTTACGTGAGCCTGTGGCCATAGGCGGAAATCCCGGGGGGACAGGACCCCCCATCTGAGGGTTGTCCCCCCTAAAATATCATTAAAATGTCTGTATTAAAAATAATTTAATGATTTATAATACTTAAAATTGTTGTGTAAGAAGTAAAACAATACAAATGCAAACGGAGCAACAACAAAAAAACGTTGTAAACATTTTGATTCCCCCCTCCCTTGCCTCACAGTGGTTTGGTCCACAGCCAGCGCCACATAGTCGGGTGGTTGAGAAGTGTACGGAGCCGACGAATTAATCAGCTATATACCTACAAACCAACGTTTCCCATCACTTATCAGTTTAACCTCATATGTTTTAAAACTGGACAATTTGGACACATAAACATGAACATATTTCGTTTTAAGAGAACAGAACAGGGGCGTAGCCAGTAATGGGCCAGGGCGGCACTGGCCCGCCCACATAACTCCCTGGCCCGCCCAGGCAAGTTTAACCAAAATACATTTTTAGTTTATTTTTTATTATTCAAATGTATTTAATAAAATATATTAACATAAACCGGCTTTATTATTGACTGGTGTGTGTTTAATTTGCTTTCTAAATAAAATGGAATTGTTGAAGCAAGTTGTAGGAAGCTTCCGAAACGTAATTGGTTGCTTGGTTGCTAGGAGTTCTGACAGATAGACTCTGTGGGGGGCGGCGGCCGGCGGGCTCTGGCAGTCTGCCAGCTAACTTTGCTAACTGCTTTTTTAGCTAATATTAACATTGCCACAATAATGGCTAAAGTTTCTTTAATGTGTTATTTAAAAAAGCAAGATTTGATGAAGAAGATACGCCACTGCCTCCATCTACCGAGTCTTACCAGCCCAGTTCTTCAGACGCTGGTGGCGCCGGCTGCCGCTTGCTCTCTGGCGGCAGTTCCAGTGCTCTCTCCCGGTCAGTCTGACACAGGTTACCCGCCGATCTAACTGCAATTGATGAACCACCTTCACAACCCAATTTGCATCCATGAGTTACTACCCGCCTCAACAACCTTTTGTTTTTTAAAAAAGAACTCTGTGACTCTTTGGACTATAATGAGATCATTTCTGTTTTCAACATCAAACCCAGGCGTTTGCGTCTTTTGTAGAATTAAAACAACAAAGGTAGGCATGCTGTAGGCTATTTTTGCTCGTGAAGTGATTTAACTAAGTGGTGTGTTGTGTATAGATGTATGCCAGCCTTATAGGTTAAACTTACAATGTTTAATTTAAATGAGTTGCTATTTTTGGCACAAAAGCTTAATTTCCAACAGGCTGATTGCACTGTAACTTATATGGTTGATTTAACATAACTTAGGCAGTGTGTTGTTATCAGTGTTGGGAGTAACGCATTGCAAAATATAATATATTACAGTGATATATTAGTTTTTGCTGTAACGCAGTAATATAACGCATTACTAATAAAATTTTGGTAATATTTTACTCGTTACAGTCTTAGTAACGAGCGCGTTACAACAATGCATTTCAAAAATAGACGTGTTATTTTATTTTATTTTTGACTAATGCGCGCGACCAGCATCCACACAGGAAAAAGCTGCGGGTAAAATAGTAATGTCTGCGTCCCAAACAGCATACTTCCATACTATATAGTAGGCGAAAAGCACTACTTCTCGTACTCTTTGCCTACTATATAGTATGGAAGTAGGCGGTTTGGGACGCAGCGTATGTCTGTTTCCAGGTGCTGTATTCAGCATGTTCATTCTTACTTTAATTTTGTATTTGACGCGTTTCTTAAAGAGCCGAATCTGGGAAGTCCGCGGCTGTATAAGCATTGACTAAAGTGGTCGCAATCAGGTCCGGTAGCGCCGCATACGCAAAATTCTGCGAATGAGAGCACTAAGTAAAAGCAACAGAAAGTTTCTATCGGTCTCCTGTGCTGCTTGAACCTCAGAAGTAAAGAGACTTTTAGAAATCTTGCCAGTAAAATCCATTTCACCACACCAGCAATGACAAGGTAAGCTAACGTTGCTATGGTTACAGTCCATATACATAATAGATTGCTAGGCTATTCCTATGCTATCTACAGTTTTATTACAAACAGCAACCTAAACTACAACATAACATTAATGTAGACTTAAACATGGTTATTTAAATAGTACATTTAAACATCACTGGTTAAAGTTTTTACCAGCCTTTGTATGGGAGCCTATATTCATTGTTTGGCAAAAAGCAGTGTTCCTCTGTTTGTCTGTGTTTTATTAAGCAATTATATGTTAACCTACATGTAATCCTTATTTTGTACTGAAATGAGCTGTAGCCTATTCCTTGAGGCCTGATCCTCCAATAGCACTTTTTGATAAGTTGTGTCAACCCAGTGCATGCCAGGTTTGTGCTGTGAATCTGAATTAAAAGTGAATTAAAGAATAGAAATGAAAAGAGGTTGCGTGTCTTGCCATGTTATTAGTCTATAGGTTGCATTATAGTGGGCTCTAGCTTTATTGTGTTTGGTATGTGTACCATCATTTACCAGACTTTTACCAGATCATTTGTCCATGTTTATGACTCTGACAGTCATTGTTACTGTTTTTTGCCATAAGGTCTTCACTGTGCCTATTCAAAGCTCGAGGGCCAACACATAACTTCTAGATTTATAAGCATCAATAAACTACATTTTAACATTTTATAATGCCTAGTCATACTTCTGTTATTTTGATGAAAGTAACACAAAAGTAACGCAAAAGTAGTGTAACTCATTACAGTTCAGAGTCAGTAATATTGTAATGTAACTAATTACTTTCAAATTACAGTAATTTGTAATATATAATGTATTACACTTTGGAAGTAACTTGCCCAACACTGGTTGTTATTTATTTCAAACCGTGCTCTGCTGAGAGTTTTCGTCATTTCAATTTATTTTTAGCCTACTTTATTTCAGGTGAACTGTTTTTGCCTGGTTTGTTCAGCCTTTATTGAGCTCTGTTGGTTGAACATGTTTAGACAGTGTTTTATTATTGACTTTGCCAAAAATTGAAAAGTAAAGATGTCACTGTTTTTGCAGTTTGTCTATTGTTTTTTTCCACTCTAAGGTTTAATTATTATTTAAGTAATTTTATTCTGATAAACTATAGGCCCACTCACTTTTGCTCCGGCCCGCCCAAAATACAATTTTCTGCCTACGCCCCTGGAACAGAAGCAGATAAACGAACAAGAAAACATTTTTATGCATTCATGCAGAGGTGAGGCAGAGCTGAAAGTAACAAATTACATTTACTCACGTTTTTTTTTTGTGTGTACTTTTACTTTTTTGAGTAGGTTTAAAATCTGTACTTTTACTTAAATATGTTTTGTTTAAAGTATTGTAGGCTATACTTCGCTACATTTTAAATCATATCCGTTACTGAGTAAAAAAATAAAATTAAAAGCAAGGTGATAAAGAAGCGCCACGAATGATTGATTGATGGGCGGGGGAACGCACAAAAAGAACCATGGAGAGGGACGAGACAGGCGCGGGCTAATGCAGACCCTCAATTCAATTGTTATGAAAGAAACCCCTGGCCATTGATGCGAAGCGATTGTTTCAGTCAGGTAGGATTCATGCTCTTCAGTACAGAATTGCCGACCGGGTTTTTACCACTAATTTGCATGACGCGTTTTTAATACATGCGCATTATCCTTCGAGGTCTAGCAGCTTCGCGTCAAGTAAAACAACTTAAGAACGTCCTCGAGAATGCGCAGGTCATTAGACATTGCAGAGAGGGAGACAGCGAGAGAGAGAGAGAGATTGAAAGACATCAGGTACACAGGTCAGGGAAGCTTGAATACAATAAACGTGTAAAGGATAAAAGTATATGGCACTCATCTCATTATATGCTCATTTAAACTAGGTATATAGTTAAATAAATAATGTATGTTACCAGCAATACATCAATTACAACCTTACTATAGTGAATGTATTTACTAGCTGCTGACCTCATATTATTTTTGCTTCAAAAGTGCATAACTCACCTGTAAAAATCATTAAACAATTCCATAACTGTTTCTTAGTTATAAAAAAGCTTTTTGTTTTACTAACTTTTTGTTTTTGCACTTTAATTGTAAAGATGTTCCTACAATAAAAAACAACTTTTGAGATTTATAATCCCTTGTCCTTTTTTAACTATACTAGAAACCTCTCCCCGCTGTAAAAAAGTAACTTTTACTCTGAGTAAAATTAAAATGACTTACCTTTTACTTTTACTTGAGTAGATTTTTAGACCAGTAACTTTACTTTTACTTAAGTAAAATATTATTAAAGTAACTTTACTTTTACTTAAGTAGAATATTTTATTACTCTTTCCACCTCTGCATTCATGTGTATTCAAATTAAATGTGCGTCCGTTCATAGAGAAAGATAAACTTTCGATCTGTACACATTTCCTTGCAAGTACAATTTTGCCTGTATTATTGGTGTCCCCTTCAAAAATTGTTCTTGAAAAATGTTATGTTTATTGTCCCCCCCCCAACATTTAGATGAAATTTTTGCCCCTGCCTGTGGCTAAAGTTTAAAAGTGGAACTCTATAACAAATGTCATAATACCATAAATTCAAATATTATAATTCACTTACTGTCAGCAAAAATGAGCCTTGGTTTGTGCTCTCTGGAAGAGAAAAGCCCTCTTGCATGTCGTTGTTCAGCTCGTCTTTTTTTGGTCTGTAAGTTACAACTTTCTGCAGGGGCAAAAGATTACGTTGCTGTGCACGAAACAGCATCTTGAATGCACACCAAAAGTTACCAGTGCCTTTGTAAGTGACGACAACGATGTGTGATTGTGTTAACGACCGTGTAGCTGCCTTGATTGTTAGCATTGCTGAAGGACGTTGCATCGCGTGCTTTACAAAAACGGTGCTGTACTAAACGGTAAATTATAGTTTGCCTCAAAGTTTATATTTGTGTATTTATTTAATGTGTATTATTTCTTCCCCAAGCTCATAAAATAAATTTGGGTCGCACATAAATTGACAGGGTCGGTCGAAAAAAAAAACATCAAATCCCTCTGTGTGCAACAAATGACCTCCTCCGCCGCTGCTGTAGTTATCGCTGTCCAGTTGTCTGTCATATACGGCCATTCGGCCAATGCCTCAGAAGTAAGCGGGAGTGAGAAAATGGAAGAAAATGTAAAAACACCTGCAGCTTTCAAAGTCAAGGTGTGGAAGCACTTTGGCTTAAAAAAGTTTGAAAAAAGTCAGCTCTGTTTTTTGCATTTTTGATATGAAAGAAAGAAAAACTATTGCAATGTATCGCAACATGCAACGTATTGTATTGTATCGTGATACACTGTATCATGGGCCATGTATCGTATCGTGAGGTCCTTGCCAATACCCAGCCCTATTGAAGTAGGACTTAGGCTACTTAAAAAAGCTAAAAAACAATTTTAACTCAGCAAATGCTAGTAAATGAAAAAAAAATTATCAGCAGCTTTAACTTTATTTTTTTTATTCACTCTTTGTTTTAGCAATGTTTATAAATATACTATATTTTTGCATTTTGTTGACAAACTGTTCTACACTGAAAAGAAACCAATGTAATCTTCATGATTTAATCACGTTAAACACAAGTCTAAACACAAGCACCACTTTTCTGAATGATGATAATCACAAACAACCAAGAGTTTGTAAACCAATTGTTTGTAAAACATATTTAATGCTAACTTTACTTACAAATTCAGAAAATATTTTTTACAGTGTATAAATAAAATGACATGAAGGAAGTTAATTCCAAAATGTAATTGCACATGGTTTAGCTGCTAGTTTAGCAGCTACCATTGACACAGAGTCAAGAAATTAAAAACCACCCACCCCCAGGTACACGCCGTCTGTTGTCCCGGGCCCAGGGTGGGGGGGGGGGCAGAACTGGAACCTATGGAATAAATTGATTTGAAGTCTAGTACGCTCAAAATGTCCGGTCAGACTCAGCACAAGTCCGGTGCTCAGAAGATAAAAGAAAAGAAAAGAAGAAAATATAGGCCTTATAGAGGAAAATAGAATTCCTAATTCTCCCCATTAGCAATCTGTGACCGCAGATATAATCACTGCATCGCGTGTGTTTGTAAGTAGAAGTCGGTGCTGTTTGCTGTGAGGTTTTTATGAGAGAAAGCACAAACTATTTAATATTTAATATGTAAAACTTGAATTTGAAATAAAACTTACCGCGGAGAAGATAATGAGATCTTTATTGTTTCTTTATTCGTGGGTCCTGAATCTGATAATGCCAAATGTCTTGTTACCAGTAAAAGTAGGGGGGGGGGGGGGGGCTCTAAGATTATCTTGTCCCGGGCCGATTATACTGTCAGCTGGCCTGCCCAGGTATGCCAATTCTTTGCCAACCCCCAATGCTAATCAAACTTCTCTCAGAGAATCAAAAGAAAACCCTTTTTTTTTCAGTTTTCACCAGCGTGTGGGGTTTTAATTCCTACCCTTGCAGTTCCTTTGTTTAAATGCTATTTAAGCAAATCTACTATAGCTACATACGATGTCAGTTATTTCAAATGACTGTTTATAACTTATAAAATTAAGTGGATATTGCGTAACTTAATTTGACATATATAATGATGTTGATATAACCAGGGCTCTCAAGTCCCACACATTCACCGTGAGACACACTCATTTCTGTCCATTCACACGCCAAACCTTGTAAGCTATTTCTCACGCTGAGAAGTAAGATAGAACTTTCCTGCTATACAATTAAAGGAGGTGCAGGCATACACAGAGCATTTCTATCGAGTTTAGCAGTGCGTTTTTAAGGTGTGGTCAACTTTACGCAGGGCCGCAAGAGCAGACAAGCAGATGACATCAGAGTACCACGAGAAATAAAGCGAAGGAGGTTGGTTTTAAATTGTTCTCACGGTATTCTGATGTCATCCACTTGTCGTTTTTTGCAGCTCCGCATTAAGTCTTGCGGTTCTTGTTTTCTTTTTTCCAAGGGGTGACCAGGCGGGCTCTGTAGCTCTGCCCTTCGGTGTCTGATGGTCAAACATAAAATATTCCCTATATGGATATCTCTAACTGGCATTTTTTTGCCTCATCAATTTATTTATCTTTATTATTCTTATGAAGTCTGTTATTTGTTATCCTTTTAACTGATAGTAAAGTTAAGTTACTTGCATGTTCGAACTACGAAGGACGCAAGTCCGAACTTGGCGTAGGCCTACTTGGTATTGAGAAACGGCCATTGTTTACGAAAGCCGAAGCGCGAGCTACAAACTACAGAGCAAGTGCGCGGCTGCACAATGGTGAAAGATCATGTGATGTAAACAGTGATGGGAATAACGGCGTTATAAGTAATTGGCGTTAGTAACTGCGTTATTTTTTTCAGTAACGAGTAATCAAATAAATTACTGTTTCCCCCGTTATAACGCCGTTATCGTTACTGACATTAAAATGCTGCGCGTTACTAAAATTGATCTTACTGTAGTGATTTTCAGCCGCGTATGCTCACTCTCTCAGCCAAACACTGTTTTTCTCTTGTGTGTGTTGTGAGAAACATAACGGATGGTGATTGGCTTAATTTCCATCGGTAGCCAACCAGAGGCAGAGTTCACAAAAAGACCCGCCCACACGCGCAGTCCAAGTCCGAGGAGCGAGCAGCAGTGTTAAAAAGTCTGAGAAACTTGGTCACTTTGTCGCTAGATTTAGCAACTTTCTATCACTTTAGCGACTTTATAGGACAAATCTAGCTATCTTTTTTGGCGTGGTTGGAGACTTTTGTAGACTGACATGAAAATACGCGTCGTTTTCTCTTCTCAACGAGCAGCGGTGCTGCTGCTGACTGTGCCCCATCTCAAAGCACTGACATGCAGCCCGGTCATCGCGCATCAATCACTCCGAAAACACCGGCGACAGGGCGATGGCAAGTACAACAAGCTCAAAGGTAGCGGTCGCAAACACGAACTATAAAGCACTACTTTTCCATTGTTGAGGTGAAAGGCAAGAATGTTTGTGTAATGTGCAACTTATGCCCATGAAGAAAAAGTCTCTCCACGTCTGTAGCAAGTAATTCTGATCTAATAAAGCACCTCACATCGTCACATGCTGCCACAAAATTAGTGATTTCTCTTTAGTATCCATTTTAGTCATTTAACGTATTTAATTTTGTAAGGGGCATTCAAGTTATTTGAAATATTAATTTTTTTTAAGTAACGCAGTAATTACTTTTCCTTGTAAATAATTACTTTTATAATAATGTAACGCAGTTACTAACTCAGTTACTATTTGTGAGAAGTAATTAGTAACTATAACTAATTACTTTTTTAAAGTAACGTTCCCAACACTGGATGTAAATAACTAAACCAGTGCTTGCAGTACTGACACTTTATATTTTAGGGTAACTTCACTTTCTTTTGCGTGCCACCACTTCTCATGTTGCTGGTACTTTGCTGTAAAGAGTCAAAGGGCGTTTCTATGTGTTAGGTTACCAACAAGTCACGCTGTTAACATATCATATACATTCAATTTTACTCGACAATTGGCTTGTGACACATTTCTTTGCCAAAAACAATGCTGGTTTACAGTGCGGCAATGAGAGACAATCGCAAAAAACTATTTAAAATTGTTTAAAGTGTATAAGGTTTAAATATACTTTGTGGTTTGTGTGTCGGACAAAAGTTGCGAAAGGCAATAATATTGTTGTTCTGATTGGTTTCCCTATCAACCAAGCTAGCAGCGAAGGGTCAAATCCCTTACACAGATGACAGCAAAATTCAACTAGCATCAACCAAACCACGCTTCCTTAGATGTTATAATCGTTTACATGCATCCGCAGAGACCGTATGCCAGGCCAGTGGATGGCGGTGTTGCCTTGAATAGGAGAACTACATAAGAGTGCACAAGTGCATTCTTCTACAGAGCTGTGAATCAACAATGGATACAGAGAAAAAACTAGCAGTTTGATTAAATTGACAATAAGGGGAAGTTTAACTACAATTGATCCTGGATTATAAAGCTCAGCTTTTTGTAACTTTGGTGGAAAAGGGGTTATTAAATGCAGAATGGTGAACAGCAGCGTCCTGTATAACACCATTGTTGTTTTGGTTGATCGCGCATGCCTAGACTGAATGAACAGTTGCGCGTGACATTGCGTAATCAAACAGTGTTTGCGTTTTATAACCTAAACCAAAGGAAAAACCAAACTGCATAAAATGTCGTGTACAGAGCCCCTAAGATTACTACTGCGGTAGTGAGAGCGGGGACTAAAAATATTGCTGCTGCAGTGGTATTTAAAATGATTTCCCAGGTTGATGGGAGTGTTGGAGCTCATAGTATGGAAACGTGATTCCGCCAACGGGTGGGGCCAAATTCCGGAAAAATTGCAACTTATTCATGCCCATAATGATGATTGACAGGCCTGAATGTAAAGGCTCCTCCTGAAACTACGTGTGTATAGTTAGTTTATGTTTTGTTTTTTTAGTTTATCTTTTTTTTAATAATCTTATACACCATTTTTATTAGATTCTTTGGAAGCTACTCTACTTATGCCTTACTAAACTGCAAGTTTTTCATGTAGCTAATTATATGATATGATCTGTAGTGTTATATTATCAGATATACCAACCCAGTCTCACCCCATGTAGTCAATATTTGACGACACTTGACCATTCGTCAATATGTGACGCGGAGGGTATACCTTTCGCGTCATTTTTTGACGAACTGGGGACTTCAATACTATTACTTCCGTTGCATTCTCTTCTCCTATTTTCTTACCAATTTCGCGTCGGTTTAGGGTTAGATTTACATAATGACATCCCTACCCAAACCTAACTCTAACCCCAATGCCAGGTGACAACTGTTTCTAACCCCAACGCCAGGTGACAACTGTTTAATTTCGCGTACACTGTTTAATTTCGCGTACACTGTTTAATTTTGCGTAATCTAACCCTAAACCGACGCGAAAATGGTAAGAAAATAGGAGAAGAGAATGCAACGGACGTAATAGTATTGAAGTCCCCAGTTCGTCAAAAAATGACGCGAAAGGTATACCCTCCGCGTCACATATTGACGAATGGTCAAGTGTCGTCAAATATTGACGACATGGGGTGAGACTGTGATAGATATACCAGGTCTTATATCTCAATTTGAAAGGGTTTATGGTATTATCTCTATGGGGTTTATTTATTTTTTTTAAATCTATGTCAGTGGTGTACAAGAGAGTACCAGAACTTTTTTCCTCACTTCACGCACTGACAAACACAACATGGACATGAAGTTTCAGAGATATGTATGTTTTCATTTTGTATTAGCTTTACACATGTTAAGGGATTAGTAGGGAATAATTATATTGAAATGAACTGTTTATTATCTCATCACAGGGCAGGTCTAGCTGAACCGTAATCATCAGAACTGCACACGAACTGAGACATAAAAGTAAAATAAGTGAGTCTGCAGCAAAATACCACAAGCATCAAGTCAGGCATTATCCAAATGTGTAACATGTCCACATTAACTTGTTACAGAACTAACTGATGGACTAAACCGAGCATTCGCTGAAGTCCAAGAAATGTAATTTGTGACTTTGTAAATTATCTGCAAAGTTTCAAGTCCCACTTACACAGTAAAGAAAATGTAAAATCAGACCCATTTGGTTAATTTAACAGACAAACGTTACTTGAATGATTTTTGAGAAATAAATGTGTAATAAATCACCCTCCTGTCAATTTATTAATTGCAAAATTTGATTTTTTTTGTTATAGATTCCAGCATTTTTATCACAATCAGATGACAAGCATGAGCAGAAATGAAAGTTCATGTGATTTATGCTCAGGTCCTGTAAAGGTGAACAGGACTTAAGTATTCATCAGATTTTTTGCTGCCTGAAATGAATGCAGTCCCGCCCTCTGTAAGTCCACCATAATCACATATAGTACTGCACTGCTCAATATATTTTATTTTCATTTTTACTTACTAAAGATTTCAGAACAGTCTATTATGGTTAACAAAGTTTAACACAAAGCTATAGATACAACTGTACCTACTGTTAAATAACAAGAGTCTCTTACCTTGTTAAATGAGTTACCCATGTGTCCACAAATAAATGGATGACACGAACACATATAAACCCACGGACATGATCTTAGATCATGTGCTGGATGATTTCAGAAGACAGACTCCCCATTTTCTGCCCATTCACTCCAACCTCTTCCCTATCCAACCCATCACCTGCAAAACCTTTTTTAGAATTTCTACCTTTAGCCTATGTTTTTAAATACGTAACTGTCTTTTCCTACTTTCTGTTTCTGTGTTAGCTCACGCTCATTGGTTTATCATGTCTGTAGTTTCCTGTGGGGGAGCAAACAGCACTTTACTGCTTTTTTAAACTCCTACTTCTGCTATTTCATACAGTGCCACTCACATTCTCCAGAGAGATATTGCTAGTTGGTTTTAAGGATTTTTAACACATTCAAATTAGACAACATTGTTAAAAAGCAACAGTAAATGACTGTATGCTTACAGTTGGAATATGTTGTATACTTGGTTTTGTAAGTCAATTCAACCTTCTATTTTAAGTGAAGGCTTTACAAAGTTGTCATTACCTTTAAAATCAAGTTGAAGTTCTTTAACTTATTTTTTTTTTTTAAGTTAAAGTAACATAAAAAGATATGCCAATTTAATATATGAATAGTTTACATTATTGTTACCTTTACAATGTACATTGTTGTGTACATTCTATTAAAGAGGCAACTCAATACCATGTAATGATTGACTCAAACATAAGCAGTAAATAGATTTGTAGGCCGAGTAGCTGACAGTTTGTTCTAGCAAGGCAGGTGTTAAGTGAAATTGCTCTTGATGCATTTGCAGCTACTGCTGAGAGTGAATGTGACACGGCATCCTGTTTGCAGTTCCTCTCCCACGTCTGCATTTCTAAAACAAGAGGTGTGGAAAATACTAATGTAGTTTGGTTATACACAGTATTTCTAACATCATTTAATACTGTCCTTCACTCAAAGTTAACAATTTGTAACTCTTTACCAGTATTTATCAGTAATGTTTACTACATATAAATGTATCAACTTTTATACATTTCTTCTACTTGATGTCTTATAAATGTACATGGAATACCAATTTGCATGGACAGATATAACTAATAAGCCAGCCACAGCCAGACAATTTTTTGTCTCCCCAAAGGAGTTTTTTACCGCTTGACCGCTGTCATCCTGTTGTCTTGCTTACTGGGAGACTGCTATGTACTCCATCCTAAACTATGTTTATAATATAGTTTGAAATTAAATACTACTTATTACATTATTTAAGTAAGAAAATACATTTGAATAACTTTGTAACTTATTTAAAGGTCCACTGAAGTGCCTTAAATAGAACACGCAGCATTATTTGATGTGGTGACGTCATTTTAACTGAAACAGGAAGTCAGTGCAGAACTATCGAGAAGACCCGCCACATTTTTTAATATAACTAATAGCATTTCGTTTATGGCACATTTCTCAGCTTGCAAACGCTACAGTTTTATTACGATAAATTCTAATAGAGATATAGTAATATGAAACTGTTATTACAGAATAAAAGCCATAATAAAATGTATGTGAAATTTATGTTTGTGTGTATGCAGTGGTGTTTATTTTCTCTTCTAGTCGTCAGTGATGTCTATAATGTTGAGGCTGTCTAACCATTTGTGATGTTTGACCTCTTCCACACTGTTTTCAGGGTAGATTCACACATATGATCCACTCTGTGCTATCGTGCTTTACCAGAGAACCCTGTATGTGTGTGCAAGGAATGTCTGGAGAAAGGACCTTTTATAACTTTAGACAAGGAGGAGTTTGCATCTTTTGGCGCTTTCCTGGTGCAGAACCGTGATTAGCTGTGGATGTCAGAGGAAGCCCACAGAATGTGGATGAGAACTCATTTGCAGAGCATAAAGTGCAGAGTTTAACTCACTGGGGTCCAAAAATGTGGCGCCGCGTTTTGACATGTGTTCTACCTATCATAGCAGAATCAATAATATTTAATCAGAATTAAAATACTCCATTATTAATAATCATACATTTATGTGTTATACATCGTTTGGAATAGTAAAGGGTCTTATTTAATTTGTGTACTTTCACAATAACAACAAATCTTTGTGTTTTTGTCAAATTAAGAAAATAAACAGGGTGCGCATTCAGACATTTCTGTCTCTGGCAGCTGTCTCTTAATACACGTTACAAAAATTAATTGAAACTCCCTCAAATACTCATCACACAAACATGATACACATATCCAAAGAAAGCCTGAAATGTCTACTTCTAAACAAACTAATTATAATTGAAAACAAATATTGCCTGTTTATATAATCTGTATTGAAGTAAAGAGAGTACAGTTTTTCCTGGCAAAGCTCATATGGTGTGTTCGACTTCATGCGGCGCTGCGCAGACCGATCGGCGGCTGACTTAAAGCAGTGCATTCCGGTTAGTAATTTTGTCCGACTTAAACTGGCGCTGCAGGCACGTGACTGTGTCATATGGTTTTTAAGTACCGCGAGAGCGATTCGAGAGTAGCCGGCTAGCTCAGCCGGTGCAGCTTCTCCAGAGCGGCTGCACGGAGTTGTGATAATGACATAGCTTTACGTGATTGGTCGCCTCACTGATGACAACGATCACGTGTGTTTCAAGTTTAATCCAACCTTTAGTTCCACTAATAAACATTACCCTTCTGAAAAAACCAGCATACCAGCAAGTGAACACCAGCTAAACCAGCATCAAACCAGCATTAGCACCAGCTAAACCAGCAACAAACCAGCATTAGCACCAGCTAAACCAGCATTAGCACCAGCATCCCATGCTGGTCATAGCAGCATATGTTGTGTTTTGGTGCTGGTATGCTGTGACCACCAGCTAAACCAGCATAGACCAGCATAATTCCCATGCTGGTTTGATGCTGTTTTTTCAGCGGGATATAAATTCATGTTTTAAAACAGGAAAAAACACTTTAATATGCTTAAATATGTTATATTGTGTCGTGTAATAAAATAAAAATGAAAATAACAAACTCTATTGGTATTTTAATAATATAGGCTTGTTTCCTGTTATTTTCGGGTATACGGTATAAGCAGCAATTTAAATATTCGATATAAAATGTTTCTGGTTGCAACTTTTTATTAAAAGGTTTGTTTTTATCAAATTCAGCATCTAATTCACTTCATTTGCGTTTAAAAGCAAGGAAACACGGCGCACACGTCACTACGGCAAGCAGCAGGTGTCCGGCTTGACAGCTCCGTCTTCAGTTCCTCCCTCGACTGCAAGCGGCAAACCTCGCCGATCGGTCTGCGCAGCGCCGGATGATCTCGAACACACCTATTATCTCTTATGCGGTCACACCCAGGCTCGGAGTGGGTAATCGGGAGAACCAGAAGAATTCCCGGTGGGCCCCTTCAATTTTGGGCCAGTCAAGGTTTTTGTTTTTTACATTTGTCACATTTGTGAGTCTATCTTCTCTTAAATAACACTACACACGTTCTGCATTCTGACACTGCAGCATGCAGCCTCTGCATAGGTTGTACCATGTGAGTAACTTCCCCCCTCCCCTCCCATAGAGTTGGTTCGGTCCAAAACGCGTCTTTCCAAAACTTTTCTCAGGTAGGCTGGGCAGGTTCTACCGTAAGGATATGAGTTTCAGGGAGGTTGGATTGGAGGAAGAGGCCAGGAGGGGCTGTAAAAGCCAGGTTGAAGAAAAAAAAGACATTGAAGGATGTGCCAAGCTTACCAATTTATTTTCAAGAGGACAAACACAAGTGGCAAGAGGTAAAGAGAGATATGCCTAGTATGATTAGCATTATCAACTTCGGCTAATATCGTTGTCTACCTATTCACAAGCAAAATATAAAATTTAATCAAAATATTAGCCTTTTGTGTATCACCCAATACACGGCGAGTCATAGACTATATTATGCAGTTTAATAAAATGTAGTAAATATTAGTTAAATGGCTAAGATTTTAATGAAAACCACAGATAAAAGCGATTTTGTGAAAAAAGTTTTCTAAAAATCTTATTCTGTCCCCTGTTTTAAAATGGTTTAATCTGATCCGAGTTTTTAAATTGTCCAGTTCAGTCCGTGACAAATATGGAACGTTTTTGCGGACAATATTAAAAAGGAATTGCAAATGGTATTTGCAATTGCGTTTCCAACTTTTGGGTGTAAAAACTGTGACTTAATTCAAACGCAAATGCAAACTTTTTGCATTTCCGTTTACGCGAACGTACAATATATGCCAAATTTCAAATGTAAAATCAAAGTCCATTTGCAATTGAATTTCCTATGTCTTTCGAGTTATGACCCTGACATATTTCAATCTACATTGCAATTCATAATTTGCTATTTCACTTCCTCTAGCATCGCGTACGGATCTTGCCAAAACTCAAATGAAATCGCAATCCTCTTTGCATTTGCGTTTCCAATGCCTGTACTTGAACTTGTCAATCACAGTGTTGGGGGTGGGGTTATATTACAAGGCGTGTTTGTATTTGGAAGCGACATCACTCACAGTCGACCACGCTTCACTGCGCTTAAACGGCCACAAGGGAGAGCACAAGAAAATCTTAAATGATAACGCAGAAAATTTTTTATACATTAAATTATGTAATACCTCTGTTATATTTCAGCAATTAACCAAATAAGCTTAAGCACAGTTTATTAACTTGCATAAACTTGCATTAACTTGCTAGTAAAGAAAGATGCCATTTTAAAGCATTTTAATAAAAAAAGAGCTCATTCTGTGTTAATTAGATGTGATATGAGCTAGTGAAGTATCAAGTAAATGTGGGCACATTAAGCCGGAAAGTGTGACCGGCCGATAAACAGCAGGGAGCAGCCCTGTGGCGACAGGACGTGACGTCGTAGTGACCGACTGAAGGGGGAACGTCTCGGTTACGGATGTAACCCTCGTTCCCTGAAGGAAGGGAACAGAGACGTCACGTCCTGTCGCCACAGGGCTGCTCCCTGCTGTTTATCGGCCGGTCGTGACCGACGAATTGGGAATCCCTACCAAAACGCCATTGAGGGCTTACCTCTTCCAGTGTCTGCGTAAAGCCCTCCGGTTCCACTTAAGGAGAAGGAGAATTAGGTTTTAAGGCAGAAGGCCGGGCACTAGATGTTCCTTTAACCCCACAGTAGTGCCAGCGACTGGGAAGCGCCCTATCTGAGCGGTATAGGAACGCTGCGGAAGCCACCGCCCCGTTAAGGGCTATTGGTGGGCGAAAGTCCACCGTAGTTGAGGTATAAATGACAGCCGTGGCTGTGTAAGCAAAGCAGTGCTCTGCTGAGGGAAACGTGGGCTAGTAGGATTAACCTCACGGAAAAATACTCACAAAGGAACCAGGTGGGACGCAATGTGGATGCCCGAGCCAAACACAGGTTCGCAAGGATGCAGCTAGTGAGAGGCTGGCAGCGGATGCTCCGCAACATCAGGCTGCCAAGGCAGCGGAGGAAGACAAATCAAATTATTACGCATTTTTGCCTTGATGGCCTTCCATACTGAGCTCAGTTTGGAGCAGCAGTCGGAGGCTGTCGGAGAGGAGACAGGCTCGACACGAACACTGTAAAATCTAATGAACGTATTAGGTTTCGCCCAACCAGCAGCTCTGCAGATGTCTGTTAGCGAGGAACCACGAGCGAGTGCCCAAAATGAGGCAACACTTCTTGTAGAGTGAGCTCTCAAATTAAATAGACAAGGAATGCCCTGCAGATTATAAGCAAGGGCGATAGTATCAACTATCCAATGAAACATCCTCTGCTTAGTGACAGCTTTCCCTCTCTGCTGAGCACCGTAACAAACAAAGAGCTGATCTGAGGTCCTGAGGCTTTGTGTGCGATTCATGTAGAGGCGTAGAGCTCGTACGGGACATAATAAAGCCATGGTTGGGTCTGCCTCCTCCGGGGGCAGCGCTTGCAAGCTCACCACCTGATCTCTGAAGGGAGTGGTGGGAGCTTTGGGCACGTAGCCTGGTCTGGGTCTCAGTGAGACAGCAGGACCAAACTGAAGGCACGAATCGTCAACAGAGAATGCATGTAAATCCCCTACTCTCTTCACGGAGGCCAATGTTAGCAGGGTCAGAGTTTCATTGCAAAAACTTCAGACTCGCAGACTGCAAAGGCTCGAACGGGGGACCTGTAGGGCTTCAGCACCATGGACAGGTCTCAGGAGGAATAGAGGGAGGGCGCGAGGGGTTTAGCCTGCGGACCCGGGATGTAAATGGCACGAAGGGACCTCAGATGCTTCTGACTCCAAAGGAGGAGATGACGAGCGAGATGCGACAGGTGACGAGAGCGCAAAAACCACCTTAACGGTAAATAACGCAACAGTCGCAATGTTGTCGGTGTCGGCTAATACATCCTTCCCTCGCATCTCCATAGCGGAGCGTACAAGTCCCAGATATACAGCGCACCGCTCGCGGCAGTTGGGGTGCTATGCACACCCCTGAGACTGCAAGCCCGTCATACGTGGCTGCTCATCCCGTGCTGGGAGCATCGCATGTGCTAGAGCAGGGGTCACCAACACGGTGCCCGCGGGCACTAGGTCGCCCGCGAGGACCACATGAGTCGCCCGCTGGCCTTTTCTAAAAATAGCACAACTCACTAGTGAGCTGCGTCTAAAATGTAATTTTATTCTGTTGCAATTTTTTTTTATCACACTTACATTTACATAGATTTAAAAATTACAATATCTTTAAAATATGTTCATTATAAATGAAGTTTAGATAAGTTTATGTGAACTCTGACCTAGCTCTAGTTCAAACATCAGTATTGTGCGCATGACAAAACCGGTCGTCGCGGGGGGGCGCAGCGCTAGCTGGGAGCTGAATGCAGTTTCTTACCCCAAAAAATGGCAGAAAAAGGAAAGAAAACTTATTACTTTCACAACGAATGGGAGGATGAGTTCTTTTTTACGACTGTGAAGGAAACCTGCGTGTGTCTCATTTGCGGGGCGACTGTGGCGACGGCAAAGCGGCACAATGTGGAGAGACACTTCATTACGAATCACAAAAGTTACCATGATCACTACCCACCGCGAAGGTCAGAAAGAGCACGTGAGCTAAAGGCAGCTTTGGGTAAACAACAGTCTTTTTTCACGAGGCCGGCGAAAAAGTCACAAAAAGCAACCGAAGCCTCGTTCAGAGCTACACATTTTCTGATCAAAAAGAAGGCGGCATTTTCAGACGGAGAAGTTGTCAAAGAAGCAATGATGATAATTGCTAACACTGTACTTAAAGACGAGAAAAATGGAGCCGATCTAATCTCCACTCTTTCCGACGTCCAACTGGGTCCATCTACGATACCTAGACGGGTGTCAGCTATGTCTGGTAACTTGGTCGATCAGCTAGACCGGGATCTGGCGAAGTGCAGGTGGTTTAGAATCCAGTGCGACGAGTCCGTGGACAGCACTAGTACAGCGCAGCTGTTGGTTTTTATCCGGATGGTGTTTGAATATTTCTCCACAAGAGAAGAACTCCTGGCACTACTGCCCTTAAAGACAACTACGAGGGGAGTTGATATTTATAACACAGTGAAGGAGTTTTTTGTGCAGAAAAAAGTACCATTGGAAAAGCTGGTAGCGGTGACTACAGACGGGGCCCCTGCTATGATCGGCCGACATGCAGGTTTCATCGCTTACTGCAAAGGTGACCCCGACTTCCCAAAATTTCTGCATTACCACTGCATCATTCACCAGCAGGCGTTATGTGCAAAAGTGATCGGCTTTGAGCACGTGATGACTCCCGTTCAGAGCCGGCCTTAAGCATCTGGTGGCCCGTTTCAATAACTAATAGGAGGCCCTACCCACATAAAACATAAGCATAATAGAGCAAAAAGCAAGGATTCCTGTTGGTTTGCATCAATGGTATATTATTTTATTACGTGCACTTTTAGCTTCACGAACAGGCAGCTCAAAAGAAATTATCCAACCTTATTTAATTACAACTATACAATTATAGTTGCCTCGCCCTTTCATGGACGCTAAATTCTCTGCTTAATTGATTTGCGCAGTATATTTTCAGCTGTCTGGGCTGACTTTAAAAAAAAAACATCTCAAACATCCCCTCAACTTGAATTATTTAACAAAAGCAAACAAGACAAGTGTCTGACTGACACTGAACCGAACTTATAAATAAGGATGGGCTCCGCGTTTTTTCAGCACCGTAGACAGCTCACCTGGCGGCGAGCGTAGATTTCACCTAAACCTTATTAGAAATCCACCTTTCTGTGTTTGGGTGCTGAGAATTCCCTGATAAGTTTATCTTTGTCCAGCGATTTTGTCACCTCGTGCTCAATAAAAATCTGAACGAGAGCTGACGGCATCTATGTTCAATAGGCTATTATAAAAACAGTTTACATTGTTATGCGGGAGCAAAACAAAAATAGACGATTTCCAAGCCACTGTAAAAAAAAATCACCCCTCATTTATCTAAAGTTCTTGGTCATTATGTTCATTTAATGGAACATTGTGTGGATGTTGCGTTAGAGGAAAATGCCGTCATGCACAAAATATATTAAAGGCAGTCATAGGGGTGGGCGATAAACCGGTAGACAAAATTAACCGGTAGAAATTTGTCAACCGGTAGAGATTTTGGACTATCGTTTCTATCGAGGTTACGTGCCCACGTCACGCTCCTGTGCGTGTGGTCGCAAAAACGTAACGTTTGTACACGTATTTAAGCACTGCAGTTTTAAAACAAGTTATTTTAAGCCATTGAAACACAGACAACAGATCTGTATGCGTGCGTTCTTTCTGTGTGTCAGGAGCGGACAAGTCGCGCAACCGCTGCTCTTTCTGTCTGTGAGGAGCGCGCAAGTCGCGCAACCTCTGCTTATTAAGCTCGTGAGCATTTTTCCCGCTTTATTGGCCTTAAATACACATATGCGTCAAAATTCCCGTCTTTGCAAGCATCATCATAAACACGACCAGTAAGGTCTTAAGAGAAAGTAAACAGCTAAAAGAGAAAGCGCATGTGTAACAGTGTATTGGATCCGGACTTTGGTCTTAAAGGGGAAGTTACCTAATTTTGCTCCTGTCTGTCACTCGTGTTAATCAAACAGCATTGAGAAAAAAATCCCTCGCTCCTGATTAAATCACTTTTCTACCTTAAATAAAAATATATATAGGCCTATACATACATGCATAATTATTTATTATCATTCTTATTGACTGTGTATCTTCAGAGAGCTTGAGTTTTGTTTGTTTTTATCTTCTTTCTATGCTTGTATATGTTTTTTGTGAGAATTATGAACATTTCTATGGTATTAAAGATTTAAACCTTATTAAAACATAAAAAACTCTACCGTGATACATATCGTTATCATGATATAAAATTAATCCTATCGTGATAGAAGATTTTGGTCATATCGCCCACCCCTAGGCAGTCAGTAAATGCACACAGATGTTATACACATATTTTAAATACAATTAAATACTGCATTAAGGTTAGTATAAAATCCAATAATATTATTTAAAAAAAAAACCCATTGAAATCAGTCCCTAAAATAATGTATTATTAAAAACATGGAATCGCACTTGCACAGACAAGTCTGATGAGAGAGAGAGCATGGTCGAATTCAAAACTGCGTTTTTGCGCCCTTGAAGGGCACTTTGGGAAGGGAGCCACTTAAACTTTCACTCCAGATAAAATGAAAATGACGTTGCTTTCATTGCTCTATTCTCCAAGTGTATTTTAGCGGTCACAGTCACGCAATGAGACACAATTGCGCAACTCTCTGCACAGCTCTGATATTTGAAGGGAATAAATAGGGCATATAGCGATGAGTACTTCAAATTGATATTCTCTCCATTTGTGACGGAAAATTTGTCGGAATGAATGCGCACGGGCTAACTACGACAGGTAACACATTTAAGAAATGTCGGTTTTCACAAAAATAAGGCTATTAAGCTCTCGTCTAGTGATCCCGATGCTAAAGAATAATTAAACCTCTAGAATTATCCACATGTGCACGTTTTCTTAGAGTTTTTATGAAGCACTGTGATGCTGCTGTAAACGATTCTACATTGATTTATAAAAATGAAAGAAATTACTTTTAAAAATAATTTAAATGACATATAATACATATTAATGCAGTTCTATATTTTTTTTATAAAATACATTCATTTCATATTAATAATCCGATTTCTACAGGCTAAAGCGCGTATGAACGTCCGAGAGAAAATAAAGAGCAGAAATGAATTGATTTAAAATGAAAGATATGTGATTGCTTAACATCCACAGGCACTGACAATGTGAGCTCCCCCGTGCAGGAATCATAGCCCCACGTTCAAACATTCTTGCGCCGGGCTGGGGCCCTCCTTTAGGGCGGTGCCCGTTTCAATTGAAACGGTTGAAACATAGCTAAGGCCGCCTCTGCTCCCGTTGTAAAAATTATAAACAATATCCGCTCCAAAGCAAAACAGCACAGGATTTTAAGGTGCTATTGGATGAGATGTCAGCTGGATATGGTGACCTGCTGCTACAAACAGAAATCCGATGGCTCAGCGGAGGATGAGTTTTACTTTGTTTTTTTTTCACTTTTGGGTGAAATCAAAGACTTCAAGCTGTCCAAAGGCGAAGACGTCTCACTGCTGGAGGACACAGAGTGGATACTTGACCTTGCATTTTTGACGGACATTACTGGGAAATTAAACAACTTGAACTGCGAGCTGGAAGGCAAAGGTAAAACTGTTGTTTATATGATAAGTTCTTTAAATGCATTTAAAGCTAAGATGAGTGTGTTCTCTGTGGATATACAGAGAAAAAGGTGCTGCACTTTCCCTCTGTGCAGTCCGTGCTGAAAGACAGTGCTTCTGCATCTAAGACATTTGACAAAGTTGCAGAAAAGTACTGTGAAGTCATAAACAAACTTGGGCAAGATTTTGAGAATAGGTTTTGTGACATTTATCAGCTTGAGCCATGTGTGTCGTTCATTTCCAATCCTTTCATGAATGTGGACACAACATGCTGTGCTGAGCAACTAAGTGCAATATTCAACTTGGATGCTGGAGCAGTGGAGATTGAAATTATAACATTGCAAAATGACCTCCACCTCAAAGCCTACCAGGCTGCACCAAACTTTTGGTGCCTTGTTGACACGCAGAAGTACAGTGGTGTATTTCTGAACATGAAGATGGCGCCAGTGTGTGCGGCCGGCCGTCTGTTCCTTGGTCTAGTTATTATGTTGTTTTTATTTCTGTTTGTGTCTGTATCTGTGGCTCAATATACTACGGCTCGGTTGGTTTATGACCGGCAAACACTCTTGGACTTAAAAGATTGTATCGACCGGCAAACACTCTTGGATTTAAAAGATTGTATCGAGTATCAACCAAACGCTGAGCTAGGCGGGCTATGCGGCAATTGCTGCCCTGGCTCGGGGTTATACCCTCCGCACCTGTATCAGCTTTCACCTGTGCGGCGCCGGAGAAAGCGTCGTAGAAAAAGGGGAAAGCGAAGCGGCGTGTTGGTTCGGGCAAGACTACGGTTGATGCAGTCCATGATGGATTACCCCGCCAGTGTGGAGTTACAGCTTGGGTACCTCAGGGTCGTGTCACATCATTACTCTGAGCCGCAAGTGCAGCGCAGTTCCCATGCTGCTTTGGACTTCGGCGGTGAGTGTTTGAGGTACCGGACTCCCCGCGTGCAGAGGCGAACTGCGAACTTGGACAATCTCACTCATCTTCGCCGCGCACCACCGGCAATTGATAAGCCTTCGGTAAAAAAACTGTCATTGATCAATACCAGATCTTGCATAAACAAAACTTTTATATTGCATGACCTTTTTAAAGGTAGAAATTTAGACTTTTTATTTTTGACTGAAACATGGGCGACCAGAGGCGACGACACCCCTTTTTCCGAACTTGTACCATCAAATTGTGGATATTTTAATAGCCCCAGGCTGACGGGAAAAGGAGGAGGCCTTGCATCTTTATTTAAAAACACCTTTAACTGCAAGATACTGCGTGCCGAAGAGTTTTCCAGCTTTGAACTGCAACTGTTTCAAATAAGGCTGGATACTGGCCCTATTGTGTGTGCTCTAATATATCGGCCTCCAAGATCAAGTAAGGATTTTATTCAGCAATTCTCTGACTTTGCGAGTGGACTTTTACCCAGGTATGATAAAATCTTAATACTGGGTGATTTCAATATACATGTCTGTTGCCCATCTGATTCCTTAGCGAAAGATTTTTTAAACTTAATTGACTCTTTTAACTTATTGCAACATGTGCATGGGCCTACACATGACCATGGACATACATTGGATCTTGTATTATCACATGGATTGTCGATCTGCAATATTATAATAGACGATGTGGGTTTCTCAGACCATAAATCAGTCACATTTGAGCTATCTTTTAGGCATGAGATAAGCAATGGTGGTAGTGCTACTCGTACTGTTCGTAAAATTGATCCTATAGCAATTGAAAACTTTGAAAATGTTTTTATTAGGGCTCCTTGTACAACAACTATAGAAAATCCCCCCACACATTTTGATGTTGATTTGTTGTTAAACGATTTTAATTCCTTATGTTTTTCCACTCTAAATTTGGTTGCGCCTTTAAAAGTTAAACCTGACAAACCTAAACGGGAGCCCTGGTTCAATAAGGCCATGCGGGCGCTTAGACAGGATTGTAGAAAAGCGGAACGTAAATGGAAGAGGGATAAACTTCAGGTGTCTTATGGCATTTTTAGAGAATCACTCTCTGTTTATCAGAATTCTGTGAAAGAGGCAAAGAAGCAGTACCTCGCAGGTTTAATTACGAGCAATAACCATAACCCTAGAGTTTTATTTAACACTGTTAAATCTGTGATTAGTCCTGGTGAGAAAGTTTGTATCTGCGAATCTGTTGAGACGTGTGAAAATTTTTTAAACTTTTTTGTAGATAAGGTCACTAAGATCAGATCTGAAGTTGGACATTCTATGGTGGATCCTGTGATTTCAATAATGTGCCCTGCTACTCTTTCCCATTTTGAGCCAGTATCCATGGATACTCTGCATAAGATTGTAGGTAGGTTGAAACCTACAAATTACCCTCTGGATAGTATCCCAGCATGGTTATTTAAAAGAGTTTTCGACATCATTGGCCCTAGCACTCTGTCCATTATTAATGGTAGCTTGGTTTCCGGTGTGGTTCCAATGTCATTAAAACATGCTGTAGTGCAACCCCTAGTTAAAAAGCCGAATTTAGACCCCTCTGTGCTGTCGAATTTTAGACCAATATCAAAACTCCCATTTTTATCCAAGATCCTAGAGAAAATTGTACACAGCCAACTGCAGGATTTTCTGGACAATAATGAGGTGTATGAGAGCTTTCAATCTGGTTTTAAAACACACCACAGTACAGAGTCTGCACTGTTAAGAGTTCATAATGATATTATGTTATTGAGGGATTCTGGTTACTCGGTAGTTCTTCTGCTCTTAGACCTTACGGCAGCTTTCGACACGATTGATCATGAGACTCTGCTTTCACGCCTTGAGGATGTGGCGGGGATTCAGGGCTCAGCACTTAAATGGTTTCGCTCATTCCTATCACATAGATATTTTTCTGTTAACCTAGGAAAACTGTTTTCATCATCTGCCCCTTTGATATGTGGTGTCCCTCAAGGATCCATTTTAGCCCCTACTTTATTCTCTTTATATTTATTACCATTAGGATCTATTTTTCGAAAATATGGAATTTCATTTCATTTTTATGCAGACGACACACAAATTTATATGCCCCTAAGGAGAAGCAATAGAACGGCGCTGGACCCACTCATGCATTGTTTAAATGAGGTTAAAGCTTGGATGTCAGCAAACTTTTTAAACTTAAATGAAAGTAAAACTGAGCTAATTTGGTTTGACGGCCCCTCTCCTATTGAGAAGTCACTGTTGGGTGAGCTGACCCCGTTTTGTAAACCCGCTGTTAAAAATCTAGGGGTACTATTTGATAACTCCCTGAAATTTGATAAACAGATAAACTTGGTTGTCAAATCCAGTTTCTTTCATTTACGCCTGGTGGCAAAGGTTAAACCTTTTCTAGCATTTTCTGATTGTGAAAAGCTGTTACATGCATTTGTGTTTACGAGGCTTGATTATTGCAACTCTTTATATGTGGGTGTCTGTCAAAAGGCATTAAACCGTTTGCAAGCAGTCCAGAACGCTGCCGCTAGGCTGCTGACGGGAACCTGCAAACGTGACCATATTTCACCAATTTTGTTATCTTTAGGCTGGTTGCCTGTCCAGTACAGGATCGACTATAAATTATTAAAGCAGACATATCATGCTTTTAAATCTGTCCTTTTTACATATAAATCATCTATTTGTGGTCTATGTAAAGCGAAACTGCAATGCTTGGGTCTGAATTCCTCATTATTATAGCCCCACAGGCCCCCTTTCTACCCCTTTTCTGATGTGCATCTGAGAGCAACTCGTTTTGGTACTGTCTTTTTAAATGCACGTCATACCCTTCCCCCTCTCCAGGTTGCAGAGGTGACACTCGGTTAAACTCCACCCCGTTCGGCCATTTTTGTAGTTTTATAGCAGAGATACGATTATCTAGCTGCACAGAAACTTTTTATTTACTCGTTATTCACAAAATGTCAACAACAGAAGACTTGTCCATCCAGCCGTACATGTTCGCGCCAGAGTCGGAAACGGACTGAGAGGAAAATGAAGACGACGAACCTGCAGAACAACGTCTTCATATGGAGGTATCGCAATGGTGTGAGGCTGCAGCCTCCGGAGGTCGCATATCTAGGCTGCATACGTCATCAAGACGGTCTTATTTCAGAATATTAACAATTATAAAGTTTACTATTATTCTTAGTTAATCGTAAGTTGTTGTAATATGCTCATGACTTGCAAATGTAATGCTCAGTTAACTTAAACCAGGCTTGATGCCCAAAAGCGATCTCCGCAGGCTGCAGCCTTCGGAGTGAGAAACAGCACTGCTAAACCATGACCACCGTGTACTTTACTTTTTTACTTTAAGTTATAAACTGCTTACCGAAGTGCTCTGCTCGTCGTCTCCAAAGAAAGAAGTAATCGACCCCTCAATCAGACGAAGTCTATCGGCAATTCCTTCTTTATACTGGCGGAGATTGGTGAATTAGTTATCCTTAAAGTGCCTCGGGCACACAAAAATGACTTTTCCCACAGATGTGAGTACATTTCTTACGCTCTCGTAACTTCTGCATCCTTGAGCTTGGACTACAATATCGCAGCGAGAAATATAAAATGGCGGATTGCTCGTAGTGTTGGGCTGGAAGTCGATGTCCTTATTTAGCAGTTCCGCTGCAAATACTGTGACGTAATTGTTCAAAAAACGTAATAGATAATAGAAAAATCAGAACCGGTTGGAAAATATGACCAAAACAGAATATAAAGATATCAACAAAGCACCTGAAGAGACTAATTTCAACTTTTATGTACTTATAAACACTACAAATATACAACAAAATGCATTTAAGAGCCAAGAAAGTGGATTTAGCATGATATGTCTCCTTTAATGTTTGTTTTTAAATCCTTGAATATGACAGCCCCATCGTATTTGTCAGAGCTAATAGTAAGACATAGCCCGATCAGAAACCTAAGGTCTGCAGATCAACAACTTTTAGCTGTCCAGAAAACTAGGTACAAACGAAAGGGTGATCGGGCATTTGCAGTGGCAGCTCCAAAGAGGTGGAATAATTTGCCTATGCATATTAGAGCATCACGTACGATAACAATTTTTAAAAGCCGACTGAAGGCTCATTTTTTACATCTGGCCTTTCAGCCGGAAGTGTGTTGAGCTGCCCGTTGTATGTTATGATTATGTGTCTATATGGTGATATCGATTTTGTAGTTTTTTTTTTATCAATTTATTATCTCGGCTCACGCTGTTTTTCTTCTCTTTTCTCCTGTTTTCTATATTGTACAGCACCTTGGTCAACATACCCTGTTGTTTTAATAGTGCTTTATAAATAAATGAAATAATAAATAAATATGCACAGCAGCTATGAAGGTTGCTAGCCTGTTTGGTTCAACATATCTCTGTGAATCAGCATTTTCTGACATGAACTTCATCAAGAACAAACACAGAACACGAATCACTGATGCACATCTGAAAGACTCACTCACAGTTGCAGTGTCAAGTAACACACCAGATTACAATACACTGGTGAACAGCATGCAATGCCAGGCTTCTCACTAAACAAAGAAACAGATACCAGCATTTTGTCGGTGCCTTGGCGAAGTTAACTTAAAATATTGAAGAATTGTGTTCAATTTAAAAGTGTGTAACAGTTATAGTTTTGTTAAAAATGCCACAGATTTGGTCATTAGTAAAAAATTTGACAAAATGTACTTAAAAATATGCAAGTTGATTGATTGTACTTTAATGTGCATAATTTACTTTTTGAAAGATGGTGCAAAATAGTTCATGATTTTTTTAAAGGGACATTTTTTCTATGACATATAGTGATGTTAGTGATCATCTGAAAATGTAACAATTACTGAGATTAAATGGCTGTATGTTGATATTTGTTTCTCAACTTATTGTCATTGTTGATAGTTATTGTGAGAAATCTTTAACGTGATTAAAGTGTCTTCACATATAAGTATCATAAATCATTATTAATAATGTATAACTAAAGGCAAACTGAGCAAATTTGTTATTTCAGAAGAGCGTATCATACTGGTAGCCCTTCGTAAGACTCAGTACCCATGAAGTTGCTCTTAGTTTCAAAAAGGTTGGTAACCCCTGTGCTAGAGAATGACAGGAGACGCGACTCAGGGGCATATCTTACTATCAGAAATGCTGGGTCTGACCACGGGGTAAAATAGAAATGTCACGCAGGTGTAATGGTTACACGGTGGATGCCGTTGCGCCACGCTCTCCTCGAGACTCGATCGTAAAACCAACGTTGAAGCGGTCTCATATGAAGCAGCTCGAGCGGTGTCACAGCCGCAGCTGCTGCCATATGTCCAGGAGCTTCTGAAATTGTTTCAGAGGGACCACGTTCTTCCCTCGAGCTAAACCGAGGCAAGTCAGAATTGACTGGATGCGTGCTTTTGTAAAACACGCCAACAAATCGATCGAGTCTATTTCCATACGGAGAAAAAGGATCCTCTGCACGGGGCAAAGTTGCTCTTTCCCAGTTGACCTGACAACTTAAACGAGCGAGATGCCGAAGCATTAACTCTGTGTAGTTAATGCCGGTAATTGTATTTCGTAACCTGGGCGGATTGTGCGTAAAACCCAACGAGACGGCTTGGAACTGAAGCCAAGCACCCAGGAACCCTACGAGGAGAATTAACGACACTACCAAAGTACCCGCGGTGGGGCAGCGAAGCGAGACAGGTGAGACTGCAGGTGCGTCTGCTGTGACAGCATAAACACCTACAGTATGTGTGTGTGTGACACTGACCTGAGCCCGCTGAGGGTGACGGTCGTCGGTCTCCTGCGCGGAGAGCGCAGACTACGGAAAAACACCCGCTGGCGATAGAGGAGAGGTAGGGAGAGCAGGTGTGTGCCCGCACACGGCTCTCTCGATCCTCCGGAGACCTGGAGAGGAAAGAGGAATGCACTCTTATGTGTGGTTAAGTGGGTACCAGCTGGACAGCCGGTGGAACATATGCAAACCAAGGATTTTCCACCCGACCCTCTACCGGGGGAAGGAGCGAATCACCGTCT
Source organism: Paramisgurnus dabryanus (assembly GCF_030506205.2). NCBI lineage: Eukaryota > Metazoa > Chordata > Actinopteri > Cypriniformes > Cobitidae > Paramisgurnus > Paramisgurnus dabryanus. The sequence continues at coordinate 1,208,957 of NC_133352.1, forward strand.
CCTAAAGAGTGATCCTCTGCCACTCCGGGTCGCCCGTCTCTGGCCACTTAAACTCCCGATTTTCACGGGAAGCGGCTAAGCGGGCGGGGCGAGCTGCTGACGACCGGTTCCCCTGCGCTGCCTTCGATGGTGTCAGAGGAGGGAAACGGAGGTGGCCGCCGCAGGACGGCGAGAGGCAGACTGAGGAGCCGGCGTTGGTGGACCAAGGGCAGCTCTCTTCCGCCGGGGCACGACCTAGGAGATCGCCTCAGTATGCGCAGTGGAGCTGTACGACTCCCCGAGCTCGCCGAAGAGGCCGGCCTGTGAGACAGGAGCATTTAGGAAATTGTTCTCGTCTGCGTCCGTCATGTAAGCCAGACACAGACAAAAGGTGGCGATCTTGAACCACTGTGGTGGACATCGCACGACTGAAGGTCGCGGCCTCCCTCGTAATGAACCTGTAGCAATCGTTATTGCGTGCAGGGCTGAAGCCGCCTCTCCGCATGCCTGATGGGCAGCGCCCGTAACCGGACGACTGTCTACAAACACGGGAGGGAAGGGTTGGGTGGTCCCTCCAGGAACGCAGCTGCATCGCAACCCCCCGCTCCACTGAAGGGGTCCACGTTGGTGAGGGAGGTGAGGGGTGAAAGCTGAACGGCCAAGACGGCCGCAAATCACGTCAGCTCTTCGTGCCGTCGGGAAAGAAAGGCACAGGAGGTGAGGACCGAGAGGCCCGAGCAGCTCCGAAGTACCAATTATATGGGCGGGACGGTTCGGGCGGAAAGGGGTTAATCTCTCCAACTCTACCGTTTCCGCCGCTCGAGCGGGCACGGCCACCATCTCCGGGACGACTCCGCCTCGGAGGGAAAAAATGGGCACCCCTCTGATGCTGCAGAAGTGATGGGACCAGAAGGAGGTCCAATGGATTCGGCAGAAATCGTAGAACACGACTCTACAGTCTCCACCAGAGCCTCAACCGGCTGAGGATGAGAAGGCCGGAAAGAACCTGCTTGAAGCCTTTTTTAGGAAATAGAGTCTACAAACTTGCTCCATTCAACATCTTTGTTGATATATCATCACAATATACTCTCTGGGTAGAAGGGTTTGGATTATATTGAGGGATATCATCACGCCTTACCTGTGTGGAACAACTTGGACTGGGAGTGAACCTTTACCAAAGCCAGTTCAAACCATGGCGGTTTCTGTTACCAAAATGGCCGCCACTATGCCTGTGTCTATGTCCAGGATGCCAATCAGAAGGACACCCTTCTCAAAGAAGTCTGCCATGTCTGTATCTGTCCCTAAGATGGCTGCCACCAAGCCTGTCCCTTTACCTAAGACGGCTGTCACCATGCCTGCCCCTGTTTTAAAGGTGGCTACCACCATACCTGCACCTGTTTTAAAGAGGGCTGTCATTACACTTGCACCTATTCTCAAGATTGCTACCACACCCGAGCCACTTCACAAAATGGCTGCCTCACAAACCAAGAGCGCGTGCCGCATCTGGAAGTGCTCGCACAACATTACGCACAGTGCTTAAACATTATCGAGCACTTATCGAACCGTCCTTATTGTTTTATCAAAACAGTTTATATCGATAAAATTATCATTATCGAATTATCGCCCAGCACTAAGGCAAACACTGCATGAAAAGTGGGATTTTCGTCCCCGTAAGCGCCTGTAGGCTCCCGAAAATCTCCCGAATTTTCGGCAGCTTTCCTCAATTTACCAGCAGCGAGCTTCGCGTTTGTCTGTGTCACAAATCGTCATAAACGAACCATGACGTAGGTGGAGAGCCCCGCGCGGGTGCGATGCCTCTAATTAGCATATGAATAGCAGCGAAATCTCTGCCGGCCAGTTAGAGCGTCTCTGGCCTAATTAGCATGTGAATAGCAGCAAAACTAGAGTAACGGCCCACTTGAATGTAATCACTCAGTATTGGCTGAAGCCACAACTTTTAAACAAGTAAAATCCCCCGTGAATGGTTGGCAGATGACTTCAAGCCAATCACAAGGGATTTTTCTTGTTTAAAAGTAGTGGCTTCAGCCAATACCGAGTGAGTAAATTCAAGTCGGGCCGTTACTCTAAAGAGGGGGGTTATTGGGCACCCTGGCTCATTATAAATGTAAACCCCAATAAATAATAATAATAATAATAAATAATTTATGTTATCATTTTTTATATATTAATGTCATTGTGCTATGTACTACATTATTCACAACATCAAGGAATATAAGAGAAAACAAAGAGGTTTATTTATAAACACACAGCTGTTTATTCAAAGAAAGAGCTTTATTTATAAACACACAACTATGTACAAAGCAGCATAATGTCTCTTATATTGTACTCCAAACACGTCAAAAAGTGCCTAAGATGTTCGGGAAAGATCCCTAAAAATCTTTTTCAAAGTGTTGAAAAAAAACCTCAAAAACGTTGTAAAAAAGTCACTTTTTCACGCGTATATGGTGAGTTGCCCGGTACTTTGGTATCGCCTCTAATCTGGATTGCAGCGTGGCACAGAGCTCGGAGAGTTCCAGGCTGGGAGAGGGCGGTGGCCGCACAATCCATCCAGACACCCCGCCAACAATGCCGTATTCCTCATCAGATATGAGATCTATGGTGGCGCACTTCCAAATGTCCATCTCATCCTCAGCCAACACACTTCGTCTCGCTTCCAGCAACTGTAATACAATCAATAAGGACAATAAGTGACCTGAAAAATACTCACATTGACAAAAAACTGATCTAATATAATAAATCTTACCATTTTTCTTCTGGATCGACTCCGAGCTAAACTTTTCGCATTTTCCGCCTGCGATGCGAGTTCAGGTTGTTTGTATCTGAAACTCCGGCGTACCGACTCATAACACGTCTTACGGGCAGCTGGAAAACAATTAAATGAGACTGGTATTAATAAAAAGAGTCACGGTACAATTAAACAAGAAATGAGGAAAAACATTAGAAGTTATACTTACAAACAATGTCGTCATTCTCAGCAGTAAATCTGGACTTGCTGAAATAGCCCCAAGCAAATCGGAGGTCACGGCTTTGTTATGAGGCGACGTTAGTCTGTGAAAACAAAATGTGTGGGTTTAAGCTCGGATCTATTAACGTATCTATTTCCTTATACAAGAATAAAAACATATTCTTTAAATCGTAACGTTACCTTTGCTCTGGTTCATAGCGCCTGCAGTGTGCCTCAGAGACGCCGTACTGCCTCCTGTAAATTACAAGACAAAAAACACCTCTTAGTTATAAAACACACAGCTTGGGCTACTTCAAAAAATATGCTTATACATAAAATTATTCTTACCGCAATCTTGGGATTGTGCACCCGTCTGCTCTTCTTGGAGAGTTACAAACACCAAACCAAACGTCTGTTACGCTTGTCGACACTGCTGTGTGAGCCGTGACCATGACCTCGCACATGATTGGACGAAGGCGAGAAGCCTGTCGGGCTCCTCCAATCACATGCGAGGTTATTGATATAAGGAAAATCTTGTGAGACGTGTGCGCATGCGTATGATATAAACAACAAACGCGATGTGCCGGAAGCTCTGTGTGAAATCAACACAGTGTGCTGTCAGTTGAAAGATGTAAGTCCCAAGACTGAAGAAACGACCTCGGCGCTTCTGTAAACATTGCAACAGTGAAGTGTGTCATACACAGTATTTTGACCACAGAAAGCGCTATTTAAAAAATGAAGTTTGGGAGAAAAAAATCCAAAAGGGCTACGTCAGATAACGTACAGAGCCTGCTGCTACCCAGTCATGAATCCGCTGTGAGTGATGTCCCGTCATGTGTAAAGACCCGGAAGATAACTTTACTGGAGTTAGAGAGATTGGTGAAAGTGAAATGCACTCCGAGGACCCAGAAAAAGAAGTGATCGAAGAATTTGAAGAAACGCACCCAGCGAATTTCAGTTCAGACAACGGTGAGCATAAATACATATTTTTTATATAAGCTTGGCTTGCTTTACGTATGTTATCATTTTAAACAATACTAAAACATATCAACAAGTAAAGTAAAATAAAATCAACAAGTTAAACAAAAACGTTGGAGTTAAATGTGGTTGATTATCACTGTTGTTGTTATTTTAATAGTAAATTATAATTGAATAGGAATATCGCGTTATAATGCATAACGTTATCTTCTGTTTGTTGTTTTTCAGACGAAACAGCAGATGACCAAAGCATTCGTCTTTTCCTGGACATCTCCTGTTGTGTGGTAAGCATGAAATTACATTTGGATATACTAGTATAAAGTTCAATACATGCTAATCCAGAGCTGAAATGGGAAAACCTAACAATTTTCACCCACATGATTGTTTTCCACTCTTAAATTTCTGTTAGTTAACTAATGAAAGCAACTAAAGTATAAACACACTTTATAAAGTATCCTAAAAAATCCTAAAATGAAGTTGAAGTGGATGAAGTTCCCACAAAGTACTTAACTGGTTCATTGCACTAAAGCTAGCTGTTTGAGATGCACATGATCTTTTTCAACTACAGTTTTCAAATCTTTTCATACTCAAATGGCCCTATTGATGAGAAATGAACATATTAATTATGTTCTTTTTAAATCTCAAATGACCATATTAACAATGGGCTTTTCAATCTCAAATGGCCACATTTATGATGGACTTTTCAATCTCAAATGGCCACATTCATGATGGACTTTTCAATCTCAAATGGCCATATTAACGATGGGCTTTTCCATCTCTAATGGTCTAATGGTGGTGCTGAGTATGTGCATTGCATGTGTTTTAAATATGTCCTTTAAAATTTCATAGGATGACTATGTGGATGAAGAGGGGGAAATCCTTGCTGAGGAGCAGAGTGAACCCTATCCTCACATACAAGATGGGGAGGAGCATGGAAGTGATCAGGCCAGAAGTGAAAAACCAGAACACTTGTTAATGAAACTTTTGGGCATGATGAAATTGACTGGTATCCTCCGTGACGACTTCTTACAGTATGTGGGTTGTCCAAAATGTATGACAGTGTACATGCTTACTGAAACCTATGAGCTCAGACGGGATGGTACAAAGGTTTGCAGGACTTGTGGTCACATCCCATTCTATAATCACCCACAGCAGAGGTCTGCATTAAGGAAGAAATGTGGCTCTGCCTTGCTAAGCAAGACTACATGTTTGAGCAGTGAAGAGTATGTCCATCCAATACGTTCTTACTGATACAAGAGTGTTGTGCAGTCTCTGGGAGGACTTGTTAAAAGACTTGGATTTGAAGAGAAATTAGATGAAAGGCGAAAGCGGGAAATGCCAAAGGGTGTGTTAGGAGATGTATATGATGGACAAGTATGGCAGGATTACCAATATGTGAATTCAATAACTGTAGTCATGCCACTATGCACAGTATTTGAGCTGTGATGTAATTGCACAAGTTTCCTTGCTTCATTCCCTTCCAGACAGACATTTTGTTGTTTGACATGTTGTTTGCATAGAATGCACAAATTGAGCCTGATTAAAACTCTGTTAAAACAATTAAAATTGTTGAAATAAATTGTTTTGTGTATCTTTTTTTTTACCTAACATTGGTTATTGCTAATGACATACAGAGATATTCATATATACTGTTGGCCTGGACAAACTGAATCTACTTAAAGGGATAGTTTAAAAAAAATTAGGGAAAAATATTTTGATAGTATTGTGATAAATGATGAAGAAAATATTTTGATAAATGATTGTCATTAAACTTAAAGATGATTTTGAATTACTCTGTCCAACATCTCCGCTTAGTTAACTGAGTTGAAAGATTTTCTATTTTTAATTCATTTATAATTATAATTCTCTTAGTGTTATAAATGGTATTATAACACAAAACTCATGAATAAGTCAGTCATTGAATAAACTTGATTCTCCACTGAAACACACACAAAACTGCGAAAAATACAGTACAATGTGCTGTTTATGTCAATAAACACTGATCACCTGAACGGTGACTTTCATTAACAAAAATGGTAATTTATCATTTAAAACTAAACAACATGAATAATATTAGAGCATAAACCTCTATGACATTTTAACAAATATTTAAGTAGTTAAAGTTCTTATTAGTTCTTAATTCTGTAAAAAAGCTTAAATAATCATAATATTCAGGGACAAAGGATTATGGGTATAATATATTTTTAAGTATATGTCCAAAACTCAAAATATTAAGTAATGTTTATATCATTAAGACAATATCTGGGTTAACAGTGTAGCATACTTTGAAAATAAATCAATTCAAGCTACAATTTAAGAGTTTGTAATTTGGCTATACTGATACCAGAGATTTTATTAAAATCAAAGTTTAAAACCTCTCAGAATGTCACCTGACTGAGTAAAACTCCCCCAGCTGCTACCCTGATTTGCATTTGTATAGCTCACAGCATGTTCATTTACATGTTAAAGCCTCCCCTAGAATTAGGGGAAGGGGGGACAACTTCAGAGCAAGACCCACGTCAACTTCTGACAACTTATGGCAGTTTTCGGTGTTGGCTGCAAATTGTCAGGCGCAGTCGTATACTTGGAGTTTCACAACAATCTACAGTGCCACATTCTGGCGAAAATTCCACTTTTCATGCAGTGAAAGTGTATAAGTCCCCTGACTGTCCAAACCTGTTCCCTGCATGTGCGATAACTCGAGCTAAGGCTAAGAAAATGTCCGATGAAAGGGAAACTATTCTTAGTGATACTTAAATTTTTTCTGAGAATTCCTCTCCACCAGAATGTAATCCTGTGTGCAATAGTACTGGAAATGAGATTCCTGTGTCTGAGATACAGCCTGTTATTGAAAATATGGTCAAGTCTGATTCCATGCCTAAAAGTCCATTTGACTGGGGTGACCATCTTTTTAATGCTTGTTCTTTATCTCCACTTTATAGTGTGACCCGAGATGAATTAATCAAAGAACAAAAGTTGGATTGCACCCTTCAGGATCTGTTTTCTTTGGTGGATGAAGGAGGTGATCAGAACTTATTTCCTGTTTACTTCCTTAGAGATGGAGTACTTTGTAGGAAACAACCTATAGGTTTTGAACCTGTTTTAGATCCCAAAATCCAAATTGTGGTTCCTGCTACCTTTCGTCAAGCCGTCCTACAGTTGTCTCATGAGGGCGTTGTGGGTCATATGGGTGTTCGAAAGACCTATGACAGAATTTTGAGGGAATTCTATTGGCCTACTGTAGAGTCAAACGCGATGTGATTAACTAAATTCGGTCCTGTCATACATGCCAAATGACTGGGAAGCCAAATCAGAAAATTCCGTTGGCTCCTTTACGGCCTATAGCTGCGGTTACTAACCCATTCGAACATTTAATAATCGATTGCGTAGGTCCTTTACCGCAATCTAAGGCTTGACATGCTTATTTGCTTACTGTAATGTGTCAGTCTACACGTTACCCTGCAGCTTACCCCTTGAGATCTATCACTACTAAGGCAATTTTAAAGGCTTTGACTAGTTTTATGTCAATTTTCGGCATTCCGAAAAATATTCAGTCTGATCAAGGCTAAAACTTTATGTCTCGACACTTTTCTAAAGTCATGCGACAACTTAAGGTCACACATAACATCTCAAGTGCTTATCATCCTCAGAGTCAGGGGGCGCTAGAAAGATTCGATCAGACTCTGAAGTCACTTCTGAGATCTTATTGCGTTGAACTGGACTGTGACTGGGAAGAGGGGCTTCCTTGGATGTTATTAGCTATTCGCGAAGTCGTGCAAGAGAGCATAGGGTTCAGTCCTAATGAATTAGTGTTTGGACACACTGTCAGGGGCCCTATTGCCGTTTTGGCAGATGAGTGGAAGACGTCTGATCCACCAGAGAATGTTTTGGATTACGTGAGCAGTTTTCGTTACAGAATGAAGCTAGAGCTATTGCTCAACGAAGATTAGGTAAGTCCCAGGAGAAGATGCAGAGATTGTTTGACCGCAAGGTTAAATTTCGAGAACTTCAAATAGGTGACCAAGTGTTGGCATTGTTATCAAGGTTGACTAGTCCTTTTCAGGCTAGGTTTATGGGACCCTATACGATCGTGAAATGTTTTCCTAATAACAACTACCAAATAAACACTCCTGATCGCCGACTACAGGTCTGTCATATTAATTTATTAAAACCTTATGTGACTCCTGTGACTTCTCTATCTGTTAATATTGTATCAACTACTGCCACTGTTGATCAGAACATGTCAGAAATGTCTAAGAAGATGGTGGGAAACTTGGGTTTATCAGTTATGGATGAAGTGAACAGTCCTTCTCGAGGAGTAGTAGAAGGGCAACTCCACAATTCTGAAGTTCTTGCTGATTTGACTTCTTATTTGTCTCATTTGTCTGAATCAGAAAAGGCTGAGATCATTGAGTTGATAAATTTATTCCCCTCTCTGTTTTCTGATATTCCTACCCGAACTCATGTCATTGAACATGACATTGACACGGCCCAACCTGTAAAACAGCATGCGTATCGAGTAAACCCTGTAAAAAGAGAGTTGCTTAAGAAAGAGGTGGATTACTTACTTGCTCATAATTTAGCAGAGCCCAGTTTTAGCTCTTGGAGCTCACCTTGTATTTTAGTAAGTAAACCTGATCATACCTATCGTTTTTGCACTGATTACCGGAGACTCAATGCCCTAACCAAACCTGATTGTTATCCTTTACCTAGAATTGACGATTGCGTGGATAGAGTTGGCTATGCCCAGTTTGTCAGCAAATTTGACCTTTTGAAAGGCTATTGGCAAGTGCCTCTAACAACCCGTGCTAAGGAATTGTCTGCTTTTGTTACTCCTGACAGCTTTATGCAATACACTGTTATGCCTTTTGGGGTTAGAAATGCTCCCGCTACGTTTCAGCGGTTGGTAAACAGAGTACTGTCTGGTTTGTCTGGATGCGAGGCCTACCTGGAGGATGTCGTTTTGTTTAGTTCTCCCTGGTCTGAACATCTTGACCAAATAAGAGAACTTTTTGTTCGGCTGGCCAAAGTCAATTTAACCATTAACCTTGCAAAATGTGAGTTTGGGAAAGCCACCGTGACATATTTGTGTAAAGTGGTTGGTCGGGGTTGTGTAAAACCAATTCAAGCTAAAGTTGATGCTATTGTTAGTTTTCCTAGTACCCGTCGTGAACTCTGTCGATTTCTCGGAATGGTGGGCTGTTATCGGGGATTCTGCCAGAATTTTGCCAGCGTAGTTAATCCCTTGACTGATTTATTGAGCCCGAAAAATCCATTCAAGTGGTCGGAAAAATGTCAGTGTGCTTTTGATAATGTTAAAAGTCTGTTAGCCAATGCACCTGTACTTGTTGCACCTCAGTTTAACAAACCATTTCTACTTGCTGCCATCTACTGATGCCAGTGCTTCTGGTGCAGGTGCAGTCCTTCTACAGAAGGATGCTGATGGAATTGAACATCCGGTTGGATATTTTTCAAAAAAACTTTAATCGCCATCAGCAGGTTTATTCCACTATTGAAAAAGAGACTTTAGCCCTTGTATTGCCTGTTCAACACTTTGAGGTCTATTTGAGCTCAATTTGTGGTCCTATCATCATTTACACTGACCATAACCCTTTAACCTTTTTGGACAGAATGCGTGGTAAAAACCAAAGAATTCTGAGATGGCGTCTTATCTTGCAACCTTTTCATCTATTGATCAAACACATCCGCGGCAAGGATAATTTGATTGCCAATGCTTTGTCACGTGTGTGAACTTGTTTGTATCATTTGTGTATTTTTCTTTCCCTCCTTGTCTCTATCCCTAGGGCCCAGGAGATCTGAGAGCGAAATGGAGTGGGATTGTAAAGATGAGTATAAAGCCCTATTCGCACGGGATTAGTATTACCTGGTGACCTCTAGTGATTTGTAATAATTACAGAGGTTGTCTGTGATCTTAATCCCGTGCGAATCGGCCATGTCTGTAATTTGTAAAGTAAAAATTCCTCCGCAAATGACCTACCATATTTCGCCGAACACCGAGGTCCTCTGATAATATTAGTCCCGTGCGAATAGGCATCTCTGTAATTTGGCCAGCATTTGTTACCAGTGAGCCTTTTTTATTTATTTATTTTCTCAGTTTCTGCGCCTCTCGCACTGCAGCTGTGAAGCGCACATACAGAGACACATCCCTTCGATTTTTTTGGCTTTCATTGTGAAACTTGAGGACTTTATTAGTATATTTCTAATTTTAAACTTCTAATCAGTCTCTCTCGTCCATCTTGATGATTAAAAATATGCAGAACTGTCAATATTTGCGATCTCCAAGTTTAGGTGGAGCTATGGATGTCGTGGTAAAGGAATTTCATTTGCGGTGATTTTGCGTGGCTTACTAGCGTGGTATACCTTGTTTATTAAAATAAGATTATTACTTAAATCCAGAACAACGAGATGCACTGAGGTAGAACACAGGGTGCTATCTTTCCCCTATGAGAATATATATATTATATTAAAGAACATTGTTTAGGCTTGAAGGCAATAAATATTAGGACATTTTCAATTTGTATCTATAACGTTTGAAATGAAGTTGTAAGATCATTTTTAGTCATTTGGCTTTTTTCATCATTTCAGAACAAGCTTAACTGCTATTCATAATAACTTATATTATATTCCGTGTGTTCCTTGGTTGAAAATATGTAGAAATATATGCGAGTAAAAAAGTACAGAACAAAAACATTTAGCTCACGCGGAGCGAACGAAAAGCCGTTAATAAAGCAGACTCTCCGTAGAGGACGTGCTGAAACAGTCGAGTCGGCAGATGATCATGATGTTAATGTTTCACGCAGATATTGTTGATGAAAAACTTGCATATCTAAATGCCCAGGCGAGAGTCAAGTGTTCAGTCAGTTAATATACAGCCAGACGTTACATTGGCTGCTGCCTCCTCGTCCACGGAGCGGAGAAATTCGGTTTTTATTAAAAGCGGTTTTAATGCTGGTAAGCAATCATATTTTGGCGCCTTGTATTTGTGTTGATCAGATAGTTAAAAGTAATTTTAATCTTTAAAACGGCATCTAGAGGCAGAGGACGCTAATTCTGTCATCTCAGTTTCACTTTTTTCCCCACACGTTCACTCACTGTATGATTTAACGAAATATGATTTGGTAAAGGTACCTTTTACAGCATGTCGCGGTGTTGCGTGATAGTGTTATGCAAAGCCTCAACATTATATCAGGGAGATAAGTCAGTAAATTTGAATGAAATCACAGGCTTTGCTTATCCCGTGCGAACCGGCCACACGAAACTCAGACGTAGGGAGGTAATTTCTAAATCACACAGGGTCCCCAGGTAATACTAATCCCGTGCGAATAGTACATTTGTGACCTAAATGTGTTGTGTAATAATTTGTATAGTTTATAGTCGTTTATCTATTCTTTTTTTGTCAGTTCTTTAGGGAACCTCTTTTTGGATTGGGAGGTGTGATGAACCTAAGTGCTCTACATCCCTGATGGTGACAGTTCACAGAGTTTTGAGACACCCCCTTATCCTAATGATTAATTGAGGAACAGGGGTGTGTGTGTGTATAAAAGCTGAGCAGTGGTTCTGGTCTGCCCGTCACACACACTCTCTGACAATTTGAACTCAAGAGAGGCTCATTACCTCTCATTGAGATTTTGTTTTGTTTATGCTTTCTTATATCATGTAAGCTTTAATATTTTTTATAATAATTTTGTTTGTCATTTCTTTTGTTTCATTATTTTTCCCTAGACTTATGTTTTGTAGTGGGTGGTTTTTGTTATGTTTAAATAAATTCTTATGATTACTGAACTGGTGTCTGACCCCCTCGTTTATGTTGCGGTACGAAACGAGCTGGCTGTAACACTATATTGATTGTATTTACTAGCTGCTGACCTCATATTATTTTTGCTTTAAAAGTGCACAACTCACCTGTAAAAATCATTAAACAATTCCATAAATGTTTCTTAGTTATAAAAAGCTTTTTATTTTATCAACTTTTTGTTATTGCACTTTAATTGTAAAGATGTTTGTCACAGGGTGACTATGATAGGGCGGAACCAAAAGCAGAGAAGATTGGTTCCGCCCGAAGATGGTTTCCGCCCAGGCCGAGCAGTGCAAACACCAGCACTTCCTGGTTGCTGTGACAACGCAATCGGGGCTGATAAGCAACAGGTGAGGAGAATTAAGGCTGGTAATGTGTGATTGGAAGAAGGAGGAAGATTGGAAGTATAAATAGATCTGCAGCAACACGCAAGAGGAGTTGATTTCCGGGGCGAGCGCTGCTCCGCCACGTAGCATTTCGGCCCCACCGGAGAGAGAGAGAGACGTGGGCGAGCCGAGGAACCATTCTGGAAGTAAAGCATATACGTGAGTAGTATTGAAGTCTGTGGTGTGTACTGTGAATGCAAAGGTATCACCTGATCCTGTGTTGTGAGTTGCCACGTAGCGTTGCGGCCCCACTGGAGAGGGAAGCGTGGGCGAGCCGGGAAGCATCACTGGGAGTAGAGAATATATGTGAGTAGCATTGAAGTTTGTGGTATATTGTGAATGCAAAAGTATTACCTGATCCTGTGTTGTGAGTTGCCATGTAGCATTTCGGCCCCACCGGAGAGAGAGAGAGACGTGGGCGAGCCGAGGAACCATTCTGTAAGTAGAGAACATATGTGAGTAGCATCGAAGTTTGTATTGTGGATTATAAACGCAAAGTATTATCTGATCTTCTGTTGAGAGCTACCCCGTAGCGTTGCGGCCCCACTGGAGAGAAGGAAGCGTGGGCGAGCCGGGAAGCATCAAAATCACCACAAGGGGGTCCTGTGTTCCTCTCCTATCCATTTCATCCCCTCCACCAAGAAAAACCACCCAACCAACCACACGGCGGACCCGGGTCGAGGTCTGGTTTCGTCTGTAATTCACGAAGTGTGTGTGTAGTGCTGTGGGCGAGTCTTTGTCTTCATTTGTGTGTGCACACTTAACCGCTTGCAGTGTCATGCTGTGCCCATGTTGATAGAAGCCACTTCGAGACCAGAGGAGTCGTGAGGAGGTTCTAGCCGTTGAGGTCGGTGGAGTGTGGGTTGAAGAAACTTGTAGGTTGGGATTTCCTTGAGTGTGTAGCAACGAAACCCTTCCCTTGACGAGTGGACGGGCAGTGGTGAAGCTTCTGGACGGTCGAAGTGAGTAGACCGATTTACAATCTAATGTGCCGAAGGGTCGTTGGGCTGACGGCTGTGAGAAATAACTACCTCTGTGTGGAGCCTCTTCAAAGTAGGGTTGGGCGATGTCGACCAATTTGGCATCGTACGATGTTTAATGTGAAACATCGCGATGGACGATGGCATCGTCGTCGGTGGGCGGGGCGTAAATAATTAATTTATAACGAATTAATTAATTGTATCGTTTCCACTACCTGACCCGCATGATCTTTGTTTTAACCAAACCCATAACCATAAATAAAGATAAGTTACACACAAATTAACACCTGTCAATCACTTTTCCGCGGGACTCTGGCATGAAGTAGGCAGCACAGTGATCTGCGTCGTTATAATGGCGTCGCCGTCGACAAACTTGGTCGTTAAAAAAGGTACAAATTCACCTATCTGGCAGTACTTTGGCTTTAGACCTAATGAAAGAGGACAGCCACGAGACACGTCTGAAGTGGTGTGCAGGATTTGCGGTCAAGTTATCCGCGCAAAAGATGCGCAGACGACAAATTTACATGACCATTTGCGTGTGCACCATCCCGCAGAATACAGTTCATTGCCAGTGTCATCATCACGCACAACTGAACTTCGCAGGAACCAACCAACCCTATCTGAGGCTTTCGCTAAAGTTACTAAGTACAAGCGTGACAGCGAAAGATGGAAGCAGTGTACTGATGCTGTGACCCGCTACCTAGCAAAAGAAATGGTTTCTTTTAATACGGTAGAGAAGAGCGCGTTTAAGGCCATGCTGCAAATATTTGACAAGCAGTATGAGCTGCCAGGTCGGAGATTCTTCTCGAAGACCGCAGTCCCAAAGTTGTACAACGACATCAGAGCAAATATTTTAGCAGAGCTGGATGATGTGGAATATTTGGCACTGACAACTGACATGTGGTCCAGCTGCAACATGATGCCTTACATGTCAGTGACCGCACATTATGTCAGCAAAGAGTGGACACTAAAATCGAAATGCCTACAAACAAGCTTCATGCCAGAAAGCCATACAGCCGACAACCTGGAAGAGGCATTGCAGGAAAGTGTACACGAATGGAAAATAGAAGAAAATAAAATTTCCTGCATAACTACTGATAATGGGGCAAACGTTGTTGCTGCCATCAGACAGTTAAAATGGCCTTGGTTAAGTTGCTTTGGCCACAATCTGAACATTGCTATAAACAACTCAATCAAGAAGCAGCAAGCCAGCACTGATCGGGCTTTCGGGGTTTGCCGGGCAGTCAACACTGCTTTTTCCCACAGCTGGTGGAGGAGACGAGAGCTAAGCAAAGCACAAGAGGAGCTAAAACTCCCTCATCACTCCTTGATCACGGTAATCTTTAAAAATCTTTAATAAGTTTTCAATTAAACCATAAATGTGCATACAAAAATGCAAGCATGCGATCAGACAGACGCACAATCCACGTATCATTCGTTCAATTAATGTATAATTAATAATTATCATAATTTCGTTACAAAACTAAAACAAAAAACAACGATTTGACATTGGCATTTTCGATTCTATGCATAAATTATTATCATATCAATATATTAGGACTACCAATATCAAACTCATTCCGTAACCATTATTCTTATTACCATTTTTAATTTGTGCATAGAAATGAAATTATGAATATCAAGTCGTTGTTTGTTTTTCGTTTGGGTTTCGTAAACAAGTTTCTTAATTGAAAATTAAGAAAACGAATGATGCACGGATTTTACATAGCCTATAACTTATATTTTAAGCTGATTTGATGTTGTGTGCTCACCACATTGAAGGCGATGTACCTTTTTTGTCAGCCTGGTTAGCAAAACGATCTTAAAAGCTGGACGAATAGCATATATATTTTTTTCGGACAGGACTGTGCAACACGATGGGGCTCCAAACAGCGAATGGTGGAGAGAATTCTGGAGCAGGTTCAAGCCATCAAACGAGTGTTTGCTCAGGATAAAAGCCGCCGCCCGCTCCCGCAACTTACATGGCAGGACATAAGTGTTCTGGAAGCAGTTAATAGTGGATTGAAGCCAGTGGCAGAGTTTACAGATATTCTTTCTGGAGAAAACTATGTCACGGTTTCCTCACTTTTGCCGATGTTGGCACACCTGGAAAGTGTGCTGGAGAGCTCGGAGCAAGATGCGAAACTTACAGCCGACCTGAAGCGTGTCATCTTGGAGCAGATGGAAGACAAATATAGCAATGATGCCACCCTGAGTATGATGCGCAAAGCTGCCTTGCTTGACCCCAGATACAGAGGGGATCACATGAAACCACCTGAGCTAAGTGCCACAAAAACTGAACTGGTTGCAGAAATGGCGGCAGCAGCAGCAACACGCGCAAGCCCATCATCCGGCCCCGCACGAGAAAGAGAAGAGGCAGAGGAATCAGGTGCTGGCATCGCGCCTAAGAAGAAAAAGGGACTGGGCAGCCTTCTTGGTAAAAGAGCAGCTACAGCAGTGCTCACCGCTGATCAAAAGAGTGAAGCTGAGATGTCACTGTATCTACAGGAAATGGTTATTGACGGAGAAGAAGACCCACTAACTTGGTGGAAAGCTAACCAAGGACGGTTTCCTCTTATGGCCAACATCGCTCGTAAATATTTGTGCATATGTGCTACCAGTGCTCCATCTGAACGTGTGTTCAGCACAGCGGGTAATGTTGTTACTCCACTTCGCAGCTTATTAAAGCCAGAAAAGGTGAACATGTTAGTATTTCTGGCCAGAAACCTTGATATTTAAAGTTTGTTTTTTTTTGTCCCAACCTCTGTTCGTCATGGTAAAACCATGAAAAAGCAGATTTTTTTTCTGCTGTTTTCCCAGGTGAAAAAAAAGTAGTATTTAATGTATTAAAAATATACTTAAAATTTAAGTAATATGTTTTTAGTATATTTGTATTCCCAACGTGCTTATTTAAAGTGTATTAAAAATATGTTAAATAGCTTTTAAATGTATTTCAAAAAAGTGTACTACAAGTACGTTGGTAATAAATATATGCTTAATTACACTTTTTAAAAGTATGCTAAACTCAAGCATACTTTTAATGTATTTCTAAAAAGTGCACTAGATGTAAGCTGGTAATAATTATATCTTTAATTACACTTTTTATAAGTATGCTAAACTCAAGCATACTTTTAATGTATTTCTAAAAAGTGCACTAGAGGTACGCTGGTAATAATTATATCTTTAATTACACTTTTAAAAAGTATGCTAAACTCATGCATACTTTTAATGTATTTCTAAAAAGTGCACTAGAGGTACACTGGTAATAAATATATCTTTAATTACACTTTTAAAAAGTATGCTAAACACAAGCATACTTTTACAGAAGTTTTAGTGTATTTAGAAAAAAACATATATATTTTTTAAAAATGTACATTAATTTTAATAGGCTAACATTGCAATTTCAACATCATATCATTGAACTTGCATTATATATTGATTTTACAAAGTTAATCCACATAAATTTGTTAGTGTTTATATTCAAACAACACACTGACTAAACCTCATTGGTTCTTGGGATTCAGTACGTCACATTGGCTTCCTGATTCAGTTGTTCGATACACAACGTGCGTGATCGTTGGTAAATGTGGATTAAAAGTTGAAACTAAAACTGTTAAATTATATATAGTGATCATCAGAGGACTTGGCTGAAACAACACGATTCAGATGGATTACTTCGGCGATGTTTTTTATTGCTGTTGCGATTAACTTTTTGAAATGTGAGCAGTTTTTAAGTATCAAGTGGATCTGACATCGAGGGGAAATATACGTTTCTTGGATTTCATTAAAGTACATCGGTTTTTGTTTGAAGATGAATGAGAGAACATGAGGGTAAGTTAAGTGATGACAGATTTTTGCTTTTTATTTTTAGTGAACTATTAAATAAGTAGAACTTTTAGTATTACAGTATGTCTTAATTTTAACCCAGCTTCTTAAAGCGTGTATGTTGTGTGGCTTTTGGAACATAACGTTACATTTTTTTAGTGAGTAAAGTTAGGCATTTCATTTCTCTTGTTGTATTTCAGAAATCATAACAGCCTGTCTTTTTTTAGCACAGCGGCATTCAAATTGACCAATCAGAGCCGAGAATATCTAATAAGTCGAAGTAGAGATGAACAGATGAAGATACAGCCCGTAAAAATACTTATTCTTGGTGGTAAGTTTTTAGTTCTACAGTATTTGTATAACATTTAGATAACTTTAACGTTTTTCTAATGCTAATGTTTAAAGAGTAACTAAACCCTAAACCAACTTTTTTAGTTAATGATCTGTAAGAATGATGCTTTATTAGTGTAAGTTTTTTGACATTTGGATATAAAGTGTTTCAATACTACAATATATGTTGTAAAAACGTCTGAGTGCTGCCCTCTTCAGGTTGAACGGTGGCTACTGGCAGGGCTCGAAATTGCGAATATTTTGGTCGCATATGCGACCGAAATTTAATCTGTGCGACCTTAAAATATATTTGGGAGCATTTCTGCGACTGCCCATTTTGTTGTGGTGCGACTTGATTTAGATTGTGATGCTGCGTGCTGCTGTCCCAGGTTCAGTGTTCTCTCCAACGTTACATAACCAATCAAAATTCACCATTAAGTTCTTACGTTTAATGAATACCGCAGATTGGCTAATATGAGCGTCAGTCATTCCTTGTTGCCGTGCTACGTTGGTACGTGAAGCGCGAAAATAAGACGCACCGCGAGCATGACGAGAACAAGCCGACTACAGCCAATGTTACTACTGTAATTAATGACGACGATCCGGATTCAAATGCAACTCCACCACCGAAAAATAAGACTTGACGTTAAACCTTTCAGAGAGAGTGGCTTAAAGATTTCGAGTGTCTCCTCTATGAAAATGGCTCGATGTAACTTACTTTGCTTACTGTAAATCCTGTAAAACGGCGTTGGTGGCGGAATCAAAACATTTTAAGCGCCAGACCTTGCTTAAACATGGCGAAAGTGCCAAAAACACTAGTAGTGTCATGACAAATGTGTTCATTATTGATGGAGACACCGACCTGTTTGTCAAAGAAGGTGCGTTCCATTCGACCGTAAGTGGACTGCGAAGTGGACTTCACAGGGTATTCCGCCATCTTAAGTGAGATTCCAATCCGAAGGGAGCGAACATGTTCAGTTCGAAGGGCACTGCGCACGGCATAGGGAATCAGGGAACATCGATACATCACTTCACAGGAAGTGGAGAGCGATAATCACCCAACTGTCATTGCGCGCATCACGTGATCACCCGTCGGAACGGTCAGACCGCTATGCAATTATATGACAAGCGTTTAAAAACACATATATACACATAGTTAACCAAAGTTTAAAGTTTACTTTCATATTTGCATGACAGTTACAGCAGGGCTTCAATTCTGTTAATAGTCAAGTAATAGCAGCAATAGTCAATTAAAGTGTATAATAAACATACGTTTTTCATTACGTAAGTTAGTACTCAATGTTTTTTTTATTGTATAGTGTACATATTTTAAATGTGATAGTAAATAAAAATTAAAATATGAATGTAGTCCTATATATATTTATGTTATATCAATCTGCGCGACCCCGTCGTTGACTTTCTTTGATGACGTTTGCAGGCCGTTCCAAATGAGCGGTTATTGTCCGTGAAGTCCACTTCAACTGATATACCGTGCTCAGGGAGTAGGGAGGAGTGAACACTCTGCAGGGACCCTGTCGAATGGAACGCACCTAGAGTGTTTGATAGTGTATGTGCGCATGCGCTGGTGAATGGACATCCGACAAAATCCTTGTGGTCCATGTTGATGTGGAACACGACAATGTTGATGGTATCCCAGGTGAAAAAAAAGTGCACTAAAATACACTTTATTTAAGTACACTTAGTACACTTTTCCACAATATACTAAAAGTGCTCTATTTTCGCACACTAATTTTGAACTTAGTATACTAAAAAGTAGTATTTAGTACTTCTTAAGATGAACTTAATACCATCTTAGTGTACTCAACTGTGCTATTTTGAGACACCATGAAGTTGAACTAAAATGTATTTTTAACATACTAGGTCTGTATTTAAAAAAAATATATTTAATTATAACTTGAAGTACACTTGAACCCACCTTTAAGCATTTTTAAATATACTTTAAAGTATACTAATGGTAAGTTAAAATAATATTCCAAATGTATTCCCAGGTGAAAAAAGTTCACTAAAATACACTATTTAAGTACACTTTCCACAATATACTAAAAGTGCTCTATTTTCGCACACTAATTTTGAACTTAGTATACTAAAAAGTAGTATTTAATACTTCTTAAGATGAACTTAATACCATCTTAGTGTACTCAACTGTGCTATTTTGAGACACCATGAAGTTGAACTAAAATGTATTTTTAACATACTAGGTCTGTATTTAAAAAAATATATTTCATTATAACTTAAAGTACACTTGAACCCACTTTTAAGCATTTTTAAATATACTTTAAAGTATACTAATGGTATGTTAAAATAATATTCCAAATGTATTCCCAGGTGAAACAAGTTCACTAAAATACACTATTTAAGTACACTTTCAACATTATACTAAAAGTGCTCTATTTTCACACACTAATTTTGAACTTAGTATACTAAAAAGTAGTATTAAGTACTTTTTAAGATGAACTTAAAACCATCTTAGTGTACTCAACTGTGCTTTTTTGAGACACCATGAAGTTGAACTAAAATGTAATTTTAACATACTAGGTCTGTATTTAAAAAATATCTTTAATTACAACTTGAACCCACCTTTAAACATTTACGAATCTACTTTAAAATATACTAGTAGTATGTTAAAATAATATACCAAATGTATTCCCAGGTGAAAAAGTTCACTAAAATACACTTTAAGTTCACAACCTTAAGGTACCAAAAGCTCTTTATTTTCGTGCAGTAAATTGTGCTTAATATACTAAAAAGTAGTATTTAGTACTTGTTAAGACAAACTTAAGACAATCTAAGTGTACTCAACTGTGCTATTTTCTAAAATTGTATTCAGTTACAACTTGAAGCACATTTGAACCCACCTTTTAAACATTTATAAATGTAATTTAATAATTTCAGATATAATAATATAACATAAATAATATAGCATACAAAATGAAATAATAATATATTGCCCACACATTTGTATACATAAAATAAATCATTTCTAATGTACTGTATGTGACATTTGAATTTCAGTCAAGTTTACTATTAGAATGTTATACATGTACTATTTTACCTGCATGTTTGCCACCAAAACATGTTTTAACTCATTCTAAAATGATACCTATTCTGTATTCATACATACGAACCGGTTTCTTCCATCATTAACAACTAATTAAATGTCAAAGAAACAACTAAGTATGTACTCACTGCCATTGAAATGATTTTACAATATAAAACAAAGATCAATGAAATGCAATGAGCTACTTTTATCAAATTGTGGAACATTAATACATCAATATGAAAAGTACACTATGAATATGCAACCATTGAATAATTATATAATCATAATGATGTAATTCTCTAAACAAAAAGTTACTGGACAAATGCAGAAGTGCATTTGAACTTACTCGAGATAAACCTACAAATGGCTGAACCAAAACACAGAGCAGTTTAAATGTCACGTTTAAGTGGAGGGTCACTTCTTCTTGCCATTCAGACACTGAAGACTTAATCACAAGGTCTGTGAAAAGGAAACAGAATATATACAAAATTAACCAATAATTAATGAACATATGCATTAGAATTTTGTTAACTTCTCAGTTTACCTTTTAAAGCTTTGACTGTGTCCTCATCAAGCTTGACATGAGTGTCCGTTTGATCCGTCGCTACATGGCACTCTACAAGTTACATTGAACAAAGGGTTATAGGAGGCTTAACTCACTGACACTGATATAATGCAACCTGTGTGTATTACAGGATATTCTTTACTTTGATAATTGTGTTTTATTTTAACCAAGGGCATTTTCCATTGGCATGTCTATTGTGGTCTTGCTTAGAAGAAAAGTTCACCTCTGTTTAAGGAGATTTAAGGAAATCAGAAGTCATGCCAATGGACTCTATGCACGCTTAACTTCCACATTTGACTCAAGGCTGCTCTTAAGTTTCCGATGCAGGAGATTTAAAGCAGAGTGACAGCAGAATCGCTAAAATTACTTGTTTGCTGGATTTACCCAAATTTACAACCTATGATGTGTGAAGAATTGTCCAGATGTGCAAACTGAGAAAGGTTGCAAGTTTTATGTGTTGTTTTATCTCTGTAATCATTAAGATATATTCAGCTAGCCTGTACTAGCAGTTACTAATCACGTTAGTAATATATTATTGTCTTTGTAATGTTGTCTAAAAGTGTCCGGTCCAACATCCAATAGGAAAATTCAACTGCAGTACAGGGCTCAAAATTAACTTTTTTTTGGTAGCACTGGTGCTCACAACTTTAAAGAGTTAGGAGCACCAGCAAAAATGTAGGCGCATCCATCCAAAAATTAAAAAGCACCACAACTACAATGTATATGTTAATAGATTTATTTTATTAAAATAAAATGCAACCACCAGGCTTTACATATCCTATGGCCAGCTTTTAAAATTTGGTCTTTTATTTTTTTTTTTTTTTACTGCATAGATTCCTAAATTAATACCCAACTGCTTTTGAAATAGTATAGCAATAATAATTTACCAATTACAGATTACAGGTAAAATGATTAAGATTACAATAGAAAATCTAGCAAACACGTAAAACACTGATTAATTGGGACATTTACAAAAGTGACCTTAATATAGAAGGCTAATATTGGTATTGATAACTGCATTACCAGGATGCTATTACTACTAAATATGTTTTAAAAAATATATTTTTTTATAAAAACATACCATCAACATTGTCGTGTTCCACATCAACATGGACCACAAGGATGTTTGTCGGATGTCCATTCACCAGCGCATGCGCACATACACTATCAAACACTCTTTGATAGACAAGTCGGTGTCTCCATCAATAATGAACACATTTGTCATGACACTATTTGTGTTTTTGGCACTTTCGCCATGTTTAAGCAAGGTCTGGCGCTTAAAATGTTTTGATTCCGCCACCAACGCCGTTTTACAGGATTTACAGTAAACACATTAAGTTACATCGAGCCATTTTCATAGCGGAGACACTCGAAATCTTTAAGCCACTCTCTCTGAAAGGTTTAACGTCAAGTCTTATTTTCCGGTGGTGGAGTCGCATTTGAATCCGGATCGTCTGATTAATTACAGTAGTAACATTGGCTGTAGTCGGCTTGTTCTCGTCATGCTCGCAGTGCATCTCATTTTCGCGCTTCACGTACCAACGTAGCACGGCAACAAGGAATGACTGACGCTCATATTAGCCAATCTGCGGTCTTCATTAAAACGTAAGAACTTAATGGTGAAATTTGATTGGTTATGTAACGTTGGAGAGAACACTGAACCTGGGACAGCAGCACGCAGCATCACAATCTAAATCAAGTCGCACCACAACAAAATGGGCAGTCGCAGAAATGCTCCCAAATATATTTTAAGATCGCACAGATTAAATTTCGGTCGCATATGCGACCAAAATATTCGCAATTTCGAGCCCTGCCAGTAGCCACCGTTCAACCTGAAGAGGGCAGCACTCAGACGTTTTTACAACATATATTGTAGTATTGAAACACTTTATATCCATATGTCAAAAAACTTACACTAATAAAGCATCATTCTTACAGATCATTAACTAAAAAAGTTGGTTTAGGGTTTAGTTACTCTTTAAACATTAGCATTAGAAAAACGTAAAAGTTATCTAAATGTTATACAAATACTGTAGAACTAAAAACTTACCACCAAGAATAAGTATTTTTACGGGCTGTATCTTCATCTGTTCATCTCTACTTCGACTTATTAGATATTCTCGGCTCTGATTGGTCAATTTGAATGCCGCTGTGCTAAAAAAAGACAGGCTGTTATGATTTCTAAAATACAACAAGAGAAATGAAATGCCTAACTTTACTCACAAAAAAAAATGTAACGTTATGTTCCAAAACCCACACAACATACACACTTTAAGAAGCTGGGTTAAAATTAAGACATACTGTAATACTAAAAGTTCTACTTATTTAATAGTTCACTAAAAATAAAAAGCAAAAATCTGTCATCACTTAACTTACCCTCATGTTCTCTCATTCATCTTCAAACAAAAACCGATGTACTTTAATGAAATCCAAGAAACGTATATTTCCCCACGATGTCAGATCCACTTGATAACCTACTTAAAAACTGCTCACATTTCAAAAAGTTAATCGCAACAGCAATAAAAAACATCGCCGAAGTAATCCATGTGAATCGCGTTGTTTCACCCAAGTCCTCTGATGATCACTATATATAATTTAACAGTTTTAGTTTCAACTTTTAATCCACATTTACCAACGATCACGCACGTTGTGTATCGAACAACTGAATCAGGAAGCCAATGTGACGTACTGAATCCCAAGAACCAATGAGGTTTAGTCAGGTCCGTCACGTGTGTTGTTTGAATATAAACACTAACAAATTTATGTGGACTAACTTTGTGAAATCAATATATAATGCAAGTTCAATGATATGATGTTGAAATTGCAATGTTAGCCTATTAAAATTAATGTACATGTTTAAAAAAAAATATGTTTTTTTCTAAATACACTAAAACCTCTGTAAAAGTATGCTTGTGTTTAACATACTTTTTTTTTTAAATGTGTAATTAAACATATATTTTTTCCCAGCGTACCTCTAGTGCTCTTTTTAGAAATACGTTAAATGTATGCTTGAGTTTAGCAGACTTATAAAAAGTGTAAATAAAAATATATTTATTACCAGTGTACCTCTAGTGCACTTTTTAGAAATACATTAAAAGTATGCTTGAGTTTAGCATACTTTTTAAAAGTGTAATTAAAGATATAATTATTACCAGCGTACCTCTAGTGTACTTTTTAGAAATACATTAAAAGTATGCTTGAGTTTAGCATACTTGTAAAAAGTGTAATTAAAAATATATTTATTAACAGTGTACCTCTAGTGCACTTTTTAGAAATACATTAAAAGTATGCTTGAGTTTAGCATACTTTTTTAAAGTGTAATTAAAGATATAATTATTACCAGCGTACCTCTAGTATACTTTTTAGAAATACATTAAAAGTATGCTTGAGTTTAGCATACTTATAAAAAGTGTAATTAAAGATATATTTATTACCAGTGTACCTCTAGTGCACTTTTTAGAAATACATTAAAAGTATGCTTGAGTTTAGCATACTTTTTTAAAGTGTAATTAAAGATATAATTATTACCAGCGTACCTCTAGTATACTTTTTAGAAATACATTAAAAGTATGCTTGAGTTTAGCATACTTATAAAAAGTGTAATTAAAGATATATTTATTACCAGTGTACCTCTAGTGCACTTTTTAGAAATACATTAAAAGTATGCTTGAGTTTAGCATACTTTTTAAAAGTGTAATTAAAGATATAATTATTACCAGCGTACCTCTAGTGCACTTTTTAGAAATACATTAAAAGTATGCTTGAGTTTAGCATACTTATAAAAAGTGTAATTAAAGATATATTTATTACCAGTGTACCTCTAGTGCACTTTTTAGAAATACATTAAAAGTATGCTTGAGTTTAGCATACTTATAAAAAGTGTAATTAAAGATATAATTATTACCAGCTTACATCTAGTGCACTTTTTAGAATTACATTAAAAGTATGCTTGAGTTTAGCATACTTTTAAAAAGTGTAATTAAGCATATATTTATTACCAACGTACTTTTAGTACACTTTTTTGAAATACATTTAAAAGCTATTTAACATATTTTTAATACACTTTAAATAAGCACGTTGGGAATACAAATGTACTAGAAACATATTACTTAAATTTTAAGTATATTTTTAATACATTAAATACAACTTTTTTTTCACCTGGGATGTTTTTATAAAAATTTAGTAATAGCACCCATGGTAATGCAGTTATCAATACCAATATTAGCCTTCTATATTAAGCCTTCTATATTAAGGTCACTTTTGTAAATGTCCCAATTAATCAGTGTTTTACGTGTTTGCTAGATTTTCTATTGTGATCTTAATCATTTTACCTGTAATCTGTAATTGGTAAATTATTATTGCTATACTATTTCAAAAGCAGTTGGGTATTAATTTAGGAATCTATGCAGTAAAAAAAATAAAATAAAAGACCAAATTTTAAATGCTGGCCATAGGATATGTAAAGCCTGGTGGTTGCATTTTATTTTAATAAAATAAATCTATTAACATATACATTGTAGTTGTGGTGCGTTTTAATTTTTGGATGGATGCGCCTAAATTTTTGCTGGTCCTCCTAACTCTTAAAAGTTGTGAGCAACAGTGCTACCAAAAAAAAGTTAATTTTGAGCCCTGTACTGCAGTTGAATTTTCCTATTGGATGTTGGACCGGACACTTTTAGACAACATTACAAAGACAATAGTATATTACTAACGTGATTAGCCTGCTGGACGAATTGTAAAAAACAGCACAATGTAAGCACTGCTAGTACAGGCTAGCTGAATATATCTTAATGATTACAGAGATAAGACAACACATAAAACTTGCAACCTTTCTCAGTTTGCACATCTGGACAATTCTTCACACATCATAGGTTGTAAATTTGGGTAAATCCAGCAAACAAGTAATTTTAGCGATTCTGCTGTCACTCTGCTTTAAATCTCCCGCATCAGAAACTTAAGAGCAGCCTTGAGTCAATTGTGGAAGTTAAGCGTGCATAGAGTCCATTGGCATGACTTCTGATTTCCTTAAATCTCCTTAAACAGAGGTGAACTTTTCTTGTAAGCAAGACCACAATAGACATGTCAATGGAAAATGCCCTTGGTTAAAATAAAACACAATTATCAAAGTAAAGAATATCCTGTAATACACACAGGTTGCATTATATCAGTGTCAGTGAGTTAAGCCTCCTATAACCCTATGTTTAATGTAACTTGTAGAGTGCCATGTAGCGACGGATCAAACGGACACTCATGTCAAGCTTGATGAGGACACAGTCAAAGCTTTAAAAGGTAAACTGAGAAGTTAACAAAATTCTAATGCATATGTTCATTAATTATTGGTTAATTTTGTATATATTCTGTTTCATTTTCACAGACCTTGTGATTAAGTCTTCAGTGTCTGAATGGCAAGAAGAAGAGACCCTCCACTTAAACGTGACATTTAAACTGCTCTGTGTTTTGGTTCAGCCATTTGTAGGTTTATCTCGAGTAAGTTCAAATGCACTTCTGCATTTGTCCAGTAACTTTTTGTTTAGAGAATTACATCATTATGATTATATAATTATTCAATGGTTGCATATTCATAGTGTACTTTTCATATTGATGTATTAATGTTCCACAATTTGATAAAAGTAGCTCATTGCATTTCACTGATCTTTGTTTTATATTGTAAAATCATTTCAATAGCAGTAAATACTTACTTAGTTGTTTCTTTAACATTTAATTAGTTGTTAATGATGGAAGAAACTGGTTCGTATGTATGAATACAGAATAGGTATCATTTTAGAATGAGTTAAAACATGTTTTGGTGGCAAACATGCAGGTAAAATAGTACATATATAACATTCTAATAGTAAACTTGACTGTAATTCAAATGTCACATACAGTACATTAGAAATGATTTATTTTATGTATACAAATGTGTGGGCAATATATTATTATTTCATTTTGTATGCTATATTATTTATGTAATATTATTATATCTGAAATTATTAAATTACATTTATAAATGTTTAAAAGGTGGGTTCAAATGTGCTTCAAGTTGTAACTGAATACAATTTTAGAAAATAGCACAGTTGAGTACACTTAGATTGTCTTAAGTTTGTCTTAACAAGTACTAAAAATACTACTTTTTAGTATATTAAGCACAATTTACTGCACGAAAATAAAGAGCTTTTGGTACCTTAAGGTTGTGAACTTAAAGTGTATTTTAGTGAACTTTTTCACCTGGGAATACATTTGGTATATTATTTTAACATACTACTAGTATATTTTAAAGTAGATTCGTAAATGTTTAAAGGTGGGTTCAAGTTGTAATTAAAGATATTTTTTAAATACAGACCTAGTATGTTAAAAATACATTTTAGTTCAACTTCATGGTGTCTCAAAATAGCACAGTTGAGTACACTAAGATGGTATTAAGTTCATCTTAAGAAGTATTAAATACTATTTTTTAGTATACTAAGTTCAAAATTAGTGTGCGAAAATAGAGCACTTTTAGTATAATGTGGAAAGTGTACTTAAATAGTGTATTTTAGTGAACTTTTTTCACCTGGGAATACATTTGGAATATTATTTTAACTTACCATTAGTATACTTTAAAGTATATTTAAAAATGCTTAAAGGTGGGTTCAAGTGTACTTCAAGTTATAATTAAATATATATTTTTTAAATACAGACCTAGTATGTTAAAAATACATTTTAGTTCAACTTCATGGTGTCTCAAAATAGCACAGTTGAGTACACTAAGATGGTATTAAGTTCATCTTAAGAAGTATTAAATACTACTTTTTAGTATACTAAGTTCAAAATTAGTGTGCGAAAATAGAGCACTTTTAGTATATTGTGGAAAAGTGTACTAAGTGTACTTAAATAAAGTGTATTTTAGTGCACTTTTTTTTCACCTGGGTTTGTATGCCTCATTTAGTTATTATGTAAACGAACTAGTTCGTTTAATTCGTTTGGCGTTTACTGTATAAAGTGTGTACTCTTTTGAATATAAGTTGACTGTGATCAACTTACTTGTTATTTCCTCATAAGTATACAAAAATAAAGACGCGGAAATAGAAAGCATGCATTAAGTGTGTGTTTTCGCGAGCGGGATGCTGCGAGAGGCTGCAGTGTTTTTATTTTGGGGGGGTGGGCGGGGTATCGCGATGCCGACTCTGCATCGTCATGTCTATCGGCCATCGGCGATGGACGATGCCATCGTCTATCGGTCCAACCCTACTTCAAAGGTTCGCCCCTGTCCTGTGTTTCCAACGCCGTGAGTGAAGGAAGAACCAGGGAAGCCTTCGGCTCTACACTGTTGTTCTGAACGTCCTTTTTCCTTACCCTTGGAGGCCGTGAGTCGAAGCAGATCGTGTAGGTCTCCTCGTTGTTAAGTCCACTGCCCTCGAGTGAAGAGGAAGTAAGGAGAGAAAGCTCCAACTTTGTGTAATACTTACCTTTGCTTACAGCACGAACCTAGGAGGAAGGAAAGTCCCAGTCTTGTGTAACACTTACCTTTGCTTGCAGCACGAACCTAGAAGGAAGAGAAAAGTCCCAGTCTTGTTTAACACTTACCTCTGCTTACAGCACGAACTTAGAAGGAAGAGAAAAGTCCCAGTCTTGTGTAACACCTACCTCCACTTACAGCCATGAACCTGAGGAGAAAAAGTGAAAGCCTGCTAAGCGCCCCCCCCCCCCCTTTGCTATGAAGATCCGAGGACTGGAGAGATGTTGCTTTTTAAATAGTTAATAAAGTTTATTTTAACATTATTCATTCCTTGTGTGTCTGGTTATTGGGGTGGCTTTGGGACCTCCTTGAGGTGGAAACTAGGAAGGGGCGTGACTCCATAGCATCTGAGTCCGCCCCGACCTGTGACATGTTCCTACAAGTAAAAACAACTAGTTTGGGATTTATATTCCCTTGTTGTTTTTGAACTATACTAGAATCCTCCACCTCTCCCCGCTGTAAAAAAGTAACTTTTACTCTGAGTAAAGTTAAAATGACTTACTTTTTACTTTTACTTGAGTAGATTTTTAGACCAGTAACTTTACTTTTACTTAAGTAAAATATTATTAAAGTAACTTTACTTTTACTTGAGTACAATATTTTGTTACTCTTTCCACCTCTGGTTTTTGCTTGGACTACTTCTGTTTTGATTATGTAGACTTTTATGTAGACTGTTGCGAACAGTCAAGTCACTCACTCAGAGGATAGTAAAATAAATATCTTGTTAATTCAAATCAAAGAATCTTCCATGTCTTGAATCGACCGATATGGATGTTTTTTGTGCCGATGCCGATTTTTTTTTCCATCAGCCTTAGCCGATGACCGATACAGGCTGCCGATTTTCTTTAGCCGATATTTGGAGCCGATATTGCTTTTGCTCATTCAGTTTATATCATAAAAATGACAACATGATAAAACCAAATGTTACAACTCTTAATTTAAAAAGGAAAAAAAAGGATCATTTATTGAACTATATTTAACAAATAGTAAAAACAGGTGAGGTAGAACAAGTAAGAAAAATCAGTGCTGCTTAAAATACATGAATAAAATAATTACACCATTGCACACAGTAGCAGCAACCAAGCAGCATAACAAGGGGAACACTTTACTTTATCCATGAAAGTAACCAACTATTTACAAACTATTTAATGCTTAGGTCTAAATTTTAGTGCACTTAACTTAATCTCTTGTAGAGCAAATGTCTTTCATAAGAAAACAAGGTAAATGTAAACAGCAATACTGATCAAAAAACAACTTAAAAAGAATTCTGAATAACATGCGCATTGTCCCACTTCTGTACCTCACACACCTTAGGGCCCTATAATAAATGCGAGGGATAGTTAGTTTTCCTCAGCTCGCTTGAAACGCATAAAACTGAACAAATACATGAGGATTTGTGTACGGACTTCGGTCAGATAGTAGAGCGCGTGCACGTGGGAGAGGTGCAGTGAGAAAGACATGGATGAGAGAGTGCATGTATCTTTGCGCTCCCAGTGAACGGAAATGTTGACAAAACTTACAAAATAACACTTCTCCGGTCACATAAAAGTCATGTGGGAACTGCTCGGAACTAAGTGCTTAGGGTTGAATTTCGTAATTTTTTTCGATGACGAAAATTCCGCGAAACTCCGCGTTAACAACCATAAATGTATGCAACCATGAACTGCGCTCTCCACAATGACGATAAACTATCAGCAATGGATATAGATTTTTAGCCTTTTACTACTACATATATTTAAGGAGATGAGAATTAAAAACCCACCCTGTCCAGCTATGATCAGCTATTCGGCTAATCACATGACCTGCGTTCGCTTGCGGCATTATGAGCACATGTCGCGTCCAAACGTCAGACTGGTGGTCGCTGAATAAAACTCCTACAAATACCACGGAATCACGGAACAACGTCAGCATTATTTAATCCTATGATCATGTTCGTAACAGCTGCCATATGCATACGGTTAGCCTAAAAGCTATTTGAAGCTCCCTAAATACAATGGCAAGCAGTTTTATAGGCATTCGCGTTTCCATTAGGACCACCAAACTTTCTTAGCTATGGTTGCACGCACATATAGAGCAATGTGTTTACACTAAGTATATGGCAATATTTCAGTCAAACAGTTAAAAGATGCTTTGAAGTTTAAAACTTACCAGAGCAGGCTTGCAGCACTCCGCTCTGCTAGTGGGGGAGGGGCAATGCACCGGCTGCAGGCAGCGTCTCCAGCAACACAGAGCTGCCTGTGGGTGCCTGTCTGTAATTAATGCCTAGGAAAAACTATCGGCAAATGCAAGCCGCGAATCGGCCAATGCCAATACACCTAAAACCTGCTAAAATTGACCAGATGTATCGGCCGGCCGATATATCGGTCGATCACTAGGC
This sequence comes from Paramisgurnus dabryanus, assembly GCF_030506205.2. NCBI lineage: Eukaryota > Metazoa > Chordata > Actinopteri > Cypriniformes > Cobitidae > Paramisgurnus > Paramisgurnus dabryanus. The sequence goes on from NC_133352.1 coordinate 1,239,714, forward strand.
AAGACACTCATTTTAGATAACCCATCTCTCTGAAAAAGGGAGTAGGAGTTGCGTTGTATTGGCTGGTAACGGGGGCAGGTTACCGAACATTGTCTAACTTGTTTGGTGTTGCAAAGTCCTCCGTTTGCTTGGTTGTCCATGAGTTTTGCAAGGCTGTGCGCCATGTTCTCATGGCCGAATATTCAGTTCAATTCAATTTTATTTTAATAGCACTTTTCACAATTGGTAATTCTTTCAAAGCAGCTTTACATTAATAGAAGCAGTGAAATGCACAGAAAATCGACAGATAGCACAACATAATACACGATAGCATAAGCAGCTAAATTTGCTGCGGCTATGAATCAACATTACAAGCAAGCGTATTACTAATAATGTAACGTATAGAAGAGGGTTCTAAGTTAAGCCCAAGAAGGCTGCCTCCCTGGGTTGAAAAACCCCCTAGGACAAAAAAGCCCCAGACTTTTTAGCCGGGGAAATAAAAAAGTCCTAGTAGGGAAAAACCCTTGGGAGATATATATATATATATATACATGTAAACGGATAAGGAGATTAAGCCGGTTCTGCCGGTGGTCGTTGGTCAGGCATCAGCTGGGCACGTTGAAGGACGGCCAGTAGATCAGAGGTGTGCCGACTTTCACAGTTACCGGAACTGGGTCTGTTTGTCTTATTGTCCTCTTGGTCGAGGACGAGACAGGGAGAGAAACAAAATTCTATTAACGTAGGGGTCATTCACATGTTGTGCAAGTGTCACACAGTGATGTGGTTTAAATCAGCTTGGTTCCAGACGGGCTAACTATTGGGGCATAAGTAGGTTACCCACAGTTGAGGATTTAGCAAATTGGGGGCCCAATGCAAAGGTATCTATGGTAACTATGGGTCACCATCCGATCTTTAAATGAAAATGAAACATGTCGACCCGTTTGACTAAGGCCAGAAGCCCCACTGTTGTCGTTAACGCAGGTTCAGTGGCAAACCGGTCTATATGGCATACTATTCACAAGACCACAAGAAAACGCCAAAATCACAACCCGACCATACGTGCCAACCCATTTGACTAAGGCAGGAGGCCCCACTGTCGTCGTTAATTCAATTCAATTCAATTCAATTTTATTTATATAGCGCTTTTCACAAAAGTCAATTGTTTCAAAGCAGCTTTACATAAATAGAAGCAGGGAAAAGCACAGAAAAACGACAGATAGCACAACAAAATACATGATAGCATGAGCAGTTAAATTTGCTGCGGCTATGACTCAATATTATAAGTGCACGTATTACTAAAGCAACCTCTAGAAGAGGAAGCTAGGTAAAGCCCAAAAAGGCTGCCTCCCCGGGGTGAAAAACCCCCTAGGAGAAAAAAAAACCCGGGCCTTTATCCAAGGAAAAATAAGTCCTAGGAGGGAAAAACCCTTGGGAGAACGAATAAGGAGATTTAGCGGGGATTAAGCGGGTCTGCCGGTGATCGTTGGTCAGGCATCAGCTGGGCATCACGTTGAAGGACGGCCAGTAGATCAGAGGTGTGCCGACTTTCACATCTACCGGGACTGGGTCTGTTTGTCTTGTTGTCCTCGGGTCGAGGACGAGACAGGGAGAGAAAAACAAAATCGTATTAGCTTACCGGCCGTTCATATGTATTGAAGTGTCACACAGTGATGTGGTTTAACTCAGCTTAGTTCCAGACAGACTAACTATTGCGGCATAATTATATTATCCAAAGTTGAGGATTTAGCAAATTGGGAACCCAATGCGAGGGTATATATGGTAAATAAGGGTCACCTTCCGATCTTTAAGAGAAAATGAAACCTTGACTAAGGCCTAAAGCCCCACTGTCGTCGTTAATGCAGGTTCAGTGGCAAACGGGTCTATATTGTATACCATTTACAGGACCAGGAGAAAACACCAAAAACATCGCAACCCGACCATACGTGCTAACCCGTTTGACTAAGGCCGGAAGCCCCACTGTCGTCGTTTATGCAGGTTCAGTGGCAAACGGGTATGTATGGCATACTATTCACAAGACACACGAAAGCACCAAAATCGCAACCCAACCATACGTGCCAAACCGTTTGACTAAGGCCGGAAGCCCCACTGTCATCGTTAATGCAGGTTCAGTGGCAAACGGTGGCAAACTATTTAATGCAATTCATTTTAAGTGTTCATGCAGAAAAGGCTGGAAGATGGAAGGCACAAAAGATGGAAGAATGCTGTGCGGCAGACGTTGGCGATATGACTATCAAAGGATAAGTTGCTGTCGAACATCACACCTAAGTTCCTAACCGTGGAAGATGGCACCACAGTACAGCCATCTATGTGCAATTTGTAATCTGACATATTATGTTTGTAGCGATTTGGTTCAATAATAAGTATCTCTGTCTTATTGGAGTTGAGCTTAAGAAAGTTATGTGCCATCCAGTCACTTACATCGCTAATGCAGTCTTTTAGCTTAGAAAACGTGTGTGTTTCGCTGGGATGCGAGGAGATGTAAAGCTGGGTATCATCCGCATAGCAGTGGAAACTTATGTTATGTTTCCTGATAATGTCTCCTAGGGGTAACATGTATAACGAGAACAGGATAGAACCTAAAACTGATCCCTGCGGTACACCGTATTTAACCAGGGAGTGATATGACTCTTCCTCATTTACATAAACAAAGTGATAGCGATTGGTTAGATATGACCTAAACCAGGCTAGCGCCTGACCACTGATACCAACATAGTTTTCTAGTCTATTGAGTAAGATTGTATGATCTATTGTGTCAAAGGCTGCACTAAGGTCTAGTAATATAAGAATTGAGATTTCACCACGATCGGATGTTAATAGGAGGTCATTTGTAACTCTAAGCAACGCTGTCTCTGTGCTATGGTGGGGCCTGAATCCTGATTGGAACTTTTCATATGTACTATTATTTGTCAAGAATGTGCGTAACTGGCTTGCCACTACCTTTTCTAATATTTTCGAAAGAAAAGGGATATTTGAGATTGGTCTAAAGTTATTAAGTTCTCCTTGGTCAAGCTGTGGTTTTTTAATCAGCGGTTTAATAACTGCTAGTTTGAAAGCTGTTGGAACGTATCCTATTTCTAGCGATGAGTTAAAGATATTTAGAAACGGGGTTGACACTACAGGGAATACCTCTTTAAGTAGTTTTGTGGGAACGGAGTCTAATATACAGGACGATGATTTGGATGATGTGACTAGTTTAGAGAGATCATCTATTGTAGTAGGTTTAAATGAATCAAGATGTTCGTATGGTAGTCTAGTGTTAAGTGAACTAATGGATAGAGTGGTGGCTGCCTGGGTAACTACGATGTTTTCCCTAATAGCCGAAATTTTGTTAGAAAAGAAGTTCATGAAGTCGTTTCTATTGTGTTGAAGTTTACTATTGGTTTCTGTTTGTTCTTTGTTTCTAGTCAGTTTCGCAACTGTGCTAAAGAGGAAACGAGGGTTATTATGATTCTCATTTATAAGCTTGCTAAGATATGTAGATCTGGCGGTTTTAATAGCCTGTCTGTAGTGTTTAACACTCTGTTTCCATGCTGCACGCCATACTTCTAACTTTGTGCTTCTATAATTTCTTTCCATTTTTCTAGCTGCCTTTTTAAGGGCTGCGGTGTGATGGTCATACCATGAAGCTGGCGGTTTTTCTTTGAATCTCTTTTTTCGAATGGGAGCAACGGCATCCAATGTGTTAGAACAGACATTGTTTAGGTTTTCTATTACAATATCTAGATCGTCACAATTATCTGCTACATGTTTCATTTGGGACAGGTCTGGAAGAGTGCTAATAAAGCTATCTTTAGTGGTGGATATTATTGTTCTGGCTAGTCAGTAGCATGTTGTGGATTGAGTGATCCTATCTAGAAGTCCAGTGTATGACACAAGGTAATGGTCAGAAACTGCATCACTCTGAGGTGATATTTCAATGTCATTAATATTGTCCAAGTGACAGAATTAAGTCTAATGTGTGCTTACGAGTATGCGTTGGCCCTGTCACGTTTTGTCTAATATTGAGAGAATTAAGAACATCTATAAATGCACGTCCTAATGCGTCTTTTGGGTTATCCACATGGACATTAAAATCACCAACAATAAGAGCTTTATCTACAGTGACTACAAGCTCAGATAGGAAATCTGCTATTTCTTTAAGGAAATCTGCATGGTGGCCCGGTGGTCTATAGATTGTCGCTAAGGCAAAAGAAAGCTGTTTGTGGTTACGATCAGTTATTTCCATATTTAACAACATTAGATCAAATGATTTAAATTTTAGCTCAGATTTTTGGTTTACTTTAAAAATTGTGTTGTATATTGTAGCTACACCACCCCCTCTCCCCTTTAATCGAGGTTCGTGTTTATAATAATAGTCTTGTGGGGTGGATTCATTTAAACTAATGTAGTCGTCTGCTTTAAGCCAGGTTTCTGTTAAACAGAGTGCATCTAAGTTTTGGTCTGTAATTATTTCATTGACAATAGGTTCTTTATTGGTAAGCGATCTAATGTTAAGAAGGCCGAATTTTAATATTCAAGATTTATCTGTAAATGTATTGTTTTCTAATTTTATATTAATCAGATTTGTACCTGATGTAACAAGCGGTGCCCTGTATTTATTTGTTCGGGGAACAGATACAGTTGAAATGTGCTGATATTTCGGTAAGATTGACTCGAAGTGCTGGGATATAAGTGGTCTTGACGGTTAAGCCGATCCGTCTGTTTCCTGACCTGGGCCCTGGATAGTCAGACTAAATCAGAATTAAGACTATTGATCAGATTTCTAGTGAGATAGCACTTCCTTCCGATGACGGATGAAGGCCATCTCAGGTTAGGAGGAATGGTCTTCCCCAGAAATGCTTCCAATTGTCTATAAACCCTACGTTATGCTGAGGGCACCACTTTGACATCCATCCATTGAGAAACACTAATCTACTATGTGTTTCATCTCCCCGGTAGGCGGGGAGGGGACCAGAGCATATTACATTGTCTGACATTGTTTTTGCAATTTCACACATCTCCTTAATAGTATCTTTGGTGATTTCCGACTGGCGGAGCCTGGTGTCATTCGTGCCAGCGTGAATAACAATCTTAGAAAACTTCCGCTTAGCATTAGCCAGCACTTTAAGTTTGGATCTAATGTCAGACGTTCTGGCTCCCGGTATACAGTCGACTATGGTGTTTGGTGCCTCAATGTTAGTGTTCCTGAGTATAGAATCTCCAATGACCAGGGCACTTTTAAAAGGTGGGCGATGGCGTCTTCGTTTACCCGAACGCGGTCCCCGGAGCTGCATCGCGTGGGGTGTTCGGTTGTGACACGCCTCGGTCGCCTGCGAACGTCTGGGGCCAGGGTGATGTGGGGCTTGCTGAATCTGCAAAGGCCGGGCAGCGGTTCCTCCACAGCTTCCCGATCGCTTTCATGTTGGGCGATGGCGTCTCCATTCAGTCGATCATGGTCCGTGAAGCTGCATCGCGTGGAATGCTCGTTTGTTGCGCGCCTCGTTTGCTTGTGGACGTCGGAAGGCAGGGTGAAGTGGGCGCTGTACCTCGTGTTGGATCTGCTAAAACCGGGAAACAACTCCTCCACAGCTTCCCGCTCAGGTGAGGACAGGTCAGAAAAGCATATATCAGATGAATCCGCCATTAGATCGGAAAATGCTAGCTTCAGCCTCCACCGTTTGTGGATGCTAGTGGGCTATATGCTAACAACACTGGGTGTTTATTAGTGATAAATAGTTTCACGTGGTAGTACTGCTCAATAATCGTCACGGTAAAGCATTCCTATGTAAAACTAATAAGTTATATTATATAAATAGGAATAAGATGGTAAAAAAAGGATTTTAGATGATGAACTCGATGATGACGGAGCTACGATGCACGATCTGTTCAGCGTGACGTCACAAACCGGATGTCTCCTCCCTGTTAATGCAGGTTCAGTGGCAAACGGTGGCAAACTATTTACCACAATTCATTTTGAAGTGTTTATGCTGATAAGATTTTTATTTATTTATTTATTAGGTTGGTCTGTGTTATGACAGTGAGTGCTTTTGTTCAGTAAAAAATAACTATTGCGAGTATCTTTACTAGACAAATTATGTGAATGCTTTGTTGAAGAGAAAAGTTTTAAGTCTAGATTTAAAGTTATCGACTGTGTCTGATTCTCGGACATAGGTTGGTAAATCATTCCAGAGCTTAGGGGCTAAGTAGGAAAATGATCCTCCACCTTTAGACACTTTTGATATTCTAGGGATAATCAAGTGACCAGAATTTTGCGACCGCAGTGCACGCGATGGATTGTATTCTGATAGTAATTATCTAAGATATGAGGGTGCTAGGCCATTTAAGGCTTTGCAGGTGATTAGTGATATTTTAACTCTTTCACCGCCAGCATTTTTCATGATTTTCACAAAAGTTTAATGCCTTCCAGAAAATGCTCCTTTTTAAATATATAAACATACAATATATGAAATAAAAGAAAAGACCCTCTGCCTTCAAACAAAAAAATCAGTTTCATCCTACCTTCATGTGTTCTGTTTTTATCACCTCTCAAATATGTGTAGGTTTCATCAAAAACGCAGCGCAGCGCTTCTCGCCCGGGGTGCGACCCCCACCCGGCTAGCCTTTCAAGGTATGTGCAAGTAAATACAAAAATTAAAAGACAGTCAATGCTTATGTAAACCCTGGTTGGATAAGGATTTAAAGTTGGATATGAAGATGAAATCTGACGCATTTAGCTTCAGTGTTAAAACTTATGAAATAATTGCTGTCTGTGGTTCTATATGGGCTATAATGGCAATCCTTTTTTTAAGTAATATGGGGAAAAATAACTATAAATTAGTTCATTTTTGGAACTGTGAACTAGTTCAAAATTTTGAAATATGAACTGAACTAGTTCATTTTAAAATTTTTGAACTGTGAACTGAACTAGTTCATGTAGAAAGTGAACTTTCCCAACACTGAGAATATGTCTATAAATAATATTGATATAAGAATATTGATATAAATTTTAAATTGAATTGTCAAGTTATTGTGTGATTACTAAAATAGGCCAGTGGCGCTCGGCCGTGACATTCAAGTTCAGTGCCCTACAAAATGGATTGGTGTATGAATATGTGGCAGCTGTTTTGTGCAGTAAACTTTCTTTTAAGAAACCTGTTGTACTGATGTGATGACCAGTTATAGTTTTAGTGCTAGTAAGACTATTTAGATGTGCAGATTAATTCAGGACTTTGTGTAGACATATTTTATAATGAGTAATATGAGGTGGTCTGCGAAAATTCTTGATTACAAATAGTGATCCACACACACAAAAAGTTTGAAAACCCCTGTTCTAGAGGTCATAAAATCATGAATAAGCTTCTCTGCATCTGATGCAGACAGCATATGGGGTATTTTTAAAATATTTCTAAGATGGAAGAATGCTGTGCGGCAGACGTTGGCGATATTGTCACGAGTGACTATCGGACCGATTTACCTGAACACCGGCACTTCCGGGTAACCCCGGGCAACGTAATCAGCGGAAACCAGCGACAGGTGTGAGCGTCGGCGTGGCGAATGCAGATTGGAGGATTCAAGGGAAGAGGAAGTTTAAATAGAGCATGTGAAACACAGTATGTTGTTCATTGTTTTGTTCCATTGTTGGTGAATGTTGGAGCGGGCATTGTGGCAAGCAGTGTGTTGATGTGGTGAAGCGGACGAATAGGAACTGAAGAGAGGATCTGTTGGAGTAAAGAGGATGGAGAAACAAGTTATGGAAACAGGTTTGAAAGGAAATCAATCGTATTGAAGCAGTACATTCTCACTTGTGTGTATACATCTGCATTAAAGGCCACCACGAAGCACGACCTCTGGCGGAGGTTCCGTGAGTCGAGTGGCTTTGTGGAAGACTGCAAAATAGTCACCATCAGACTGTGAGTACCAGTGGACTATTATTTATCCTGAAAGCATTGGAGGAACAGACAGTGACTACTTGTGAGGAGTGTGTTGTTGTGTAGTGACCCTACCGTGGAGAACGAAGTCGGTAGGAGAGCCAGTGGATTGCAGGGCATCTGGAGCGCTGTGTGGGGGCTCGTGTCATCTGTCCAAATCGCCTGTGGCAGCGAATGTAAACATCTCCCTTCTCAGTGAAGTGCATTGACCCAGCGTGGAGGTATTTATCACTAACTAAAGTGTGGATTGCCGTGGGTGAGTGTGCATTATTGACGTGTGTGCACCTGGAGTATTTGCAGTGCTGTGCCGTGTCTCCTGTTGCTCATACCGTCCCCAGGTCAAGTCAATCGCTGTGAGGTGTGTCGTGGAGCTGCTGTGGTGTGTTCATCATCGTGGACTTACCTATCTATTCTCCCCGCCTGCGTGTCCAGCAACGAATGAGATTGTGTGAGTACTGGATCTGAATGCTGTGGAAGAGATCATAGTAGAAATTAAGGGAAGTAGAGAAATTGTGGAGACGCAAACTAAGTGTTGTGTGTAAGCCCTATGCGGAGGGAGAGCCTAGCCGTCTGTCCCATCAGTATAGGGATCGCTCTGACCTTGAGGAGGAAGCGGAGTCGACGGGTCTGTGACGGAGACCATCTCACAGCCCCATCTGCCTTCTCACCGCCTCTCCGGACGGCATCGGCCGTGACGGGCCAGCCGCAACTGTGTGGAGGGGAGGTAACGATCATACGCGCTAGTCGAGGATCAAGGCCAGGTGACGTACAACCTTTTTCACCTATGTTGTAATACTCGCATGTGATGTGTCAAGAGTAAGGGAGGAAGAGTAAAGCTAGAGACCATACTTACCTGAAGAACTCATTGAACTAGAACTAACAGTTATACGAACCTGAACTGTCTTGTCGATGCAGAGCAACATGCCCATTGAACAGCAGAGCCACAGCAGAGCCCGAGCTAAGAGCTATATGTACCTGAACTATCTTGTTGATATAGAGCAGCACCCCCATCGAATCGCAGATCCAGAGCTAAGAGCTAGATGTACTTGAACTGTCTTGTCATTCTAGAGCAGCACGTCCATTGAACCGCAGAGCACATCGGAGCCAGAGTCAAAGCTGTACGTACCTGAACTGTCTTGTTGACCACCGAGCCACCCTAGAGTGAGTAAAGTTAAACTTACCTGAGAGACCGTAGATGCAGTTCCGTGCGCCGAGTGAAGTCCACACCTGCCTGGTACGCCCATAGGCCTAGTAGAGTAACATCCTCGAGGAAACCTGAAAGAGAAAGCAGAGTGGTGTTTATTCCAGCAGCCTGCCATTGCAATCCCCCAGTGCCCGAGGGAGGCACTGCAAAACAGTGATGTTTCCCTTAACCTGTCTCTTGTGTGTGTGTGTGACTGCAGTAGATCCCCGAGACGAGCTTGGATTCCAGCTGGCCGTAGACGGAGAGGAGCGGCCCCGGCGCCCTGTGCAAGAGAAAGGAAGAGAGAGAGAGTTACGGACACGGAAAGAATCCTACTTATACTTACCTGATTCACCATGGTCAAGTACTGGAACAAGCCGTGGAACGGCTGGAAGGCTACGGAGCAGGTAGTCGCCATATACTCCCTACATTCCACTAATTATTGTTTATTCTGCCTCCAGGAGCAAAGGAGGGCGCCACGGGTTCAAGAAACCAAGGGAAAGAGTCTCCGTCTCCCCGGCTCCCTCCCCTCCTCAGTAGTGCTTTGGCCCGGCACTTGGCTCCTCTTCCCCTGAAGAGTCTGTGGAGGACAGACGAAGAGATCTTTTAAATTTCCCTTTCTCCCTCCCCCCCTGCTTAACAGCATTTTAAATAATTTAAATAAAACTTGTTTTAACTCTTACTTATCTGTTCGTGTGTCTGGTCATTGGGGTGCTTTTGGGGACCTCGTTGAGGTGGAACGCAGTAACAATATGACTATCGAACACAACATGTTGCTGTCGAAGATCACACCTAAGTTCCTAACCGTGGAAGATGGCACCACAGTGCGGCCATCTATGTGCAACTTGTAATCTGACATATTATGTTTGTAGCGCTTCGGTTCAATAATAAGTATATATAATAAAATAATAAGTAATAATATATAATAAGTAATAATAATCTCTGTCTTATTGGAGTTGAGCTTAAGAAAGTTATGTGCCCTCCAGTCACTAACATCGCTAATGCAGTCTGTTAGCTTAGAAAACGTGTGTGTTTCGCTGGGATGTGAGGAGATGTAAAGAGGGGTATCATCCGCATGGCAGTGAAAACTTATTTTATGTTTCCTGATAATGTCTCCTAGAGGTAACATATATAACAAGAACAGGATAGGACCTAAAACTGATCCCTGCCGTACACTGTATTTAACCAGGGAGTGATTAATTTTCCATCATCTAAGGACACTGAAGAGATTAACTGGGTCCAAGAACCAATCATGCTGCTCTGTGACCCTGCTTACCCCCTACGAAGCTGGCTGCTCAAAGGGTACACAGACACAGGGAACCTGACAGATGAGCAAAGATACTTTAACGAGCGACACAGCAGGGCAAAGGTGACAGTAGAGTGTGCGTTTGGCCGATTAAAGGGTCGGTGGAGGTGCTTGGGGAAACGGCTGGATGTGGACATCTCCTCTGTCCCCACTATCATAAGTGCATGTTGTACTCTCCACAACGTGTGAGAGACCTGATCAGGCTGTTCTTCAGGATGAGAGGGGCAGGGGAAGGGGCACAAGATGTTGTTCAACCAATGCAAGTCAGAAAGGCACAAAGGGTGTTTTCACATCTGTAGTTCGGTTCATTTGGTCTGGACCAAAAGCAAAAAAATTATACATTGTAACTTTTTTAGCAGTTTTGGTTCTTTTCACACCACACTGATTGCTCTGATCTGCACCAGTTGAAATGATAGGATCCACATCACTCATTGGCCACATGTATTTGAATGTATTTCCTAAACTGCTTCTCGATTGGTCAGAATCAACGTGGGCGAAATTCAAACGGAACCCCAGAATTAAACAAAAAGAAGGAAAATACAGCAGACACCAGTAGCGGAGTGGCCATCGGGAGAGTCGGGACATTTCCCGGTGGGCCGGTAGTGTTTTGAGGCTGCGAGGGCCGATCTGATAAGTGTTATACATTGCGAGTTATATAGTACCCCCGTTTGGCGGCCGCGGCCTGATGTGCAGTCGCTTTCCGAGGGTCAAACTGTGCAACCTCTTTGCTCAACACAGTATAAAAGTGCTCAACCTCTTTGGCAGGTACAACCATGTCTAGGATTTTTTAAAATATAGGGGGATCAGTGAAGGGCACCTCCTCAAATGGCATAGCCTGTCGGCCTTTGATATAAAAATGCCTGTTTATTGAAGTAATGATTTGAATATTAGACGAGAGTATATAACGGCAATGAACGTCATATGGCAATAAATATCAGATAACATAAAAGCATAATGAAATTAATAAACAGACAAGGAAGCAGGATTGGCATGTAAATTGAATTATTATTACTGGAAAAACAGCAATATTACTGAAATACACGATTGCTCGAGTACTCCAGTTGATGATCGATCACGAAAAACGGTGATCATGTGGGTTTATTTATTTAATGTGGATATGGCGGCATTTGGATGTCTGGTTAGCGTTAAAAGCGCATGTGGTAGTAAAGATTGGGTCTGGAGATGCATGTTTGACGTTGTGTTGAGCTACACAGACCGACCTATGTGATCAGTAAAATTACCATGCGTGATTTAAAAACAAACAGATAATTCCGCGCGACCGCGCCGCAGCAACCCGCCGGTCCGCACAATGCATGCCAGCCCGCGAAGCTGGCCACACCTCACATCACTGAGGCACTATGGTTTAAAAGGATGCCGTGATTCGGAAATACAGTAAGTCAGGTGCAAAATGTACAGTGCCATCAAAAGTTCAATGGATTATCATCTCATATTAACATGAAATGTCAAGAAATACCACAGAGCCATAAGAGCATTAACATTACATATTGACTGAGGTAAGAGGACGAAATGACACAGCTAAACGCTAAAATGATAGCAAAACGCTTAATGCAATGAAAAAAATTGACTCTGCTACATTTGAACTCTTTTCAGAGGAACTTCAGATTTAGTCTGCCACAATTTACTTCCCCTCTAGAGTTGTTTATCTTCAATTATGAGTGAATTATAAAGAATTACTAACTCTTTCCAGAGTTATTCTTCCGAATTTCACAATTCATGTTTTACCATCAAACAGCCTGAAAAGAAAAAACTTCAGTCTGAAAATAAAACTATGTAATCTTATATTTCTGTATAATTGTATTTATCAAGTTCCTGTTAAAACAGCATATAATAATGTCTTCATTTTTATTTTCAACCTTTTCTTTTAAACAGCATAATTACAATCCATGACAACAATAGAGAGGGGGTTCAGCGAAAAATCGTCAGCTGTCAGCAGGAAGTGGCAGCCGCTGGCAGCAGGAAGTTGCTGCCACTGGCAGGAGACAGTACCTGACACTAAAACCGGAAACCAGAGGAGGCTGTCAGCGGCAGCAAGACAAATAAATAATTATAATAATTTCTAATACTTATTTAAATAAGTATAAATGGCATTATTATCTGATTAAAAATATTTATTGAATATAAACAAAGAAAAAGATAATTTCGCCAAACGTTAAATTCCAGCTGAATATTTATGTATGAATGCATATGCGTGTAAATCAATGTTTGTGTGAAGTAATGAAAGATATGCACAGACACTAAAACCGGAATAAAGAGGACGCTGTCAGCGGCAGCAAGACAAATAATTATAATTTCTAATACTTATTTAAAGTATAAATGTCAGTATTTTCTGATTCAAAAGGTTTATTGAATTTAAACAAAGAAAAACATAATTTGGCCAAACATTAAATTGCAGCTGAATATTTATGTATGCGTATGCGTCTAAATCAATGTTTGTGTGAAGTAATGAAAGATATGCACATAAACAGCTAGATAAATGAATTCATATTTATATGAGGCACTTCCCACTAGATGTAATTTATGTTGAATATTTATTATACAGGCTACACACACACGCCGAAATGACAAAGAGAGACAGGTCTCACCAATGACCTTTATATTAAATATTTTTATTTTGCTTGTTTTTTTACATTAGTAACTCAAGAAACAGACACATTCACACGTTGTGTAATATGCAAATTATCCAGACTTTATAAGCTAAGTATTATAACCAATTTAATATGCAATCCTTCAGAACATTAGAAACCGGTGTTGTTATTTTATACTCCAAGTGTTGCTTTAATGCAAAGTATTATTATCAAAGAGTTGAGAATATATATATTATATTGTTTAATAAAAGACACATATACTGTTTTGTATTGAAAGTTAATTAAAGTAGAAAGCTTTGGATACATGTATTAGACAGATTTTGATTGATTAAATACTTTATTGAACAACAATCAACATAAAGTGTTAAAAAGGATAAAAATTTCCATTGTGGTCCTTAAGATATAAAACATAAGAAATACAGAACCCTTTGGTGCATGATTTACAGAAGAGCTCGGAGACAAAGAAACTTCTTCATACACACACACACACACACACGCACGCACGCACACGCACACACACATTAACTTTTAGAAGATGTGTTATACAGAGTTATTCCTCCTGTAGCATCATGCACCACTAACTGCAAAACCCTGGATGGGTGTTTTCGGAGTAAAAGCCTTGCATCTCTCCTCGTTTTCCTCTTCCAACATAGCCTAGAGGATTGATAGGAAAATTGAGACTTTAACACATAAATTACCTTAACAGTAGACAAGCATGCACAGACATATTCCCATTGCATTTTGCCATGAACCTAGCAGTGATCACAATTTCATGCTTAATTTGCACACCTGGTAAGCAGTTATTGTACACTTCATTGCAGTGCCGGCTGCAGTGTAAACATTTTCTAAAATTCCTGGGATGGCTCAGACTTTGTTCCCCATTTAGTTACACCTGTATATTAAAATGATAAAAATAATAAATGACCATGTCAGAGAAATTTAATGATATGGCAACAATTTAAATATCTTTAAATCAAATATGTAAAAGAAAATGAATACCATCAAGCCATCAGAAGTGTACCTGTCCACCAGACTTCTGAATTTGGATCAAACCAAAGAGAGATTTAACAATGCAGCATCACCCTCCTCCAGGACCACGTGAAGAAGAATTTCTAACAGGACAGCATCTGGCAACTATTGGGCATTATAAACAAACCAAAAAAATTACTGCAATTTCCAAACATCACAGCCTAACCTCCCTAAAAACAGAAGTGCATCGTATGAGAGGAGGTAATACTTAACACATGTATAAGGCATTTGCCATAAAGATACTATAATAGTTAGTGAGGGTAAAGACTTTCAGTGTCTGCTTCTGTATTATTGAATGTGCTACTACCATCAAGATGTACTACGATGTTCTGCACTTCTTTCTCCTGCCGTTTTGTCTCATCCTTGAATGCTTACAACATGGTTGATGTGCACTGCTTCTTCCAAAAAAAATAATAATAACAAACAAACAAAAATGTATTCACTTAAGTTTGTAAGATTTTGGAAATGTACTGGCTTCTTACCGGTCATAACTGATGGTCAGGTCAGGGCCGGTTCTAGATATTTGGAGGCCCTAGGCAAAATTTACAACCTGATCTCACGAATTTCCGTGGCATAGTCACGGAATTTTTTGCTCATTTTTCCGTGGCATTCTCACGGATCTCCTCATATTTCTGTGGCCCTGCCACGGACTTTCTTTTCCGTGGCATTCTCACGGATTGGTTACTCAACTGTTTTGTCCTATTTTCTTACCATTGTCGCTTCGGTTTAGGGTTAGATTTACATAAAATGACATCCCTACCCAAACCCAACTCTAACCCCAACGCCAGGCGACAATTGATTAAAGTTTAGAAAATATAAAAGAATACATTAAAAAAAAATAGTATAAACCAATACTTAAAGTGAAATACTAACGCAAACACCAAATCTAACCCTAAACCGAAGCAACAATGGTTTGAAAATAGGAAAAAACAGTTGAGTAACCAATCCGTGAGAATGCCACGGAAAAGAAAGTCCGTGTCAGGGCCACGGAAATATGAGGAGATCCGTGAGAATGCCACGGAAAAATGAGCAAAAAATTCCGTGACTATCCCACGGAACTTCGTGAGATCATGTTGAAAATTTATGTTGGAGGCCCCTCACACCCCTTTAATTTTCAGAATAATCTGAGAAAGTGTTTTTTTAAGAATTAATTTGACCACTACATTTATTAAACATGTTTTCCCCATTACTTTTCTGTTTTATTGAGTTAACAAATTGATTAAATTAATGTTAAAATGCATCATGTTTTCATGATTTGAAAACTAAAATAAAGTGTAGAGGACTTCAAAGAAATACAGACAGTTTATTTTAGGTAACGCCAGTTTTGTTTGCTGTTTGACTTAAATACAAACTTTTTTAACTTGACTATTTTGATATTCAGCTCCCCAAGCGATGCTATCGTGCACATGCATTCAAAGTGTCTAAACAGAGTCAACAGCTCTCAAGTTTGATCTGTCCTGAAATGACGTTGATACACAGAACAAAGCTAAGTTAATATTTATTTCAAAATACCTGCATCATACACTGAACGTTCTTTGCATGCCGCTTTTGCTAAGCAGGAATCAAAGGATGTGATAGTCGCTTTCAGCGTCACTCAAAGTCGGTCAGCTGCAGAGATTTGAATGCTGTTCATTTAGGCTTCTTTAACCTCATGAGGCACTGCAAGAACCAACATGTGAATGATATCAAAGTGCTGCGAGAGCAAATCGAGAAATCATAAAATCATAAAGAGGGGTCTGCTTATCAATCGTTCTTGCGTTACTTTGATGTCATCAGCCTGCGGTTCTTGCAGCGGCGGCTCCGCATAAAGTCAAACTCATCTCAAATCTTTACTTAATACTTTCAGTAACAATTGTCGGACTAGCGCACATGGATTTAGCAGTTATGGAGGCCCCCCTCCAAGCTTGAGGCCCTAGGCATTTGCCTACTCTGCCTATAGCTAGCGCCGGCCCTGGCTGTAAGCAAAGGTAAGTATCGCACAAGACTGGACTTTCTCCTCTTCTAAGTTCGTGCTGTAAGCAAAGGTAAGTGCTACACAAAACTGGACCTTTCTCCTCTTCTGGGTTCGTGCTGTAAGCAAAGGTAAGTGTCACACAAGACTGGACTTTCTCCTCTTCTAGGTTCGTGCTGTAAGCAAAGGTAAGTGTCACACAAGACTGGAATTTCTCCTCTTCTAGGTTCGTGCTGTAAGCAAAGGTAAGTGTCACACAAGACTGGACTTTCTCCTCTTCTAAGTTCGTGCTGTATGCAAAGGTAAGTGTTACACAAGACTGGACTTTTCTCCTCTTCTAGGTTCGTGCTGTAAGCGAAGGTAAGTGTTACACAAGACTGGACTTTGGTCTTTCGCTTTACTCGAGGGCAGTGGACTTAACAACGAGGTTTACACAATGTGCTTCAACTTACGGCCTCCAAGGGCAGGGGGAAAAGATGTCGAGAACAGCAGTGTAGAGCCGGACGCTTCCCTGGTTCTTCCTCCACTCGTATCGAACAGGGGCGAACCTTTGAAGAGGCTCCACACAAGGGTAATTATTTCCCACAGCCATCAGCCCCACAGCCCCTTGGCAAGAGTCTTGGTCGTAAATTGGTCTACTCACTTCAACCATCCAGGTGCTTCACCACTGCCCATCCACTTGTCAAGGGAAAAGGTTTCGATAACACACGCTCCAGGAGATCCCACTTTATAAGTTTCTTCGATCCACACTCAACAGCTAGGCTCTCCTCATGACTCCTCTGGTCTCGAAATGGCTTCTATCGATACGGACACAGCACGACACTGCAAGCTGTCAAGTGTACACACCCAAATGAAGACAAAGACTCACCCACGGCACTGCACACACACTTCGTGAATTACGGACGAAGCCAAACTCGACCCGGGCCCGCCGTGTGGTTGGTTGGGTGATCTTTCTTGGTGGAGGGGATGCGATGAATAGAAAAGGAACACCGGACCCCCCGGTGGCGATCCTGATGCTCCCCGGCTCGCCCACGCTTCTCTCTCCAATGGGGCCGGAATGCTACGTAGCAACTCACAGCACAGGGTCAGATGATACCTTTTGCATTCACAATACACACCACAGACTAAAAGGTTACTCACATATATCTCTGCTTCCAGGGTAGCTACCCGGCTCGCCCACGCTTCTCTCTTCAGTGGGGCCGCAACACTTCGTGACACTCACAACACAAGATCAGGTAATACTTTAATATACACAATACACATCACAGGCTGCAATACTACTCACGTATAAGCTTTACTTCCAGGATGGTCCCTCGGCTCGCCTACGCCTCTCTCTCTCTCCGGTGGGGCCGAGATGCTACACGGCTACTCACAACACAAGATCAGGTAATACTTTAATTTCCACAATCACATCACAGGCTGCAATACTACTCACGTATAAGCTTTACTTCCAGGATGGTACCTCGGCTCGCCCACGCCTCTCTCTCTCTCTCTATCTATCCGGTGGGGCCAAAAGGCTACATGGCTACTCACAACACAAGATCAGGTGATTCCTTTGTATTCACTTTCAATGGTTTGGTTTGTTTACTCACACTTGCTGAGGTTTTCCGATTATCCGCTTTGAAAACAGCAACTGTCTTCACTTAGCTGCCTAAATGAGTCGTTTCAGCGATATTCCTTTGCCCAGTTCTTCGTCTCCAAACCCTCCGTGGTAACCACAGCAAACCAGCACAACACGATACTGCCAGCAGAACACAGCACAATAGTACAGCAACCAAGCACACCGTTTGTATTTTCAAAGTCCCTTTTATAATCCTTTCCTTCTCCTCTTCAGCCAATCGCTAACCGCTGTGTTAATTCTACGCACCTGCGTCTCATCTGGCTTGATTTGCGGTTGGAAAGACTACAGGAAGTTCCGGGGTTTCTGGTAAGTCGTCCGGGCGGAAACTATCTCCGGGCGGAACCAACCTTCTCGAATTTAGGTTCCGCCCACGGAAAAAGTTCACACCGTGACACAGGTATGTGCAGGTATTTAAGTATTTTAGTAATTGTGTTAAATAAAGTAGTATTTACATTTACAATAAATGTATTGCTTGCTTGTTTATCTTTTTACAGGTTGTACCTTGCAGCCATTTATTACAGTGAAAATGCCTGTCACCAAGCAGTAACATAAGCAGGAGAGGGAAAGTACAAGGTTGTGTTCCCAAAGTCTAATAGGGGGAACTACATTGCAAGGCCGGTAAAAACACAAAGCAGTAATATTTTTATCTCAAATATATTCAAATATATATGAAAAAAATACTTAAAGTGTCCATATTATGCCTGCTTCTTCACAAGTTAAATAGGTGTATGAGTTCCATAAAAACATGTTTCAAAAGTTGTTTGCTCGAAATAGCTTGTAGGAAAAGATTCTTACCCATCTCTGTTTCAGTGCATTTCAG
This sequence comes from Paramisgurnus dabryanus, assembly GCF_030506205.2. Taxonomy (NCBI): domain Eukaryota; kingdom Metazoa; phylum Chordata; class Actinopteri; order Cypriniformes; family Cobitidae; genus Paramisgurnus; species Paramisgurnus dabryanus. Next base: position 1,258,137 of record NC_133352.1, read on the forward strand.
ATTGTGCCGTTTTGAGGTGGTCATTACATATTTATTAGCTGCTGCTCCTTTGGACACGCCCCACTACTAACGTCATGTGCGCATGTGGAATGGTATCGCGCAAGCAGTACAGACCATACTGTATATTATTATATATTATTATTATCAGTTTATGTATTTCTAACAGACAAATCAAGCAAAAAAGAATCACTAGTAAGAACACTCCAGGAGAAGAAACTCATTACGCATAATGATTCCAGAGTAAATTGTGATGTAGCAGTCTCAACAATACACTAGTTTTTCCCTGGACAACGCTAACATTCCCGTTTATAAAACATTTTTAAATGCATTATTTTTGCAAATTACAGAAATTTTGTCCCGGAGGGGGATGTATACTGCTTGTAGACAGCATGCTTATTGCTAGAAGCTAGCGGGTGGTCCACATTATCTTGGGAAAGTGATAGATGTTGGGATGGACCAGTCTTGGTATGTTGTTTACATATGAGAGTACAGACCGGGTTTGTTGTGTTCAATAAAGATAAGTGTACACGACTATATTGCACTGTAAACCCAAATGCTCAAAGTAATTAATTGTATTTAGTACTGTTAACTTAAATCATTACAATTAGTTCAAATTAATTAACCTTGTTGAGTATTTAGAACTTTCAGATATTTATGAGTTTGTAAAAATTTAACTTTTTAAGTTAGATGAATACATGTTGTTTTTTAATTTGCACTAACTGTCTCTTTAATGTACTCCAACTTAAAATCCCTCAGTTTAGAGATTTTGCGTCTGACGTCATCCGTGTTCACGTAAGCTGCTCGCGTTGAGTTCTTCTCCTCAAGATGACGGATCGTTCGCTTCATGGGGTGCTGTAAGTCTCACCTTTAAACTCAATGTATCAATTCTAAAGGCCATTATGTTTAATTTTCATGTACGTAATTGTGTTTAACAGTTAGATGTGATGTAAATATGATATTTTTAGATGCGTTGTCACATTGTTGCTGTCTTTTGTGAGTAATGCCATATTTGGCTAGGGAATTTAGTGACTGCAGTACTGGAAGATTCCAGAAGGGGGTGTGGACAGGTGACTAGGGTCAAGCACGTGTTCCTGTAGTATCATAGAACAATACACTGATCGAGGGAAACTCATGCTGCGTCCGAAACCGCCTACTAAATACTATATAGTACGCGAAAAGAGGCACGCGGCTGTTTTCGCGCTGAAAGACATGACGTGATGGCGACGTATGTCACGTGATGTAGCAACATGGCGGATGTAGTACGTCCGAATCTCATTCATACTACCAGGATTCATACTATACAGTACCTACTGTTTTAACGCCAAGTAAGTAGGTACTTCATCCAATTCAGTACCTACTATACAGTATGCGGTTTCGGACGCAGCCTCAGCGTGTTTGTTTGTCTCTAATACCTGTTCCCTTATTGCAGGTAAAACCCCTAGAAAACCTATTATTTATTGCTTTAATGCTTCAGTGACTGTTGTGGGAATTATTATGAGTTTGTTTTATGCACTTTATTAGTTAAAAAGTAGCTAAACTGTGTTTAATGAAAAGTAGGTCACGCGTGGCGCACGTGAATCACCCCCCCCCCCCCAATGTGATGATAACTTGAGAGTAATGGTTGTGGTCTAAATGATTATTTCTAATGATGTGTATATTAAGGTTATGGCAATGCAAGTTTTATATGTATTGATCAGGATTTTTAGTTTGTGTTTATACTATTAGTCGATGTGTTAAGTGACTGGTCTAAAAGTAATAAACAGTGGTTAATGTGAATCGTTGTGCTCATTGCTATTTAAGTGATTAACTGAATAATGAGACACATATGTATACTATTAATATGCATTATATTGCATTTGTCAATGTATGTGTTTTAATGACAGAGAATTGTTGCGTTTGCTACCTGTTTATTTTTAGATCCTGCTTGCTATTACTGTTTGAATCATAATGTTTAACCATGTAAATGTTTCTTTTCAGATTTCAAATAAGATGATAGACTGGGAGTGCAGGGTGTAAAAAGATTCATCGTTCAAGACTCCACCTCCTCAGACACCACAGACTAGAACATAGACACTGCTCAAAAATAAGTCCACTTCCATGTATGTATCCTGATTGCATTCGGTGAACTCAAAAGTCACCTGTGTAAAAGCCATGTAACAGATAATTCCTAATAAGTGATGTACTAAATTCTGGCAGCATCATTTTCATGTTCTTAATCTTTTTTGTTCCTTATTTTTTAGCTTGAAGATTCTGAAGTGCACATTGAGAAAGAGCCACTGGAGCAATATACGGTTGTGCGTTACAGCTCTAATGGCCAAATGCATAGTGACCCAGTGAATGTCTCTGTTGTTCTTGAGGACGAATTGGTCACCACCCACAACCAACTTCCAGAGGCGTTTCTTGTCCTGTTTGGATTCCTGTATGCTTTTCACATACATATTCCTAAAGGACTTGCAAAAACATTTGTATTTGTGCAAAAAACTTTTGCTTGGCATGGAAGATGGGAAATTGTCTCCTAGCCTGCAAACCTTAAAGAACGAGTTGATGTGAAGCATAACTTGTACTACCTCAGCACACACAAAAGACAAAAAGAGTTACTTAAATGTTATCTAACTGATGTTACTTTGATTTTTTTACTTGTATCTACTTAGTTCTTATTGACAAGTTATTGTATTAACAAACCGGTTCAGTTTAAGAAATTGTCATGTTTAATGCAACTGTGTGGTGTTAATATATGAAGTTGGCTGTTAAGCATTCCTTGCTCATTTCTCATTTTATAAAATGCTGTTAAACAGTTTGAGCCTGTTAAAAGGTATGGTGTTTTGCTAAGAGAATTTAATTTTTGACTGGAAAATATGAAATGCTGTTAAACAGTTTTGTTACCTTGAACCCATTAAAAGGGTAACTTTACTTACCCTTGGGTTGCTAAACAGACTTTAATTTTTGACTGCAGATTAGGGATGCACCGATAGGATTTTTTTGGGCCGATACCGATACAGATTTAAGCAGACAACTTCTGACCGATACCGATATTAAACACTTGTAGCCTATACAATATTATACAGTTGGTCTATTAGCTAGTTTAGTTCTGCATCAAATTATTTTTACTGAACATGGATTGTATCTAATTAACATTCAACTGACCAACATAATAAGAGAGGCACAAATTAAGCTAAAACAAATATAATAAGACAACATGACAACCTTCAAAGGTGGTTTTTGCTATTCAGCATTTATTTTATTAACAACATTAACTAATTTTTTTCACATATATATTGGATTTCTTTAATAAACATAAATAACGCCAGTGCTATTGCTTTAAACAGAGTATAAATATTGCTACTTCAAAAAAGTTGGACTTCTTGCAAAAACTAAAGTGCAGTCTGTTTCTTTTATTGTCCAAGACATTTGAGCCAGCTCAACAAAAGTTTTCTGTCGGTGCTTATGTATAGTGCACACTAGGGCTGGACCAGAATGTTTGAATATTCGTTCCGTTGGTTGACATTCAATTTTCAGTTTTGAGATTCGAATATATATATATATTTTACAGCGTTAATGCAGAGCTTTTGCCAACCAAGAAGTGCGCTTCACGCTCCAGCTCTATAGGTGGCGCAGAGAGACCAACATCCATAGCAAACAGCCATCAAACGCCACCAGTAGAAGAGATCGCCTCGAACGGAAAGCGCGCTTCCTGCTTTGGCATTCACGCTAATACATAGCTGCCAACTCTCACGCATTCACCGTGAGACACCCGCAATTGACCCCATTCTCACGCTCTCACGCCACATATCCATTTTCTCACGCAGGCTCGTGCCCACCATTGACAGTCCCATTGAGTTTAATAAAAGTCATGAAATAATTGCCTAATATACCTAATTGTACATACTGTAAAACGCCTAGCTATCTTTATCTGGCCTGCCTCAATCAACATTAACGCTCGTCAAAGTCAAAATGATGCGAAAGCCAATCAAATCAAAGAAGGTGGAGTTATTGTTCACAGATGCCGGAGCGCCAGCTACAAACTACAGAGCGAGTGCGCGGCTGCGCGATGGTAAAAGAGCAACGCACGATGTAAGTAGCTAAACCAGTGCTCGCAGTACTGACACTTTTATATTTTAGCGTACCTTCACTGTCTTTTGTGTGCCACCACTTTCATGTTGCTGGTACTTAGCTGCAAAAAGTCAAAGAGCATTTCACTTTATGTGGCACTGCGCAGGAAGTTCGGCAGCGAGGACATCAGAGTACCGCGAGAGCAATTCGAAATGTTACAAAAGGGTCCGCATTTACCTTTGCTCTCGCGTTACTCTGATGTCATAAGCCGATCAGTCAGCGCCGCACCAGTCGAACACACAAAGCGTCAAGGTCTGGATGAGAAGCAGAGACCTGCCCGGATTCCACGCACGCAGATACCCTCAGAAAACAGCAATTTTAATCAACCCGCGTGTGCATGTCTGTAATCAGTACAAGCCTGTGTGATGTTTGCTGTGACAGTTTTTAATAAAAGAGAAAAAAGTCAATTGATATTTGACATCTATAAACAATAATATATACGAAATATAATTATATGGTCTTGACATGCACATTATCTGTTGCTTTAGTTTAATATAAATTGGTTTATTTGATTGTGACAGTCCCTCTATCACCAATCAATCACAAATCATCACTTTATGCTTCTCTTTCTCAGTGGATAAACTGAATCAAAGCTGCTGTTATCTGCAGTTATACATTTTACAGAGACCAGTAGCCTATTCATTAGATTTTAAGAACTTTTTTGGCACTTTTATCAGAAGGAACGCATAATAGAAGTGTATAAAATAATAATAAAGACTGTAATTTCAGTCATTTAAACTCAGTAAAATCTTTTATTTTTAATTTAATTTGTAAAATATGATTAGATTTGTATAGTAATCCATTTTTACGCAGTTTTCCAACTATTTTATACAGAAATAGCTAAAATCCACACTATTATCAATTGGTTAAGGACTTAAAAATTATTACCACAAACCGCCCCCCCCCCCCCCAAAAAAAAAATCTTACTCCAAGCTGAACTCAGAAGTTGGCAGCTCTGCTAATAGTGTTGTAAATAACGTTCAGTTTCTTGCAAAAACTGATTGATTTCCTTCACAAGACATCAATATGTCACACAGAGTTATGGGGGATTACTTTTGTATTAGATATACATGTTTAAAGTGGCGGATCGATTGACTTGCATGACGGAGCACTGGGGTTTATGCAAAATATCTTCTTTATTGTTCTACTGATGAAAAACGTATTGGATGGTGTAAGTGTTAGTAAACAAACTTGATTTTGAAAGAATGCTACCGTTTTATTACAGTTTGTTGAACTTCATTCATTCGTTCATTTATTTACGTTGTTTTATTTAAATGGCCTAAGTTACCCTTTACGTTATCAGTAATTACTATGCTTCTAATTTCTGATACGGGAGTGTTTGTTTGTTAGAAAAATGTTAGGCTAACGTTACCTTATTAAAAGTATTGCTTGTGTTTTGTTTCACTAATGCTGTTCTCGCAGCACGCGTGACAGGCACGCCGCTACATACGCACACAGATTCCTGCCTTTATTAAAGAGAAAAATATGTTCAGCCCCTCCTTCCGAAGCTTTGAATATTTGATTTGATTTCTACTAGAGCTTTTGAAGCTCAAAGAATTGTATTCGGAACAGCCTTAGTGCACACCCAAACATTAAATCATTTTAATTGAACAACAGACATGCAATTCAATGACTTTATGCGGTTAATTAATAAACAATCGGTATCGGCCTTTCTCGTGATATTGCCGATATGCCGATGGTTTCAAATTCATCAAAAATCGGCCGATAAATATCGGCGGCCGATGCATCGGTGCATCACTACTGCAGATTGTATCACATTTGTAAATTTAAGAGAGATGTTTAATGCAACTGTCTCATGCTAATTTAAATGTATGAAATTTGCTGTGGAGCAATCCTTTTGTGAAATAAATTGCCAAAATTTTATTACATATGTCATGTGGTTTCTGTGAAATTGCTGAAGCATTTTGATAAAAATTTTAGAAGTTGATTTAACTTGATATAGAAAATAAACAATTTGCTTAGCAAGAACTCAAATAGAAAAGTATAGTAAATTACACATTTTATTTGCAAGCACTCAAAATACACAAGTTTAGATAATGAAATATTTCAGGTGCAAGAACTCAAAATACACAAGTTTAGTAAATTAAATGTTTGAGTTGCAAGAACTCAAAATATAACTGTGTAGTAATTAAAATGTTTGATATGCAAGAACTCAAACTATAACTGTGTAGTAATTAAAATGTTTGATATGCAAGAACTCAAAATATAACTGTGTAGTAATTAAAATGTTTGATATGCAAGAACTCAAAATATAACTGTGTAGTAATTAAAATTTTTGTGTTAACTTACTTAGTACTTTCAGTTAGGTCCAATTAACATAAATGAGAACCAGAAACTCAAAACTTATAAGTTCTGCATAATAAAAATCAGGATCATCAAAACTCAAAAGATTTGAGGCAACTGATTACCTCAAATTTTTTGAGTATTTCCAACTTATTCGGGTTTACAGTGTGGCGTTAATCGTCCATTCTATTTATAATAGAGGATAGAATGAAACATGGTGGCAGCGGTGCTTTGTTAAAAGGAAAAGCACAGAGATTAGCAGCAGACACTACGAAAGACACCGGCTGAGTATGGTAGAGAGAGCGGGGAGCTCAAGTGCAGCAGCGCGGATGGAAAATATACTGGGACTGAGACCGCCACAAGCCCTTTGCCTAGACTCAACTAATCTGGCGAAATCATGGAAATTGTGGAAAGAAGAGTTCAAACTGTATATGGATCTTACTTTGGCGGATGCTGGCGAAGCCATGAAACTGAAAGTTTTCAGTTATCTCATCGGGGAGACGGGAAGAGAGCTGTGCGAGACCCTGATCCCCACCTCGTCACCAGATCGGACAGTAATCAAATTAATAAATGCACTGGATGACCACTGCAGTCCAAAAGTGAACGAGACAGTTGAGAGGTACAGTTTTTTTTTGTCAGAAATCAGGGCTCTGACAAGAGCATCGATAAATATGTAACGGACTTAAGAATGCTCGCCAGTACGTGCAATTTCGGCCAGATCAAAGACTCTCTGATCCGCGATAGAATTGTTTGCGGCATATCCAGCTCTGTTTTGAGAGAGAGACTTTTAAGGGAGCAGGATTTGACTTTGGAAAAATGTGTGCAAATCTGCAGGGCAACAGAGTTGTCGCGGGAAAATAGCAGAACAATTGAAGGACGAGGGACAGAGGAACGCACGTTGTGAAACAGGCAGTGAGTAAAGAGAAAAGTAAAAGCTCTGTAAACTGCAAGTTTTGCGGGAAAATGCATGAGAGAAATAAACACAAATGTCCTGCATATGGTAAAAAGTGCAAGAAATGTGGAAAAGAAAATCATTTTGCCAAAATGTGCAGAACTACAATGCAAAAAAGACAAAATAGTACATACTATAACCGAGTCTGATGATGACAATTATGAGGATATCTTGTGTGTGACAATAGAAACAGTAAACACTATGACGAAGGAGAAACAGAGGCCGCACTCAAAGCTCTTTGCTGCCATGCTCCTGGGCAAAGAACAGGTAAAATTTCAGTTAGATTGTGGAGCCAGCTGTAACATCATACCTGTCAACCTGTTAAACCCAGACACACAAATTGTAAAGACTGAGCAAGTGCTGGTGATGTACAATAAAAGCACACTGCAGCAATTGGGAAAATGTAAAGTTAAACTAAGAAATCCTAGAAACAAGAAACTGTACCAGTTAGAATTCATGGTTGTTGATGAGGGGTCCATAGTGCCGCTACTGGGCAGCAGAGCAGTACAAGCCATGAATCTAGTGAAAGTACAGTATGAAAACATCATGGCTGTGGATAGCATTGTCACCAAGGAGTATGGGACAGGTGAAATGTGGAGCATGGATGATATCAGAAAAGACTATGCGGATGTGTTCCAGGGAGATGGATGTCAGGAGGGTGCGTATAAGATCGAAGCAGACCCCACAGTAACTCCAGTAAAACTGCCAAAGAGAAGAGTCCCTGTGGCGATGATGACGCCACTTAAAGTAGAGCTAAGTGATCTTCAAAAAAGAGGAATCATCACATCAGTAGACTGTAGCACAGAGTGGATAAGCAGTCTTGTTATTGTGAAGAAGTCGTCAGGAAACCTCAGGATATGCATAGATCCAAGACCACTTAACAGTGCTCTGAAAAGATGTCACTTTCCTCTGCCGACAATAGATGACATATAGCCAAATCTGTCGAGGGCTAAAGTTTTCACTGTGTGTGATGTAAAAAATGTTTTTTGGCATGTGACCTTGGATGAGGAATCGAGTTACATGACAACATTTGCCACACCATACGGCAGTATACAGATGGCTGAGGATGCCTACGGGCATCAGTCCAGCACCGGAGGTGTTTCAAAGAAAACTCAACCAAGCTCTGGAAGGATTGCGAGGTATATATGTCATAGCTGATGACATCCTCATCACAGGTTAGGGGGAGACATTGGAATTAGCAAACCAAGATCATGACGACAAACTGAGAGCACTGTTGAATAGATGCAGAGTAAAGAACATCAAGCTGAATGCAGAGAAGTTCCAACTGCGGAAAAGCAAGGTTCCATACATCGGGCATTTACTTACGGCAGACGGGCTCAAAGTAGATCCTGAAAAGGCACGAGCAGTCAGGGACATGCCACGCCCAACAGGTGTCAAAGGTGTCCAAAGGCTCCTGGGCATGGTAAACTATTTATTTATTTTCGAAATTCTGTGACCACCTGTCAGATGGCTGTGAGATACTGAGGCAGCTAACTCATAAAGACAGCATTTGGGAATGGTCAGATACACATGAACAAGCATTCGCAAGGCTCAAAGATGTCATCACCAAAGCCCCAATTCTCAAATACTACAATCCAGAAAAGCCACTGACACTTCAGTGTGATGCGTCAGAGACGGGGTTAGGGGCCGCTTTACTTCAAGAGGGGGCGCCAGTTGCTTATGGAAGCCGGGCATTGACTCAGACAGAGAGAGGTTACGCCCAGATAGAGAAAGAATGTCTGGCCATTGTTTTCGGTATGGAAAAATTCCATCAGTATACGTATGGGCGCAAAGTAACTGTACACTCTGACCATAAGCCACTGGAAAACATAGTAAGAAAACCCCTGCTGAACACCCCAAAACGCCTGCAAAGAATGTTACTTAGACTACAGAGGTATGACATCGAAGTCAGTTACATCCCAGGGAAGGACATGTTGCTAGCTGACACGTTGAGCCGCTCATACTTACCTGAACATGCATCAGAAAGTTCTGTAGAAATGGAGATTGAAAGCATTAACATGGTTCAGCATGTACATGTAGCAGAAGAAAGACTCCAGGCCATCAGAGGCGAAACAAGTAAAGATAGAAAATAACAGTCACTGATCAGATACATCCAAGAAGGTTGGCCAATGAACAAAAAAGACTTGCCAAAGGACATTGCAAATCATCACTCTTTTCATGAGAAACTAAGTACACAGAGTGGAATTGTCTTCAGTGGGGAGAGAGTTGTAATCCCTGACACACTCAGAGGTGACATAGTTCAGCGCATTCACTCATCACATCTTGGCATAGAGGGATGCCTAAGAAGGGCAAGAGAATGTGTTTATTGATTGGGGATGAATGATCAGATAACGACATTCATAGGAAAATGTGACATCTGCAGATCTATGGATGTGAAACAACAGAAGGAGACTCTGTGGTCTCACGAACTACCAAGTAACCCATGGTCTAAGGTGGGAACAGATATATTCACTTTAGACAACAGAAACTACCTGATCACTGTTGATTACCTCTCTAATTTCTGGGAGCTGGAATACTTACCTGACACACGATCCACCACTGTCATCCATAAGCTGAAATCCCATTTCGCAAGACATGGCATCCCAGATGTTGTAATATCAGACAATGGCCCACAATACACATCAGAAGATTTTTAAAAGGTTCAGTAGACAGTGGGAATTTAAACACAAGACATCCTCCCCGGCCTACTCACAAAGCAACGGGATGGCAGAATCAGCGATAAAGACTGCAAAACGGCTGTTGAGAAAAGCAAAAGCTGATGGGAAGGATCCATACCTCGCTATGCTTGATCAGAGAAACACACCATCACAAGGAATCAAAGCAAGCCAGCACAGCGTTTGTTCAGTAGGAGAACCAGAACTCTTATGACCATGCATGACAACCTGTTACAACCAAAGGTAATTAACACTCAACAAGGACAGATGGTAAACCGGAACCGTCAAGCCGCATATTATAACAAACATGCAAAAGATCTTGATCCTCTAAAACAAGGAGACAGAGTCCATGTCCAGCCTGCGGTACCAAACAAAACATGGAGGAAAGCGACAGTAGTGAAACCTGTGGACTACAGGTCGTATGACGTCCAGCTCGACTCAGGGAACATACTGAGAAGAAATCGTCGACACCTCAGGAAGGACAGAACCACAGTTGTGTAAAAAACAGTGACTTGCCAGCCTGCAGAAGTGAACAGAGACAGTGTGACAGGCTCAAATACAAGCACAATCAATCCTGTTGTTTCTACTACAAAGTCTGGAAGAAAAGTGATTAGACCGCACTACCTGAAAGATTATGTGGTGACAAACTAATACTTACCGCCATGCTGCGGGGAACGGGGGATTTAGTCGATATATGTGTTCACCTGCATTTAGAGTTTGTATGCATATGTGCCAATTAGGAAAAACTGGAGAAAAAAAAGGGTAAACAGTATAGACACAACTGTATTTTGTTACAAGAGTTTATTAATTGGGGGGAATATGCTTAAGGAAACATTGAAGTTTCAGTAAGACAATGCTAAGATAGTAAGAATTTTAGATTGTGTCATTTTCAGTTAATACAAAGTATATATGAGTATGAGTGTATGCATGCTGTTACGATTTACATTGCAGGAAGTTCTTTAAATCAAATTGTGTTTCAGGTTGTAAGTTATTGGAAAAAAAAGAGAAAGGATGTTGGGATGGTTGTTGTTGCAGCACGAACTGTATTACACCAGTCTTGGTATGTTGTTTACATATGAGAGTACAGACCGGGTTTGTTGTGTTCAATAAAGATAAGTGTACGTGACTATTGATGAAGATTTTTTAATTCAGAACTATATTTTTAATTCAGAACTATATCTTTGGTGAACATGGTATTCAGATTCAAATGTGTTTTGCAAGAATGTATGTCTCATGCTTGTAAGCTGAAGACTAGCAGTCTTAAAGACTGCAATGTATGCAGAGTTTAAAATATGGTAACTGAGAGCAGAGCTAAAAATGCATAGGCTGACATTTAAGGAATGAAGTCACAACACCTGTCAAACATAAAAACATGCTAAAAACAACTACATGGGAGGGGTTTCAACTTTTAGAGAACTGTATATTAGGTTGCATTCTGAAAAAGACTCTTTAGTTGCCTGGCCACCAACTCGGCCTTATTGTTGTATGCAATAAAGTCATCTTTTGGCAATGGAACCCTCTGTTGAAAATTATTTTTCATAATCACTAAAAAAATCCACAACATTTGGCGACGAGGATGGGATTGGAAAGGAGCATGGAGGTGGATGACCGTTGTGGGCTAAGTTTGGATGAGCAGCATACAAAGGACCAGGTAAGCAGTTTTTGCTTATTTACTGGTTTACTGTTGTGTTGCTCATCTGGGTTGGCTCATGGTGGAAAGACTTTCACAATGCTCTTCCAATATAAGAACTAAGATTAATACAGTTAAAAAGGGTTCCACTTCCAAGGATTGCATGGTGTGATTTGTTTGAAATGATAAAGAGGAAAAAAATCCTGAGCTCAGGTGGATAATCTGTGGTTTTGCTGAGAGGGCCTTTGATTGGACAGCATTAACCTGGAACAGATAATAGTTTAATAGCTAAGTGGGCTTTGAAGATAGCATTAAACAGAAATAAAATTAATCTGTGTTCATTTGTAAGAGGGCCTCGACGGATACAAATGGACTGTAACAGATTATAAAAATGCTTATTGCAAGAGGGCTTTGATAGATGTAATAAGCGGATACACTGTAAATGCATAATTGTATAAAAATGAAAGTGATTTGGTTTTGGAAGCCAATACATGTTGCACTTTGTTAGTTTAATATATATAACCTTTATTTAACTAGGAAAGTCACATTGAGGTTGTAACCTCTTTTACAAGTGAGACCTAGTCAAGACAGGGTTAGATAGCAAGAATAAACAAATAACAATCCACAAACAAAACCAACATCATTAATAAATACAACAAAGAATACAGCAGCATAAACATTTAGACACTCAATACTGTTCACAGAAATGAAGAAATTAAGAGGAAGTGTAATTCTCAAAGCACGTACACTTAACACTGACCAATTCTTTTATTCTGTGTTTGAAGTCACCTAAAGAGACAAGGGACTGCAGCTTAAGTTTAGTCTGCATGTCATTCCATGACCAGGGGCCATAATAAAACAGGCTTAACCTTCCAGCCTCAGATTTGATAGCCGGCACTTTAAACTGTAACCAGTTATGTGACCTTAGATTGTGGCAACTTTGGAATGATAAAAATTTCCTATATAAGTAATTTGGAAGTTTTCCTAAAATAACTTTATAAATTAAAATGTACCAATGTTCAAGCCTGCGCAAATGCAAAGATGACCATCCTACCAAACTATAAAGTAAACAATGATGTGTCCTAAAACTAGAATTTGTCATATATCTGAGAGCAGAGTGATAGAGGGGATCAAGTTTGGACAAGGTGGAAAGAGAGGCAAATCTGTAAATAGTATCCCCATAATCAATCTGTGACAGAAAAAGGCTGGCAACTAAGCGTTGTCTTGAAGCCAAGGAAAAACAGGACTTTAATCTATAAAGAAAACCCAATGTAAATTTTAATTTCTTTACAAGAGAATCAACATGATATTTAAAGTTTAGGTTTTTATCAATCCAAAATCCCAGGTATTTGTAATTATCCACAGATTGGATACAAACTCCATCTAGTGACTTGATGTGGAAGGGGAAAAGCTTTGTTCGCCCAGTTTGAAAAACCATTAATTTAGTTTTATGCGGATTTAGCATCAGCTTCAAATCTATTAAAGCATATTGCAGGGTATTGAAGTCTGCCTGCAGGTTAGAAATGGCTAACTGGGCTGTGGGAGCACAAGAATACAGAACTGTATCATCTGCATAGAGGTGATATTTACAATAATTAAAATTATCACAAACATTGTTAATATAAACTAAAAAAAACAATGGACCCAAAACTGAACCCTGTGGAACGCCCTTAGTTATAGATACTGGGTTTGACATATAGTTTAAGTAACTATGTAGATGTTGATTTGACATTAATACAATATATCATTTACAGTGTATGGAAAAGAAAATAGGATAAACTTAAATAATCTGTGTTTATACTGTAAAAGGGCCTTGATGGATACAGATAGACTGGAACAGATTATTAAAAATGCTTATGGTGTAAGCTGATACACTGTAAATGACTGATAGCATTAAGACAAAGTTATGTGATGGTGCAAGCCAATCCATGTTTTGCCTTAGTAGGTTAAGTAGTGATATGTGTTGATTTGACATCAATATTGCATTTTATTTACAGTGTATGAAAAAAAAAAAAAGATAAAATTAAATAATCTGTGTTTACTCTGTAAGAGGGCCTTGACGGATACAGGTAGACTGGAACAGACTATTAAAAATGCTTATGGAATAAGTGGATACACTGTAAAATAATGACAGCAAAAGGAAAAGTACTTTGGTTTTGCAAGCCATTCATGTTTTATTTTGTTATTTTAAGGTAATAAACATATATGTTAATTTGACATTAATGCTGCATATTTTACAGTGTATGGATAAAAATGATATAAAAAATAAAACATAAATAAATAGAGCATGAAACAAAAGTGTTAAAAAGTGGACAGGGGTCTGCACGGGCAGAATTGATTTTTATGAAACAGCTCTTTATATATGTTTATATAATAGAGGTCTGAATGGATAAAATATTATTCTGTGGATACCGCCCCAATGCATGATAAAAAGTTTGTGTGAGTAAAAGTGGAAAGGATCCTCAACAGTGAAAAACAAGTGGTGTCATGTTTAAAGTGTGAATGACTGGGTGTATGTTATAAATAGAGTGAGTGCAGGCCTGACTGAGTGCTGTGGATGAAAGGAGCTAGCAGTGAAGTGAAATAATATAAGTAAAATAATAATAATAATATATTATTTATATAATAAAGTAATAAGAGATTATAGGTAAAACTATAAGTAAATGGTATATATAGGTTGAAAGGAGGTTTTTACATCTATATTTTAAATCTTAATCCAATGAAAAATCTTTGTGCTTAAGACTAAAGGAAAAAATAGTATTACTTGACAAATGAAACAAATTGAATTGAAAGAGAAACATTAATTAAGTAAGGAACTGCTTGAAAAACATTTGCAGTGTAGAAAACGTAATATGGGAGAGAGGATGATAAGCTTGACGTTTATGTATAAAAGACTACTGTAATATTGCTAAAGTGTTTTTATTTGTTAATTGTCTAATGGAGCTAAAAAATGGCTAAATATGATAGAAAAGATTGAATGGAGAAGTAACAGGTGTAGTGAAAAGTCATAGTTGTTATTCTTGTGGAAATATCTATTGGGCAGAGATCTAATAAAGAATGTGTCTAAGAAATTGTCATGAAGGGAACATTTGATGTTGCAATGTGTAAAGAAATGGATATTGTAAATAAACCTATATTAAATCAAAAGAAAGATAAGAAGGATGGATTTGAAGAAAAAAGCATTGGCATTATTAATGAATAAAGGAGATATATATGATAGAATGTTAAAGGAAGTTGATAATGGAACAAAAGAAAGTGTGTTAAATGTTACTCTATATTTATCATGCATACTGTAGAAGGTTGATTTCCAGTACTCAAGGGCACTGTGGAAATTATAGGTAAAATGTAAATGAAATGATCAGTAGTTATGGAATAGGAAAATTAAACGGGTTTGGGAGTGAATCTTACAAATGAGGAAATATCCTAAATGAAAGAAATTTAAAGTATTATCAGAAAGAGTATAAGTGTGTAGAGTAAAAAGACAAGAGGCATTGTTTACACAAATATGTGAAAAAGAAGATGAGGTAGGAAGATATAAATAAAATAAGAAATAAAAATAAGAAAAACATTAAAAAGAATTAATGAAGCAAAATTGGAAGAGAGTAGAGTGGGAGAGTAAAGAGGAGGTGTCATCTGATGGAGAAATGTGGATATGGAAAAAAAGGATGGCTTAGGCCATTGGCCTTACAATTTCTTAGTTTAATAAAGGTATTAAGGACCTTGGGAGGCTGATCACTTACCCTCAGGCATTCATGGGACTGGGAAAAGGACTAAGTTGTGGCAATGGAGAAATGAAAGAAACCTTTGACCGGTGGACTAACGTTACATGAGGAGGGACTATTTTTGAACACATCATAGCAGTGTGGCAGCCACTGCTTGGACTCTAAAGCACAGAGAGAAAACTGGGAGACACAGAGAATCCAGTTTTGTTCAGAGACAATAAAAAAGAGACTGAGGGAAATCCAGAAGGAGACCCAGGAATGACCACACTGTTTTGAAATGCAAAGTGAATAACAGTGATGACTCTTGTGTTCAGCTACTTTCAGCAATTCCTCCAAAAAACCAGACTCCTGTACCCATCATAAATGACTTTGCAGCATCACCATCTCAGAAAGAAAACAACTTGAACTGGGAGAGACAAAGAAAACATGCTGAGGACTACAAAAAACCTGGCCACGCCAAGAGAGACTTTCGCTATATCCATGTACCAGCTCTGTGAGTGAAGGGGGGAGGGTGACAGCAGCCTTTCAAAGTCCAGTTTATGGTCCAGTTGTAAGATTTGTTAAGAATATGATTCTCTGGACAAGTATTGCTAATTCAATGTATGTCTATAAACAATAAACAAAACCATGACCATATCTATTCTCATATCAAAATCACACTCCTGTTTACTGTTTACTTGTTAGGAAGATATGCATAATTTGAATTAAGCCATTGGAATTTGTGTTTTCCAGAAGGGTATAGGGAATATAGATATAAAGTAAGTAAGACATGATATTAAAGTGATATTAACTTAATCAGAGCACATGTATAATAAATAGTGATGTACAACAAACAATGAATAAATTGGAAAATGTATTGAAGCACAAATTTTTAATGCAAAGTTATCAAAGTGGGAATTTCATTGTATTATAATATGATCATGAGAAAGATATTCAACTTAAAAAGTGGTAAAAAAATATATAATATAGGACAAGAAATTGACATACCATCACAGGAAGGTAAATAAGAAGTAGTTAAGAGTATGGTTGAAAATCAGTTAATAGAATAATGACTTAATGTAACTGATTTATTTCCACAGGTCTCTTGTATACTGGAAAAGATTGGGAAGAAAAGGATTTATGGGATATGATGAAAACAAAAAGCTATACAAAGCCAGGGGGATAAATCCATTATGCTTAGGAATAACATTAGACTTATGTGCTAAAGTAAAAATAAATTGTAAATGCAAAGAATAAATACAGATGATAACAACATGCAAGATAAAGAAGATGTATTAATTGTTAAAAGATGTAGAGAACAAAGTACTAATTGAAGTATCCAATTAATGACATTGTAAGACTAACCAGTTGATATCCAGATCCACATTGCTAACAAATGTTTTCCCAGATGACAAATACTGTAATTGATCTTTGCTTTATATATTTAAGTATTCAAACAGAAGAAATATTTATATGTTTTTATGAAATTAAACAATATACAATTTGGTATAGGAACAAAGAGGCTTTCAAAATAATGAGGGAATATATATTCAATGTACTGGACAAGTGGGGTTAATTTCTGCTACAATATTATTAAATTAATTGGCAATCATAAAAGATTAAACTTATATAAAAATGAATGATAATTTTATTAATGGTAACAACACAGCAGATTTGGAAGCTAAAGAAGCCTCAGAATGCCATACAGAAGTAGTGCTTCTATAGTGTTAATACAAAAGCCTTACTTAGAAGATAGAAGGAAAAAAGAACACGCTGGATGTTAGGAATATTTTGTGGCACCTAAAGGGGGACAAAGAAAGACATTCAAGACATCTAATGTACACATTGGGGATAAATCATTCTATTGTACTGTAAAATGTTACCTTTCCAGATGGGTGGTTTTAATTTCAAATTAAAAACTGAGATATAAAATAACTAATTAAAATTAAAGATTAAAAAGAGGAAAAATTGGTATTATTCTCCATATGTGAAAAAATGGTCTCAATATTTGAGTACATTTATGGTTGAGTTTCTGTTCAACGGGTAAAGCTAGTGCCAAACAATAAGGATAAAAAAAAATATATAGAAGAAGTAATCCCTAGATCAGCATTTATTTAAAAACAATAAAGTGAATACTGCAACATTAAAGAATAAAGAAAAGACTAAGATATGTTTACTATCCTTAATCATAAAAAGTATACCATCCCTTCAACGTCAAACTCAGCAAAAAATGTGAATGCATGAAACTGAACTGACTGGATGCTTTGTCTCTTGCAATAACAAGTGACAGACTGCAAACTAACACTGCATGGAATGCTTATTGGTCGACCAATGCCAATACCAATGTCTGCGCAATACTATATAACAAAAATTCATCCCCAAAAAGGACTTCCTCTGGAACGACTGCAGATGGAGCTTTTGGAACAATTGCAAATAAAGATGAGATCTTATATGATAAAACTAACTGTATGCATAAGCTATTTGTGTGCAGGAAAAAGAAAAGGAGCCTGATGAGGAGATGGAGATAAAATGCCATATTGTGCCATGGGATATAGTGGATCTGAGGGTCTTAAGGAGAGAGTGACATAAAACAAGGAGCAGGGAGAGCAGCTCTAACAGCAGGCCAGGGGGAAGGAGCACATCTGATGTCATCTGAGCCATTGCACAGAGTTCCTAAAATACCAGTCGGAGAAGAGGACAACAAAAACACGATACTGAAGAGGAGAGCTGAGGAGCAGAGGAGAACCAAAAACACGATACAGAAGAGGAGAGCTGAGGAGCAGAGGAGAACTTAAACACAATAATGAAGAGGAGAGCTGAGGAAAAGAAAATAATAAAAGACATGATACAGAAGACAACAACAGAAAAATTAAAAGCAATTCAAGCCTACAAAGCGATAAAAGAACTAAGTACTGACCACTCAGGGCATATCAAGCAATGGCAACAAAATTAAGAAAAACATGTAAATGAGAAGAGACTTTCAGGAGCAACAACCAATGAGTGCAAAGCAGTGGAGTTCACAAGCAATACACAGAGACAAAGTTGCTGATAATGTGTAAAGGACACACAAGGAAAACTTCAAGGAATTAGCCATGGAAATTGAAAAATAAAGCTAATAACCAGTTTGATAATTATGAGCAACATATGGTAAATTCACACGACTGCAGTTAATAATCAAACTTTTCTTCAATAAACTTTTCACCTATCAGCAAGGATCAGTAACACTTCAGCGAGGACCAGTAACACCAGTGAGAATTTATTCTACAATAATCTCTGCAGAACCAAAATTTAGATAAAATACTGAAGATACCAAAACAAAAAGGAGACAAGGACATCAACAGAAGAAAAAGGACGTCAACGGAAGGAAAAAAAAAAAATATGTTGGACATTTTATGGGAAACAAAAAAAAAAAACATTATGAATGAATAGTACAAATGGGTAACTTTCAAAGCTAAGAGAAATTGGTATGAACAATTGCTTATTATGCTCTAAATCATAAAAGGTAGGAATAGTCAAAAGTCAACATGATATTACAGGGGGGTTCGATGTAACAAATTGACAAATTCTGGTGTTATAAAAGAGATGTTATAAAATTTTTAATAATTTGGGTGTTAGGTATGGAAAGGGTGGACAATGCTATTATATAGTATAAGAAATGAAAAAATGAAATCATAGCAGTGGACATATGAAGATCAAACAGTAATGTTAGCAGAATTCTTTTGGTTTAATTTTGATTTAATGGGAAATGTTAACTTATGGTGGTTTTGCAATTAGAGAAGAAATATATATGTACAAGACTAAGGTTAATTTAAGAAATCATCATGATTATATTGAAGTATATTGAACAAAATACTGAGAAAACAAATGATAAAACTAAAATAGTTTATCCCTAAATTGGTTTGGTATTACCATAACATATTATGTTACAATTTAAGCAAGAGATGAGATAAAATCATGGTTAGAATAAATATTGATTTAATCTAGAATTACTAAATTATATCTACTATAATCAACAAAGGTTTATTAAATTTAACTAATGACGTTTTAACAATTTTAGAAAAACAATGAGATACTACAAAGGGGTATAGTTTTATTGGAGATTCATGTTATGCTAACAATACAACATCAAAATAGGTATTCATTGAAGCTATTAATAAACTTAAGTGTTTATGATAGAAACTGCAACTAATACAGGAAGAAAGAATCTTAATGTGGAATTGGTGTGATTTAAAATTAGGGAATTGGGGAAAATGGTTTGTCAAATTATCACAGACATATTTTGGTATGTCAAATGATTAAAGGTATAGGTTAAAGGATGAATATTATCAAAGGTATTAGGTAAAGAGTGCAAATTATCAAAGGTTAAGGATTTGCAAGTTTAATTGGATGAATTGTTATTTTACTGTGTACTTCCTATATTGAAACAAATGTTAATGATTGAAATATCAAGATGAAAAGTTACTTCATATAAGAAATTACAAAGTGCATCAAAAATGGGTTTTGCAAAAGTTTGAAAATGGTAATATTACATCAGAAAAAGATATTAAGAATTGAAAAGGTATTTGACTAATGTACACTCTTATGATGAATATTTTTATGAGTTCTGATTTTACAGCAACAATGACATAATGAAGTATATTCCATGATCATAAAGGTTTATTAATTGAAGGAGTAGGTTCTTTTACTTCTCCAAGAGAAGATGTTTGTTCCACACTCCACCAAAGTGCGGCAGCATGATTTAGTCATTGGTAAAGGGAAAGATGGCTTAGTTGGGCCATTAATTAGCTTGACTTAATTGAACTGGATTATGAAGTTGCACTTTGGGTGAGACTTGTGAAAGTCTCAAAGGGTGGAATGAAGAAGATTTTTTAATTCAGAACTATATTTTTAATTCAGAACTATATCTTTGGTGAACATGGTATTCAGATTCAAATGTGTTTTGCAAGAATGTATGTCTCATGCTTGTAAGCTGAAGACTAGCAGTCTTAAAGACTGCAATGTATGCAGAGTTTAAAATATGGTAACTGAGAGCAGAGCTAAAAATGCATAGGCTGACATTTAAGGAATGAAGTCACAACACCTGTCAAACATAAAAACATGCTAAAAACAACTACATGGGAGGGGTTTCAACTTTTAGAGAACTGTATATTAGGTTGCATTCTGAAAAAGACTCTTTAGTTGCCTGGCCACCAACTCGGCCTTATTGTTGTATGCAATAAAGTCATCTTTTGGCAATGGAACCCTCTGTTGAAAATTATTTTTCATAATCACTAAAAAAATCCACAACACTATATTGGCGTTAATCGTCCATTCTATTTATAAACCCTGCTGAAAAAAACAGCATCAAACCAGCATGGACCAGCATGGGAATTATGCTGGTCTATGCTGGTTTAGCTGGTGGTCACAGCATACCAGCACCAAAACACAACATATGCTGGTATGACCAGCATGGGATGTTGGTGCTAATGCTGGTTTAGCTGGTGCTAATGCTGGTTTGTTGCTGGTTAAGCTGGTGCTAATGCTGGTGCTGATGCTGGTTTGATGCTGGTTTAGCTGGTGTTCACTAGCAAACCAGCACCAAAACACAACATATTCTGGTCTTGCTGGTATGCTGGTTTTTTCAGCAGGGATAGAGGATAGAATGAAACAATAGAGACTGTGGGTAGGCTCGTCAGAAAAGCCGGGTCGGTAAAGCCCTGTCTTGGTTAGTTTGACAAAACACTTTTAGTTTGGCAAAACACTATTACTTAGTTAGTTCATGTAGAATTGTAAAATAAAGCAGTTAAATATTTCTTATAACTTTCGAAAAGTACGGTAGCTGGTCACTGGCTTTGCAGGAGAAACCAAGCTGCAAACTAACTAGCATAGCGGTTAGCCACCTCGTTCTCAATGGCAAATGACTGCTAAAACACACACACAAGTTCATCCCCTCGACATGCACCAATTCGGGGGCAGGATGACGTCAGTTTTTTTTAACACTGCTAACAATATCTATACAGCCTACTGTCTACAAACATTAATAATATTAACATTACTTTACTTCGTTTAAAATGTATATGGGTTGAGCATCAGTGTATGGTCTCTGTTTTGAGAGATGCTCTAGCATCATAAACGTAATGTTAGTATTTTGTGACAGAAGTCCAGATGGCAACATGCAGAATATAAATGGGACTTCTTACCTTTGTGTTGATATAATGATCTCAAATCAAATCCAGTCTGCTTCAGATGTGTGAAAAATCCATGAAAACCGTCTAATAGAATACATCCAATTATCATTTTATAATCTGTGAAATATAGTCTGAGGTTTACATCAGATTTTGCATAAACATCTTGTAATAGAATATAATTTACAATCTGAAGACTATTTACTACGTAAAACTGTATATGAGATTACACTTTAGGTTCCGATTAACACGCGTTAAAACTTTGTTTTTAAAAGTAGGCGGGAGTATAATACATAATATCCAAACAGCGCTGTTAATTCCGTGATACATGATAACAATATGTACAGTAGGATATCAACGATGACAACCATATGGAGGATATCAGCGAAGTGACTGCTCTGTAGCTACCTGGTGTGTGGAGACCTGGTTAGTGGGGTGGTGGGCGGGAAAATTCAAATGGAATGTGACGACAAGGCTAGTGATGTAACAACAGAGCTGATTTTAAAACCGTGAATTCTGAGACTCAAGGCAGAGGACATTCATAAACCTGTATCTCACTCAAAACAGCATTGTTACTATAATGCTACTTTAGTGTTATAAGTTTAAAAATGTAATAAAACTTATAACAACCTCTAAGTGTCCTGCGCCTCAAAAGCCCATAGTCGGTATTATAAATGTTCTGTGTGTAGGGATCAGGATATGAAATTAACACCCGCCACGCGCCAAATTGCGGGTGGATTTTGCAATTGGCGGGTAACACTGTCAATCTACCGGCCACATTGGTGGGTAGCCAATGCGAATCAGTGATGCGTGTCTCAACCCACTCCTGACAGACGTTTTTAACTAACCCGACCGCAATTGTTTAAAATAGTTATTTGGCATCTTAGTTTCAAAAGACCCGACCGACTGCAGCCTAAATATCATTAAAAATATTTTTGGATGAATCGTAACGACGGGTGACCGCAGGCACTCGCTCATGTCTTATCAACCCGCGCATCACTGATGCAAATTGAATGATTCATTGAGAGGATGCGACTGCTGTTTCGCAACGTTCATGCCATTAGAAAGAAGATGAGGCACTTCTCTGACTATGTTTGAATGTGCAAGTAAGTATTAAACTGTTGGTGAGATGGGATGAGAATGCAATGCTGACAAAGCCTATAGTACAATCACAGTTGCACAGATGTGTAGTGCTGTGATGGATCAGAACTCTTGATGTGTAAATTTTAGAGAGAGTTGTGCTACTGTTTCTTATACATATGTAGTATATTAACATACATTTTGCGAATAGAATATTGAAAAACAACGTATGTGGGGTGTTTATGTGCGCAGTTTGGTATGGGGTGAAAATACTGCCAAAACTTCACACACACACAAAACGTGTTTTACTCGCGCCCAACGATTCACAAACAAACTCAGTGTGGTTTGCAAATACAAAACATCATTCACAAACTAATGCATTTTGTTCCGCAAATAAGAAACGTACCTATCAAACAAATGCAGTATGTTTTACATATACAAAGAAAAGTATTTCTTTTATGACACTAATATCCTCCAAATACAAACTAAAAATCTTTCAAGTACGAAAAAAAATCCTCCAAGTACAAACTAAAATCTTTCAAGTACAAAAGAATCCTTCAAGTATAAAAAAAAAATCCTACAAGTACAAAACAAAATTCTACAAGTACGAAAACCTGTCACGTGACTTTTGGCACTAATTTTCCGCCTTGCTGATCCACACACACGCCTTCAGATCCACACACATGCTTGTAAAATGGGATGTAATTTGCACTCCACAACAGCAGGTGGCGCTGTTACCGACTTGCTTGCCGCCGCCACGGACATGGAAAGAGAAGAGAAGAAGAAACGCTAGCGTGAGGAGGGTGTTTTGAACACGATGAGCGGCCAACAGGTGAGTTTGCAGTCGTTGGTGAAAAATCAAATGTTAACTTAA
Organism: Paramisgurnus dabryanus; assembly: GCF_030506205.2. Taxonomy (NCBI): domain Eukaryota; kingdom Metazoa; phylum Chordata; class Actinopteri; order Cypriniformes; family Cobitidae; genus Paramisgurnus; species Paramisgurnus dabryanus. Next base: position 1,281,627 of record NC_133352.1, read on the forward strand.
CTCCAGACATGTCTGTCGTGGGTAGAGTTATATATTTAAGCAATGTCGCTCGAGTAGGAGTGTGATATTGGTTTATATTGTCACGGCTGTGATTAGTCCAGAGGCACGAGGCCGATATTGCTTTATACAATAGTTCGACGGCACACGTTTGAAAAAAGAAACTAAAAAACAACAACGAAGTTATTTTATAAGCCTCTTTGTTTGGGAACTACTTTCTTCCACCGCGGATTTGAAGGCCAGAATGACAGGTAACACTTTTGGCTGTTTTGAATCTCATAAGTCATAATAATTCAATAGAGCGAATAGCCGTTTCTTAATATTACCATTTCTTGGTCATAAAGTGTAGTTTTAAGATTAGTTCAGGGAGAATATATATGTATAATATTCAAATCTGCAGTTGATTAGTAAAGAGCGCCTTTTTTGGTGTCATGAAACTATTACTTGTTTTCTAATTCATATTTAGTGTCTGTTGTGTTGTCATTTTGGCGCGAGGTAAAATTGAATAAAACTTTATTTATATACTATTGCTTTTCCATTTAATCTTAACGCAGTACGAGCACTCGCTTTATTATTGGACTTTGTTCTTGTCAGTACTACATAACCCTCTATGGCAGGGGTCGGCAACTGGCGGCCCGCGGGCCAAAAGTGGCCCGCCAGTAATATTTTCTGGCCCGTCGGATTAATTTGAAATCCGTTTTTTTTTTTTTTTTTTTTTTTTTTTTTTTTAATCACACTTTTTTATTTTAAAATAACAGTTTACAAAAATGGCCCCGTGTATCATTCCTTCATTCGTTTTTTCAAATCAAAACCAAAAAAAAAGAAAGAAAGAAAAACGACTTGTTGTTCTATTATTTATTTCCTGAACTAAAATCAAACGACTCGTTTTCTGAATGTGCGCTCAGATCAAAAATAACAAAAATGAATGAAAACGGGTTCGGACGAATTTTAATTGAACACCTTAGCAAACATATACAAATGAAATAAATTTAAACAGATCAGGTACTAACAGATTACATTTTAATAAGGGTTTTAATAAGGGTTTGAATAGAAACCTTTCCGGTAAGTCTCATTCGCTTACAGTCCGACTTTTGAACTTTTTTCATTATTATTTATTCGCGTATAACACACTGACAAATAATATGTATTACCTGATAAAAAAATATTTGCGTCGTGGACAAGTTGCCACCGGCTCGCAAGAATGTCCTGAAAAAAATGCGTATAATAGCTAGTTTAATCTTAACCGGCCGCTCTTTCTCGTTCTCTTTCTCTACCAGCGCATCCGCGATCATAACTGTCATTAGATTTTGAACATACTTCTAAAACACAATCAATCAAATAATTGCAGAGGTTTGACTTCATGAATCATTTGCAAATTTACCTCGTAAATCATGTCAATGCGTCACGCGTGAAGACGTTTAACTCCGTGACATTGCAAATTACTGAAAAGTAATTGCAGGCATTTAGAAACACTACACAAAATATGATAAAATAAACTCTTTTACTGCAGTAATATTTTAACTATTACACTTTTAACGTAGATTTTAAAGGAATCTACTGTTCTGTTCTGTTACTTGAACTTGGGGCTCGAGCCCGACCTTAGGTTCGACAGCAAGTCAAGTTCGTTTACCGTTAATTATTAAGACTAAATGGGCAGGTAAATTCGTTAAAAAATGAAAGTAATCCGCCAAAATATGGTTTTACATGTCTATTAAAATAAAGCCATTATTAATTTTCCTAACGCATAGTTCTTTAATAGCAACTCTGCAACCAATGGTTTCGGTTTGAGTGAGAGGCTTTGTCCTATTTAATTTATTATTTATATTTCATTATTTTTTCTGTGACATTTTTTCTCTGCTAACAATACAATGTTAAAATAATATTTATATTGGCACGAACACAATTTTTGTATAACATTTATAATTGTTATAGGCTACTTCATCTCTCTTTTTTCGTTAGAGACATTGAATTTGAGATTCTGGGAACGAGATCTAACGTTAAGTTTTGCGGACCCGTCAGGTCGGGAAATAAAGCGGGTGAACACAGAGTGTATTTTAAGCGGTTTACTGAATAGAACCTTGTCGGAGCTGGACAAAAAGCGGAGACCTCCTTAAACCTTAGGTGTGTATGTGTGTGTCCCGGATAAATATTAATAAAAAAAGGAATACAGTTCAAAAGTCGGACTGTAAGAGTCTTTCATGAGAGCATAAATGCCTGTAATGTTACCACTAATAGTACTTGATCTGTTTAAAATGATTTCATTTATATATTATGCCTATAAAGGTGTTAAATAAAAAAATTGTCTAATCCAGTAATTAATTTTTTATCTGAGCACACAATCAGAAAACCCGTGGTGGTTAATTTTTTCATTTTTGTTTTTAATTTAAAAAACGATTGAACGAATGATACACAGACCCATAACCATGTTTTTAGCCATTTTTAATGCCGTCTTTCGTATTTTAAATAGGAAATAAAGACAATGTTTCTTGACAAAAGATCAGATAGCCTTTACTAGGCTAATTCAAAATAAGACGTAAGTGTGCCAACAGCAGTTGGCCCGCCATCTACTGGCTAAAAAAAATTTTGGCCCGCGGCCAAAGTTACTTGCCGACCCCTGCTCTATGGCATGACTTTTTATTTTTTGGGGAAAAAATATTTCACCTCACTTTTTGGGAGCTTGGGGGTCACTGATAAAATATCCATCATACAATTTATCCCCCCACCACCCCTGACTCAGAATTTACTTTGTTGCCTCAGGGCAACATTGTGCTACAATGGTATAAAAACACCAAGGTTTTTTATATGCAGGTTTTCCATCCATGAAAGTTTGTGAATCTGGGAGGAAAAATTCAAGGCCCTGGGAAGTTTTTGAAAATATACATACATAGATACAGGTCATTGAATGTATTTTATGCAAGAAGATTTCTGGTAAAAAATCCATATTATTCCCTGTGTAGTGTAGGATAATATCATACATTTCTAGCCTTTTAAGCACACGTGCTAAACTGTTAAGTTTAAATGCTTATATCTTCTGTATGCGAATGTTGATTCATACCAAAATGCTTTTTTGCATAGTTGTGTTTGACACTTGAAAACGTCTCGGGTTACGTATGTAACTGTTGTTCCCTGAGAAGGGAACGAGACGCTGCGTCTCCCTTGCCATACTTCCTGCGTCCCTGTAACGTCGTCTTTGGCAATATTTCAGATAGCGATATACTTCCTGGCACCTGCGTCACCCTGTCTTTGTTGTTTAGCCTCACCATTGGTTGAATTTGATATACACATTCAGACACACTTACCTCTAGAGGCGTCCCCAAAGTGTCACCGCAGTGACGCAGCGCGAGTTCCCTTGAAAGGGAACTGTAATAATGTATCTGTAACCTTGCTCTCCCTTGAAATATGTCCCCACATTTAGACTCTGAATTTGAGGGTATTGGACCTGGAAAGTCCTTGAAAGGTCCTTGAATTTGACGTTAACTAAGGTGTGGGAACCCTGTATATGATAAATATATGCATTAGAAAAAAAACATCAATCACAAATGATTATAGCCAAACATGAACACTACTAATTGTAACTAACACTGCATGTGTTAATGTTTTCCACATTTACATATAAACATATAAACCAACAAATGTGTGCATGTGTTTGTGTGTGTGTTTGTGTGTGTGTGCGTGCGTGCATGTGTGTGTGTGTGTGTGTGTGTGTGCGTGTTTTTATGTGTGTGTTATGCATCATTTTGGGATGATTTTGCCTGAATAAAAGTGGTCTAACTGCACAATGTTGCCCATAAAACTAATTAGTCATGTTTGTGATTAAGTGGAATCATTTGTGATTGATGTTTGTTAGAGTTAAACTTTCTAATGCATATCTTATCAGATAAAAAACCTTGGTGTTTTAGTACCCTTATAGCACAACGTTGCCCTGGGGCAACAAACAAAAAACACGGTCTTAGTATGAAAATAAAAACAAAGAAAGTCTTCAGACAATCAAACATACTTCTTTACATACTGATGCACATACACATATTTTTTTCTGTAAAATTATTTAAATTTAAAAATGTTAAAAAGTGATATTTATCCTGGCAATTGGTGGCACTGCATCCCATGTGGCTTTGCTTCCAAAAGCATGGCTCCACCCCCAAACAAAAGGTCACAACCACTCCAGCCCCTCATTTCATTGGAGAGACATGTCAGGTGATATTATACATATATTTTTTTTTTATAAAAAAATTAAAGTGTCGGTGTGAGGCTCAAAAAGGTAGTTTGTTGCCTGAGGGCAACACTGTGCTGTAGAGGGATAAAACAGTTTTTTTATAAGTGTCAGAGAGATGTTTTTTGCATGCTTCTTATAAATATATCAGTGGCGATATAGTCACGTGAAAATAAATTATCACGTGTCCCAATGTAAAAGCTGCAGAAAAAAATGTAAAAGCTGCAGTACTTACCTGCAGTTCCACGGTGTTTTTGCGTCCTGAGGAGAGAGATCGCCCCAGAGAAAATTATTGACTTTATTGCTTTATTCCAAGTGTATGTTAAACACTTAAAGAAAAATGCCTCTTTTTACCTCAACTTAGATGAATGCCTATCTTTTTCAATGCATGCACTTTTAGGGCCCTATTTTAACGATCTAAGCGCATTGTCTAAAGCGCACAGCGCAACGTCTAAATGGGCGTGTCCGAATCCACTTTTGCTAATTTAACGACGGGAAAAATCGTTTTTGCGCCGAGCGCATGGTCGAAAAGGGAAGGTCCTATTGTAATGGGAGTATTTTGGGCGTAACGTGCAGTAAACCAATGAGAGTCACAGCTTTCATTCCCTTTAAAAGCAAGTTGCGCTGGCGCTATGTCTAATCCCTATTAAAATGACGGACTTTGTAAACTGAAAAACTAAGCGGAGGTAGAAGATCCCCAGTTTAAGATTAATGTTAAATAATTGTGTTGTGTTTCCCTTATATTAAAATTGTTATTTTTTTATTAAAACCTTTAAAACCCGTTATCTTTTAGTCATGGAAGTAAAAAGCAGGCTTGTAATTGCTTTAAATGTATGGCTATCCAATATCATCAAAAAATAATTTACAAGTATGTAAGATAAGGTTTGTACTCTAAAAATACTTTATTTGTAACAAACAGGAGATAAAGAATTTACAAACGGCTCTCCTCACGTTTCAGCACTTTGGACAGCGTTTTTTTTAGCAAAGAGTTTTTTTAAGCATTACTTACAAATGTTTCTCATCTCGCCATATCCACAGGTACAGAGTCATCATATACAATAAATCCGTGAGGTAGCATTAAAAAAAAACATTTAAAAACAGATGCATTTGTTTAAAGCAAAGCATTTATTTACTTATCATGCTGCAGGTAAAGCAGCTCTTTGCGCCTTCTAACGTCTCATAATCAGTCCTCATTTATAAATATGTCCAAGAGACTCAATAATAATCTCTTAAATTCAATCCTTTAATCTTTCATATTTAAAAGCATTTTTGTGCTGCTGCGCATTCATGTACTTTGTGATAAGCAAACCCGCGTTGTCCTCCCGTTTATAGGCGCATATTACTAATGCGCTCTTTAAATAACATAAAACACATTGCGCCACATTAGTTGCCTCAAAATAGCAACGCGCCAACAATGCGCCTGAACACACCTCGTTTTTCAGACCAGAACGCCCATGGGCGCAAAGGGGGCGCAAATGCATTTGCTATTTAAAAAACGTGGCGCTAAACGTGAAAATTAGGGTGGAAACTAGCGAAAGACACTTGCGTCGCGCATTGCGCTGCATTGCGCCGGGTGTAAGATAGAGCCCTTAATCTTTGCACAGCACCTCATGAATCTGTTTTCTGATTTAAGCCCCATTCATTCCTTAGGATCCAAACATTTTATTTTGTGTCCTAATACTTACTTGTGTAACTCCTAATGTAGTGTTTGGTTTTGGATCCAAAGGAATGAATGGGGCTAGGCTAAATGCTAACACATTCAAGAGGCACTGTACTGTACAAAGATTAAAAGTGCATGCATTGAAAAAAGAAAGGTATGTATTAATTTGTTTAAGTTAGTGATGGTAGAAATTTATTCAGTTTTTCGAAGCAGTTCGAAACACCACACATGCTGGCGACCCTTGCTGGTCAAAATAGTGTAAAAGCAGATCTGTACAAACATTTTACTGTGCATTCCGACCAGACGCGTAGGGGCGGGTGATTCACATGTTAAGTCAATGCAAAGGCGCGAATAGACATCATGCAGCGCGGTTCGCGCTAATGGCGCGGTGCGAATTGAGCTTTTTGCGCGAATGGCGCGGCGCGAAATGAGTGTTTCGAGCGTTGACGTGCGAATGGCGCGGCGCGGATTGAGCGCTTTGAGCGTTGACGCCGATTCGCAGGAAACGCTCGAGTTGAAAAATTTGAACTTTGGCGGACTTTCGCGCCGCGTTAACCAATCAGGAGCTTTCTCTAGTAGTGACGTACCTACAGGAAGCGAGCGGAGGCAGAAAGACGAACAACAATGGAGGAGAAACTCATAATCGCCGTTTGTGGACACCCAGAGATTTACGACACCACTTCGTACTTTTATAGGGACAGGAATAAAAAGGATCTTGCTTGGAAGAAAGTGAGTGAGGAAGTCGGACAATCCGGTAAGTTGTAAAAAACGCACTTTACTCCATTTTAGCTGTGTGTATATATATATGTATACCTATTGATACTTCACGCTAGCTAAAACGGCGCCAAATTCAATGTTTTCTACAACTACTTTCCCCTGACGAGTTGATGTGTTTAACCAGCGGAATTGTGCCGAAAGAAGTGGAAGGGTCTGAGAGATACCTATTTAAAGGAGAGGAAAAAGGAGACGGAGAAGCGAAGTGGGTCAGCAGCAGGGTCAGGGAAAAAATGGAAATACTCTGCGGTCCTGTCTTTCCTCGACCCCTTCGTCTCCCCACGGGAGACAAGCGGGAATATGGAGAGGGGGGAAGAGGAGATTCAGGCCGCAGGGTACGACCACCCCGAGAGCCAGAGCGAGGCAGAAGCAGCAGCAGGGCACTCAGAGACAGGAGGTGTGTTGCCAATTGAAGCAACACAACAGGGCATACATGTTGTTTTTTATGATGAAAAGTAGAAAAGTAGAAATTAATTGAAAGTTAACATTTATTTCTCTCTGGTGTAATGTGTGCAATGTTGTATTACATATAATATTTATATTTGTATTAATATTTTATATATTCATGACAGAGCCGACTGGTTACGTTGATAGCAGTGAACCTGGGTCCCCTCTGCCAGAACCTGCTGCTGCTTCTGCTTCCCATCCTGGCCCTTCAACACCTGCTGCTGTACCCAGAGGTGTGCACAGGCAATAATGATCATGTTTTCATGCATATTATATTCAGTGGTGTAGTGGTGCTTGGAGAGGTGGGTATACTCTTAATTTATGCCCCCAGTTTTTTTTTTAAGTGGGCATACCCCATGCCATCTAATAAAGAAGTGGTTATAATGTTTATACCCTGCACTACACCACTGATTATATTTACATTTGGCACTCATAGCCTCACACCACACTGACAGTTTAGAAATGAGTTTAATCCTTTTCTGCCTTCTTATTGTACAAAATGTGTTATCATTTGATACAGCACCAAGACGAGCTGGTCATAAGAGGCCTAGGGAGCAGCCATCGGAGGTGGAGCGGCAGCTCCTGGAAGCACTCCAGACGCGTCCTGCGCCGCCTCCACCGCCACCGCGCTCGGATGAAGAGCTCTTCCTTATGGGTCTGGTTCCTACCCTGCAGATGGTGCCGCCTCACAGAAGAGAATACGTCAAATTTCAGATGTACAAATTACTTTATGACAACATTACAGTAGTACTCAATTTAGAGCCTACAGATTAATTTTGAGGCAGCACTTTCTGCAGGATAGGAACCAGACTTGCTCTCCTTTCTCCTCTCCTTTAATCTCTCAGTTCTTCCCAAGCAAGATTCTTTTTATTCCTGCATGAAAAATAGTTGTAAATGTTCTTTGTATATAGTTGTATATTTTTTATGAGATTTTTATTTATTTTGACTAATGACATGTTTTATACAATCACCAAAGTGATGTGTTTTGGGGTCTAACTTTTTTTTTATGTCTGAATAAATTATTTTAAATATGACTTAATGCCTGGTGTGATTCTAATGCACAACAAAGCAAGTGTTTTATCACATAAACTTGATTTCAGTATGTGACACATTCATTTTGTATTGAATGCTATTTTTTCCATATCTAAATCTTGATTTTCTGAAACATTACTTTATGGACAGTTGTTGTGGAAGGGAAACAAAGAAATCACAGGAAAGTTTAATTACGTTGAGGCTGGCTCCATTTATTAACAATACAAAAATAAATGACGGTATAAATTATTTTACAGTAATAACCTGAACAAAGAAATTGCACATACCTATAGAATTATTAAACATCAAAAGAGGAATGACATTGTTCAGCTATGTTACTTATGAATGTGACAAACTTGCAGTCATACATTTCTGAATTAGATGAACAACTCCAAATATGGGATTGTTTACCATGCATGGACTACTAATAATATATGCTTTTATCACTGGTAACACTTTATGTAGTTTCATGTTAACTAATGTAGTTAACTAATGATGAACTGCACTTATACAGCATTTATTAATCTTTATTAATGTTAATTTCAACAATTACTAATACTTTATTAGAATTTGATTAACGTTATTTAATGCACTGTGAAATAACATGAACAAACAATGAACAGCTTTATTTCTATTAACTAACATTAACAAAGATTAATAAATACTGTAACAAATGTATTGCTCATGGTTTATTCATGTTAGTTAATACATTAACTAATGTTAACTTATGAACATTATTATAAAGTGTTACCTTATCACTTTACCTTATATACTACCGTGGAAAACCTACAATTTAAAAAAAGTTAATGACTCAGGGTCTAAAATTAAATGTGCGTGTTGTGGTGGACCTGACAGCCTGGAACTAGGCCAGCAGGAGTAGAGCAGACAGATAGACCAGACACAGTGCAGCCATGACCTGCTAAAGAAAGGAGGCAAAACAAAACAACATACAAACCAATAATCTTAAATAGAAAACATATTGCATTTAATTGTAAAACACACACATATATACATACATATATATATGTGTGTGTGTGTGTGTTATATATATATATATATATATATATATATATATATATCACACACACACACACACACACATATATATATGTATGTATGTATGTGTGTTTTAAGATTAAATGCAATATGTTCTATGTAAGATTATTGGTAATGGAGGTAAAATTCTTTTATGATGCTCTTTATAGGTTTGTGGGTGGCTCTTAAAAGAGCCGTTGTGGGGAAGTCACAAGTAGGACTTCAAACACTACGCTGTCGGCTGCCATGGTACTGCTCCCTCCGCCGAGAAGTGTGCCATGAATACATCCCTCACCCGGACAGCCTCTCTGGAGGAGTTGTTTGCTGCAACCCGACCCAGACCTGGCAGCGGCTGTTCTCCAGCATTTCCTGCGCCCCTCATAGCAGGTGCCTCTCTCCCCTCTGAACATCTTATGAAGTTGTGAAGAACACATGTTGCCTTCACACACTTCTCTGCAACTTCAGGCTTTAGCTCGATGACCCGCCGGTAAATCCTCCACTGTGAGGAGAGGATGCCAAAGGCGTTCTCCACCACCAGCCGGGCTCTGGAGAGACGGTAATTGAATACACGCCTCTCTGGAGGAAGGGAGCGTCCAGGAAAGGGCCGCATTAGGTTCCTCCGCAGCGGAAACGCTTCATCAGCCACGAAGACATGGGGCTGGGGTCCTCTTTCTTCAGCTCCAGGCAGAGACTGGTCAGGAGGCAGATGAAGGGTGCCAGCCTGGAGAGCCTGTCCAAAGGCGGAGTTCGCCAGAATCCCACCGTCACTGGTCCTGCCGTACCCCCCAACATCGATCACTCGGAAGCGATACTTTGCATCCACAACTGCAAGGAGAACGATGGAGAAGGTTCCCTTGTAATTGTAGAACTGGGATCCTGAGTTGGGGGGTGCCTTCATCACCACATGCTTCCCATCCACCGCTCCACAGCACAGAGGGAAGTTCCACCGCTCCTTGAATCCCTCTGCGATGGACCTCCAGGTATCAGTGGTGGGCACAGCCATGTAGTCCTCCACAAGGCAGTCCCAGATGGCAGTCACTACCTGGGGGATGATCTGGCACACAGTGGAGACACCAACCCTGTAGCTGGACGCTATGGACCTGTACGAGTCTCCAGTGGCAAGAAACCTAGAAAACATTGTTATAAATATTATTATAATATTATATTAATATATTTTTATTATTATTATTATATTACTATAAGCAAACTGCAATACAACCACTTTATTGAATTTAAAGGAAGCCTAAATCAAAATTTAACAAGGATTAAACTGTGACTGAAAAACCAGGACTAAATTAGGACAACACAGGACAAAAGTAGGACTCAACCAGGTCTAAACCACTATTATACTAGAACAAAATCAGGTCCACATAAAACTAAATCAGTACTTAAAATACAAAGACCTACTGAGCACCAACAGTGCCCTTACAAAAATTAACCATAGTTTTATTGTGGTAAAGTGTAGTAACCATGTTTTTTGGTGTATTTATTACTATAAGCAAACCCATGGTTTTACCACAGTAACCATAATTAAACTATCGTTTTTGAAAACTATGGTTTTCAAAACCATGGTTATTTTGTGATTACCATGGTTTTACTACAATTACCATGTTTTTGTGTTTTAACTGTAGTAAAACCATGGTTGATTTGGTATCCGTAGTTGGAAAGACATTGATAGATAGCGTATATTAGCATACTGTATTTAATATATCCCTTACGAAAATTAACCATGGTTTAACAACAGTTAAAACAAACAAAACATAAGTTAGTTATTGTAGTAAAACCATTGTTTTCAAAAACCAGTTAAATCATGGTTAGTGTAGTAAAACCATGGTTTTGCTCATAGTAATCAATACACTAAAAAAAAAACATGGTTACTACACTTTTACCACAATAAAACCATGGTTAATTTTTGTAAGGGATATAATTTACTGTATTTAAAATAACGTTACATATAAATTTACTAACCGAAGACAGATAGACAGGCGCTCCGCAGCTGGGATAGCGCGCCTGTAGTTGGTGTCCTGAAGGGTGATCCTCGCCCCAACGCGGGACAACAGGTCATCAAATTGGGCGCGAGACAGGCGGAAGTACCGCTGAAAGCGGCCGTCATCCAGGCGCAGCTCCTGGAGCAAATGATGGAACTCGCCAAACTGCGAACGTCTCCGGAGGGTCGGATGGACCCAAGTACGGCGACGCTGACTCCTACGCCGCTGTTCTGCTCTCCAGAGCAAATACAAACCGCCAACTCTCTCGATAAAAGCACACTCATCATCAGCCATCTTGCAAACATACAACCGCATAGCACTGGCCCCTCCTACAAGAAGCGGATTTTGCCTCGGACGCGCGTCAAATGCTTGCTTTTTCCGCGCGTCTACTCCGCTCTAGACGCGCGAATGCATTCAAAAGGTTCAATCGTTTAACTTCGCGCGAATAGCGCGTTTTTGCCGCCCCTAGCGCGTCTGGTGGGAACTCACAGTTACACTTTCTTTTAAAAAATAATAGCAAGATTTGTATTAAAATGTTTAAAAAAATTATTTACCTTAATTAAGACGCAACTAAAAGTGTATTATGTGTTTTTTGTTTTATTTAGGGCAAACAAATCATTAAAACTAATTCCCCTTTTAATTATGCAAATTTTTGTCATTAAATCTGTCTATAAACAAAAAGTTGACAAAATGGTACTGTTATTAGTCAGAAGTAGGGATTGACCGATATGGATTTTTTTTGTGCCGATACCGGGTGTTTTTTCAATCAGCATTAGCCGATGACCGAAACAGGCTGCCGATATTTGGAGCTGATACTGCTTTTACTCACTCAATTTACATAATAAAAATGACACGATGACACCAAATGTTACAAGTCTCAATTTAAAAAAGTAACATTTATTGAACTTAAGAAAAAACTGTATTTAACAAATAGTAAAAGATGCTTTGAAAGTTTAAAACTTACCAGAGCAGGCTTCCAGCACTCTGTCTGTAAATAATACCGGGAAAAATTTATCTGCGAACGCAGAAGCCACATATCGGCCGATGCCGATACATGTAAAATTAGGGCTGGGACGATTCACTAATCTGCCGATTCAATACATTCCCGATACTTGTGTGCCGATTCAATACATATTGCGATTGTGTGGGTATTGGGATTTGTTGTTTCAATCTGATTTTTGTTTGCCAAAGAAAGGCTAGACAATTGAAAATACTTGATCATACCCTTAAACAGACTGTATATGAGTCATATTAGCAAAAACAATGTATTAGGCCTGCATCTTTCTGAATTTAATTTTAGGAGCAGACCACATAAATAGTGCATATTTTAAAGTACCTTAAATCATAAAACTATACCAAAGCACTGAACTTAAATATAATATTCATAAATGAATGAATAAAATAAAAACAATCTCTGAAATAAAACAAAGTGCTATATTAAACTGTTCCAATAAATAACAATAAATAAATAAGCTACTGAAAAATGTTTTTAAAATGTAACAACATATTTAAGACTCTAGATAAGTAATATGTGCTACAAACTTAAAACTAAACTAATGCTTGAGAAAGAAAGTGCAGTGCGTTGTCATGATCCAGTCTATTATCGCCATAGAAACCGGAGGCACGTTTGAGACTGCACATGCGCATTAGCGCTGACTGACTTTGATCATTGGGTTTAACACTGTTAATCAGACCCGGGTTCTCCGTAAGAGGTTTAATGCATTTAATTCGTCTCACGTTCAGAAACATGTAAGGATACAATGTGACACGGAGCTTTTGCAACCAAATTCATCGAGAAACAGAGCACGCAAACGCACAACTCATCGGGAGAGACAAGATGCGGTCCCACGCAAAATGCCATTATAAAAGCGTGTCATTGTCACTTGAAAGTGCAGGAATAATTTCCTGAAGAGGTTTGCTCCCCTGTCTCTGCCATGGTTTTGCTTTCTCACTCCAGCTTGAAACTGATAAGACATTATCTATATTACAGAGAACAACAAATACGTTTCGCCCTTTGTTGGAATAAAAGCGGTAACGTCTCCTCGCCACCTCTTTGGAAAAGTAAAATAATTTAAAATATATTGATTCTGAGGTAAACGAATCGATACCAAAATCGTTTTATAAAGAATCACGATAGTTTGGTGAATCGATTTTTTTTTCTCCCAACCCTATGTAAAACCCGGAAATATCGGCTCGATATATCGTCCGGCCGATATATCGGTCTATCACTAGTCAGAAGGATGCATGTTTTATGAACTTTTATAATAAAACTGACCCGAGTTCAGCTAACCATATACACTGGTCATTTGTGATCAACTCCCCCAAGTGGTGAATTGTTGGATTTTCGATATGTTTTGAAACAGTTATGATGTAACGAAGCCTCGTTTGCTAAAATCACGTGACTTTGGCCAGTTTGAAACAAGCTCTGAACCACTGAGTCGAAACAAAAATTTGTAAACGTTTCAAAGCCTCATGAAGCGTGCTTCATAATCAACCATCACTAGTTTAAAGGTCCTGTTCTTTCTGCGTTTTTTCAGCTTTATTGTGTTTACAGTGCGCAATATAACACGTGTTCATGTTTCATGTGTAAAAAATGCATTATTTTTCACACAATTTACTTATCTTTATACCACGGTTCTGTTGAATGCTGTATTCTGATTTGCTGAGAAATGTTCTATGGGTATGCATTATTTTCTGATAACCGCACACCTAACTTGTCAAGTGTCTTAAAAATAGGCACCAGAGCAATGTTTGTTGTAACCGTGGCATAAGAGGAATAATTGACTCCGGTCCTTTGAATTATTTGAAAATAATGCACACCCGCGGTGTAACGGCATTACCACCACCTTGGATGTGCATTATTTTATTATAATTCAATGGGCTGTCGTCAGTTATTCCTTACGTGTAGCGCTGTTTTCACTGTCCTCAAAATGGGCTGATGTCTTCCTTGTTCTATGAAGTCCCTCCTTCAGAAATACAAAACGAGTTCTGACTGTTTAGCTTGGATCCTGTGTTGTGATTCTATAGCATTAGCTTAGCTGTTGACTAACATATGCCTGTTGGTGGGGCTTAGTCAAAAACTGTTCTACTGACGTCATTAATGCAGGAAGTAGAGGACTGTAGTCCAAACTGGCCGTTCGCTGTAGGCTTTGAAAGACGAATTCTGTTAAAGAAAATAAATCGCCTGGCAGTTAACTTTGAGCTTTATCATTTTACAGGTATTATTCATGTTATTAAAGCAACATTAAACACTAACTAGGGTTTAAAAATGGGATCAGGGAGAACGTGACCTTTAAGTTGAGGTAACAACATAGTAAAATATTGAAAACGGTGTTTTCCTTTTAATCTTATATTATCCAAGAGCGCTGATCTTCAAGGAGATAATCACTTCCGACTGGGATTCACAAAATGATTCACGAGCTAGTGAACTTAATGAGACACACGGAGAGTGTTTAAAAACAGTGTGTGTGTGTGTGTGTGTGTGTGTGTGTGTGTGTGTGTGTGTGTGTGTGTGTGTGTGTGTGTGTGTGTGTGTGTGTGTGTGTGTGTGTGTGTGTGTGCGCATGCAGCTTTTCCAGTCAGAGATGACGGAATGACTCGCGTGTTTAAAGGGATAGTTCACTGAAAAATTAAAATTCTGTCATCATTTACTCACCCTAATGTTGTTACAAACATGTATAAATTTCGTTGTTTTGATGAACACAAAGGAAGCTATTTTGAGAAATGTTTGTAACCAAACCGTTCGTGGACCCCATTCACTTCTATAGTAGGAAAAAATATTACTATGGAAGTAAATGGGGTCCACAAACAGTTTGGTTATAAACATTTCTCAAAATATCTTCCTTTGTGTCTATGAGAACAACATGTTTGTACATGTTTGTAATAACATGAGACTGAGTAAATGATGACAGAATTTTCATTTTTGGGTGAACTATCCCTTTAAAGAAGCCCCACTCACTAATACTAAAAGTAGGTGGCGGAATGATACAAACTGTGAAGCGGTTACGGTTATGTTATCAGGACAATATCGCATGCCTGGGAAGAGCTCTTAGCCAATCAGATTCGAGAACCAGAAAGAACTGGTGTGTATGCGTGTGTGTGTGTATGCGTGTGTGTACGTATATATGTATATGTAAGGTAGACAACCAGCTACAACCCGTGTACATATGTGGATGTATAAAATGCATCCCTGTGAGGGACTGTCTACAATAGGGCTGGGCAAAAAAAAATCGATTAATCGTTTTTTTTTTTTTTTTTTTTTTTTTTAAGTTATGTTTTTGGGCCGTTTTTTGTGGCTTTATTAGATAGACAGTGTGATAGGAGAGGACAGGAAAGTATAGGGTGGAGAGAGGGGAACGGGTTCGGCAAAGGACCTCGAGCCGGGATTCGAACTCGGGTCGCCGAGAGTGCGTCTGCACCATATGTCGGAGCACTGCCCACTACACCATAGGCTCCGACTTAATCGTTTTTTTTTTTTAAATCGATTTTTTTTTTTAATATTTATTTTTTTAAGGAATGCGACTTTCATCTTGCATCAAAATTGTATTGTATTTAACATAATTGTATGCATTTGAAAATAAGAGATGGGTTCTGTTTTAATGTACCCAAGTGTACCTAAAATAAAAGAGGTTAATAGCTCTTCATATCTTTTTATTAATTACCCACTTGTAAACTTATGTTCACTGTTTTTTTTTTAATAAATATAGTATTTGTATTAAATTTATATTCATTGAGTTGAATCGAGAATTGAGTATGTATAAAAACCGCCCAGAGAATCTAAAAGCGAACCGAGAATCGAAATTGAATCGATTTGATAGCTTGTGAATCGAAATCAAATCGATCTGGAACATCTGAATCGATACCCAGCCCTAGTCTACAAAGTGTAAAACTGGAAGTGGATGCAAAGATAGGCCTACATTTAAATAGCTTCACTGTTATTGAGCCTAGGCCTACTGCTTCCAAAATCACACAATACACATCTAAGCAACATGCTACACTTACACACATTGTGTTTCTCCATTTTATTGTTTTTCGTTCTTAATTGAAATTCAAAAGAACGAATGGTCCACGGACCAATATAGCTATTAACATTAGCACTCAACACATCTCTCCCAACTCTTTCTCATCAGAGCCCCACAACAATGAACCATTCACCAATCACAGGTGCTCATCACACACCCCGTTGCCATGGCAACTGTACTGACTAACAGGCTTCACCATAGATATGTATAAAGGCTAGATGGCTCAAGGCGGAGTCCCTAACGGCATCACCTGACGGCCATCTTACGACAGGGCGCTCGCTCACTCGTAGCATTGAGTTTAATGGTGGAGGTACTTTTAAATGACCATAACTTGCTCAATTTTCTACCGATTTTCAAACGGTTTGGGTTTTTACAAACGTTATTAACGTGGCTATAATTCTGGATGCTTTAACATGTTTCATGAATTTATTTTTTATTTTTAGTATAGGTATGCAGTGTCATAGGTACATCTTTGACGTTTATAACAAACCAAACCGTTTGAAAATCGGTAAAAAATTAAGCAAGTTATGGTCATTTAAAAGTACCTGCATCATTAAAACTCAATGCTACGAGTGAGCGAGCGCCCTGTCGTAATATGGCCGCCAAAATGCGGACGTTGCACTCAATTGGCCAGCAGCGCGGACGAGCCATCTAGCCTTTATACATATCTATGGGCTTCACAGCCTCTGACAGCGCCACCCATCAGTACAACCTAACTGAACACAAACAACTACAGTGATTACACAGCCCATTACAATATTGCTGAGATGTTGGTTAGTAATTATATCTAAGTTAGTGTGAACAGATAAAATGTGTGCATACTAATGTGTTGAGTGTTTCATTTGGATTTGAATTTGTGAGCTTTAAATGATCAGTTCTCTTACTTAGTAGATGGTATTTATTTAGCTGAAAATTGCTTTTTATGCTAATTTTTTAAAAAGCATTGAAACCTTTCCTTATTCTTGTTTGTATGTACGTGTTTCCAGAAGTCGGACTATGCCAATATTGAGAGTGCTGCACGGAACTTGCTGTCTCTCTTATCAGCAAGTGTCAGTCAAGGGCAGGTTGAGGTTCCAGGCCAGAGCCAAGTTCAGGTTCAGATTCAGGGTCAGCGTCCCAGCCAGGGAACTTTTCAGGAATCAGGAGTCAGGAGGCAGGCCAATGTGCAGCAGGAGATGTCAAAGTTAGAGAAAGTAAAAAGGTGTCTACAATGTATGTAGAGCCATTCAGATTTTGTATGACATGCCTTTCAATTTACTGCACAGGTCTTTTCCTGCTCTTTTTCGAAGAGAACGAACAAGTGGAAAACGCAGGTTTCCAACACCACTTAAAATGGTTTCAGCACCATTTACAAAGGCCACAAATATTCAGTTTTATTTACTCCCAAAACCCATGACCAGAACTCCACAGGGGTCTCAGGAGCTCAGCCTGTTAATGGCAGGCTTGGGAAAACGCATGATATCAGTGTCTGAACACTGCAACCATGAAGAGGTAAGGATTTCTAAAATTGTGTAAAATTTTGTCTAAAGAGATCATTAGATGTAATTTATTATTGAAGGGATAGTTCACCCAAAAATGAAAATTCTGTCTTCATTTACTCACTCTCAGGTTGTTACAAACCTGTATAAATGTCTTTGTTCTGATGTACACAAAGGAAGATATTTTAAGAAATGTTTGTAACCAAACCGTTCGTGGACCCTATTTACTTCCATAGTATTCTTTTTTCCTACTATAGAAATGAATGGGGTCCAAAAACAGTTTGGTTACAAACATTTCTCAAAATATCTTCCTTTGTGTACATCAGAACAAAGACATTTATACAGGTTTGTAACAACCTGAGAGTGAGTAAATGATGACAGAATTTTTATTTTTGGGTGAACTATCCCTTTAAGATGTGCCCATGGTTTGTTTTATATTGTCCTAATAAGATTTCAGCAATGCTGCTGCTTGAATTCCCTAAACTGGAGACTTTGTCTGGTGGATAGCTGTTTCATAAGGCAACTGGTAAGCAGATACAGCATGATTTGACATTGTGTGACACATCTGAAATGGACTTTTGAAAAACAAGTTAAAACTGGGTGCTTGCAGGTTTTCATGCACGACTGTTGTTGGTGATTTACAGAGGTGGATGACTTACTCAGATCAAAAAACTGTGTTGTAGAGTTACACATTTTCAGGCTCACAAACCTTTTCTTACTTTAACCTCTGTTAATTTGATTTTCCACTGTCCAACATAATAAAGGAGGGAGTGGCCAGAGAAAACTTGTGTTGATCCCACCGGAGTCTGAAGGCTACACTGCAAAACTGCTTAAGACTGTGTCCAATAATGGAAGACACACGATTTTCATCGTTCCACTTCAAAATGAAATAGACACTACACCACTACCTTCTGATGCCCCTGAATTCAGAAAAATGCCCAAATCTCAGTGCAAGACCTGTGGAGAAATTTTACCGTTACAAGTTTTGGCTCTGCATGTAGACTCTTGTGGCAAGTCTACAACAGAAGAAGTAAGTTTTTCATAACATGACACTTAGTTTATTAAACCTTTCATTTTCACTGAATGCATATCAAAACAGCAATTGCTTCACTACTAGGCTGCAAGATACATCACATGCGATTGTCACGCACATCTCGTCAGTAAAGCTGGTTCCTTAACTGGTAGTAAATCGCCATCACCTGCTGTCAGATGGAGTGGCATTTACTACACAGAGCTGTAGTTCACTGACAAGCCGGGAAATATCGCATTCATAATGCGGATGAAATGCCTGCGATTATGAATGCGATATTGCCTAAGGCTCTGTGTAGTAAATGCCGCTCCATCTGAAAGCAGGTGATGGCAATTTACTACTAATCAAGGAACCAGCTTTACTGATGAGATGCGCGTGACAATCGCATGCGATTTATTGTGCAGCCCTATTTACTACTAAAGTGATGTCATTGATAATGTTAACCTGATCCACTTAACAGGAAAATGATGAGAATGCTGATGAAAAACAAGATCAGGATGTTTCATTTGTATCCTGCAGCCAGAACAGTAAGTACAATGACATCACACTTTTAAAAGAAAAACTTTACATGTTTTAAGCTATATTGATTAATGTGGGCTGGATTGCTTGTTGTTGTTAAAAAAAAAGTGAAGAATAAGCATGATAATTGAGTTATTCTGATTGATGTTCTTGTAGTCTAACCATGGGACTGATTTTCTTTTTTTTCTCTTCCTGGTTGTTTTGTTTTCTAATTACCACAATGTTGTTGTTGTTGGTATGTCTCCCCTGCTTGCACAGATCATTAGAAGTGTAAAATTTCAATCATAATATGATTATATTATGATTTCTCCAATTTGGGCTTACATTTTATCTAAATATTCTATACATAGTAATGGAAGTAATTGGTTCCTTGCTAACATTAAGATTTAAGTTCATAATTTTCTTTTAAGTTAATGTTGATTACTGTATTTGTCTTTTTTCAGCTTCAACAGTCGCTGCAGAGACTGTGTGTCCCATTTGCCAAGTAGTGTACCCTGCTGACATCATTGAGATGCATGCCAGTGCCTGCAGTGAGAGGTATGTTGTTGTCCCATGTAGTTGTTTGTCTTACTACTTTGAAATGATGATTATGATGAAATGTCTCAACATGAATATTGATCAACAAGACATTTAATATACTAGTCAATGGGTTTTTGCTTGTTGACTAATTAGCTAACATACTTTAAATTACTCTGGAATGTTTTGGACAACACATTACTTGTGACATTTTTTTGGAAATAATAAAGTAAAAGTTTCTCCATGGCTTTCCCAGGCTCTATGCAATTCAATCAGAGTTAGCAGACATTTGCTCAATTTATAGGGTCCAGAATCTGCCTTGATCATATTCAGGAGTAGAAAATGCTAAAAGACAGACATTATGTCTTTCAGGCAATCAACTCAGGAGGAGCACTCATTTGACAGCAGTGGAGTGGATTTAGAAGCAATGGAAGGACCATCTGGCACATCTTTTCAGATTGCACCTTTGCAGAATCTGCCAACATGTTCTTCAGGACCTTCTGATTCTACCAACAAAACTGAGTGTTTGTAGTCTATTTGTTACACCCTGTTAGTGGTCCTTGTTAAAATGTTTGGTTGATGACCTTTTCTGTGTTGAAATCTTTACTACATTTATAGACTGGAAGACCATACCAGACTTGGCAATGGCTGCTCAGCTGTACAGGGAGACTGTACTTGACATTCATGCATCAGGGAAGCCACTGCATTTGCACATTGACCTCAGAGGCAGCAAGTCGGACCAGGAAATGGCTTTAATTGCTTTTTATAAAGCACGCCGTGTGGAGTGGGCAAATCCTGTGCAATGCAGACTTGAAGGTTCATCTTTTTTCTCTCTTTTTAGTTCATTTTAGAATTTGTTGTGTGCTGTCTTTTTTTCACAAATAACCCAGAATCTCTACATTTCTTATAATTAATAGGTGATCCTGCAATCGGAGAGGGAGTGAACCGCTTCTTGTTCTCCAGAATCATGGAGAAGCTAAAAAATGGTTTTAAGTTGAACTTTGGTAGTGTCTTTAATTACCTTCCCATATATTATGGAGTGTTTTAGCTGCAATATTCTTAATGCCGCCATTTCTCCAATTAATACATGCTAAAAGGCCTTGTGAAGCGGAAGTTAGAGCCTATGGTGTGACTTATTTCTCAGTGAAAAAGAATTTTGGGGGAGTAACAGCCCCAAGTTGGATTTGATTCAAAATTCGTAACAAAAAGCTGTTTGCTTCTGACTGTAGTCTTGTCACTTTTGTAAACACCCCTGTGTTCAAGCTGTCATCAGGCGTTTAATACTGTTTTACCTATACCTATTTTGAGGTAAAAATATTCTGATACTGTTAATTTGACATGTCATATCAAAAGCCAAATGAACAATTAACACAGAAACACTAGATTAAAACTGGGAACATTTACTTTTTACTTCGAGGCATTTAAGATGTTTTTAGGATTATACCTACTGTACATACCTATTGATGTCCCTTGTTCTATACAACCACAGAATCACTAAAAATTAAATTTTTAATGTTAATTGGTCAAGGAATTTCTTATGTTTGCACAGGAAATTCTGGTGAGACAAAGCTGTTTGATGGAGAGCCAGACCATCTTGTACCTTCATCCTCTGCATTCCTTGTTGAGAGTGACCTATTTCTGATGGCAGGCCGCATGATTGGTCATTGCTTTTTGCATGGAGGTCCTGCACTGACAGGCCTAAGCCCTGCGATTGTTCACATCCTGTGTGGGGGCACAGTTGAAACTGCCATCATACAAATCAATGACTGTCCAGACATTGATCTGCGGGAGAAAATTACACTGGTGTGTATTCTGCAAACTGCACAATTTTTTTTTAGACTCTTCTATATTGGGTTTAAAAGTATAGTTCACCCAAAAATGAAAATTCTGTCATCATTTACTCACTCTTATGTTGTTACAAACCCACATAAATGACTTTGTTCTGATAAACACTAAGGAAGATATTTTGAGAAAGGTTTGTAACCAAACCGTTCGTGGACCCCATTCACAAACGGTTTGGTTACATACATTTCTCAAAATATCTTCCTTTGTGTTCATCAGAACAAAGACATTTATACAGGTTTGTAACAACCTGAGAGTGAATAAATGATGACAGAATTTTCATTTTTAGAGTGAATTATCCCTTTGAGAGTGTTCATATTTTGTCTTAAAGCTTGAAGGGAGTGCTAAACTCTCAGCTGATGAAAAGGAGAGCCTTGACAACTTGTGTCTTGCATGGGACTTTCCTTTGATGACAGAAAACAACCGAAGATGGCTATTTGAAAGGCTTCTATGTCATGCGGTATTTGAAAATTGTTTAAACTATTTAACATCATTAATTACTCTTTTAAACCACTATACATGTAAAGATTTGTCTTTGTGTCTTTTCTCACTAGGTTATTGGACGTTTCATGAGGCAAATAAAGCAAATAAGAAAAGGGCTTAAAGAAACCATGTTGTGGCCACTCATTAGTGAACGTCCAGATGTAGCTCCAGTGATTTTCCCTCGGGAGTCGAGTGCTTTCTTGACCCCACAGGTAAATAGTTCAGTTAAAGAGGTGATAGAAGGATTATATGGAGAATTTCACACTATTCTTTAAGGTCTCCTAATAAGTTGTGTGCAACCTAGATTAAGAGGACTAGCTGATCTCAGGTCAGTGGTGCATGTAAATTTCAGGCCGTGACAAAGACAGCGACTTGAGCCAAATAAGGGACAGGAACCGAGTTGACATCAACTTGTTGGGATTTGGCCGTTTTCAGAAGCAGTTTCAAATATTGAGATTAGCAGAGGAAAGAGGTGTCTATTGCTGCGTCCGAAACCGCCTACTACCATACTATATAGTAGGCGAAAAGCAGTAGGCGAGGCGAGTAGTATGTCCGAATACATAGTATTCCAAAAACAGTATGCGAAAAGTACTCAGATGACCTACTACTTCCGGTTAGATTTTGAAGTGTGCACACAATGGACACTTCACTATCCCATGATGCCCCAGGAGCGGAGTTATGCAACGAAGAAAAGACTAATGCGGCGATCAGCGGCCGTTTTCACGCTGGTATGACAAGACCAAGTTTTGGGCATATCTGGAAATTGATTGTTGTATTAGGGGAACACCAACACTACAGGACAATTGCTTATTCCAGATTGAAAAAGTACTTTTTTAAGAAGTACTTCATTTTTGTGGGGTTTTTGTGTGTGGCCACTGGCTTGTATATTTTTTGTGAATTTATATCTTAATTATTTTGTGTGATTTGTATTTTTTTTTAAGCACCATTGCCCCAAGACAAATGCAGTGCGTGCGTGCGTAAAACCTAACCCTTATTCTGAGATGGCTTATCTGTTTGGTGTTGTATGTGTAGTGCATTCTGGAACGCATCATCTGGCCTACAATGACTGATGATGATGACGACGACGAGTGTTCTGTAACAGATAAGAGCCGCATTGCAGGGTACCTTCGCCGGTTCATTCAAAATGGTATACTTCCCTCATGTAATGAGTGATGTACACTCACCTAAGGGATTATTAGGAACGCCTGTTCAATTTCTCATTAATGCAATTATCTAATCAAACAATTACATGGCAGTTGCTTCAATGCATTTAGGGGTGTGGTCCTGGTCAAGACAATCTGCTGAACTCCAAACTGAATGTCAGAATGGGAAAGAAAGATGATTTAAGCAATTTTGAGCGTGGCATGGTTGTTGGTGCCAGATGGGCCGGTCTGAGTATTTCACAATCTGCTCAGTTACTTGGATTTTCATGCACAACCATTTCTAGGGTTTACAAAGAATGGTGTGAAAAGGGAAAATCATCCAGTACGCGGCAGTCCTGTGGGCGGAAATGCCTTGTTGATGCTAGAGGTCAGACGAGAATGGGCCTACTGATTCAAGCTGATAGAAGAGCAACTTTGACTGAAATAACCACTCGTTACAACCGATGTATGCAGCAAAGCATTTGTGAAGCCACAACACGCACAACCTTGAGGCGGATGGGCTACAACAGCAGAAGACCCCACCGGGTACCACTCATCTCCACTACAAATAGGAAAAAGAGGCTACAATTTGCACAAGCTCACCAAAACTGGACAGATGAAGACTGGAAAAATGTTGCCTGGTCTTATGAGTCTCGATTTCTGTTGAGACATTCAGATGGTAGAGTCAGAATTTGGATCCATCATGCCTTGTTACCACTGTGCAGGCTGGTGGTGGTGGTGTAATGGTGTGGGGGATGTTTTCTTGGCACACTTTAGGCCCCTTAGTGCCAATTGGGCATCGTTTAAATGCCACGGCCTACCTGAGCATTGTTTCTGACCATGTCCATCCCTTTATGACCACCATGTACCCATCCTCTGATGGCTACTTCCAGCAGGATAATGCACCATGTCACAAAGCTCGAATCATTTCAAATTGGTTTCCTGAACATGACAATGAGTTCACTGTACTAAATTGCCCCCACAGTCACCAGATCTCAACCCAATAGAGCATCTTTGGGATGTGGTGGAACGGGAGCTTCGTGCCCTGGATGTGCATCCCACAAATCTCCATCAACTGCAAGATGCTATCCTATCAATATGGGCCAACATTTCTAAAGAATGCTTTCAGCACCTTGTTAAATCAATGCCACGTAGAATTAAGGCAGTTCTGAAGGCGAAAGGGGGTCAAACACAGCATTAGTATGGTGTTCCTAATAATCCTTTAGGTGAGTGTATGTACATTTTAATGACAATTTAATTTTCTTATTATCCTGTGCAAACAAGACCGTAAATGTACTTAGTGTTGTATTCCTTTAATGTAACGAATGTATAAAATAATGTTTTTATATTTTACTGTTCTTACTTAAACTTAGACGAATTAAAGGGATAGTTCACTCAAAAATGAAAATTCTGTCATCATTTACTCACCCTCATGTTGTTACAAACCTGTATAAATGTCTTTGTTCTGATGAACACAAAGGAAGATATTTTGATAAATGTTTGTTACCAAACCGTTCGTGGACTCCATTCACATCCAGAGTAGGAAAAAAGAATACTATGGAAGTAAATGGGGTCCACAAATGGTTTAGTTAAAAACATTTCTCAAAATATCTTCCTTTGTGTTCATCAAAACAATGACATTTATACAGGTTTGTAACAACATGAGAGTGAGTAAATGATGATAGAATTTTCATTTTTGGGTGAACTATTCCTTTAATACATCTATTTTTTTTCAATGCGTGCACGTTACAGCGTGTCGTGAATG
Organism: Paramisgurnus dabryanus; assembly: GCF_030506205.2. Classification (NCBI taxonomy): domain Eukaryota; kingdom Metazoa; phylum Chordata; class Actinopteri; order Cypriniformes; family Cobitidae; genus Paramisgurnus; species Paramisgurnus dabryanus. The sequence continues at coordinate 1,306,566 of NC_133352.1, forward strand.
TGTTCGCATTTAGCCTAGCCCCATTCATTCCTATGGTTCCAAACAGGGATGAATTTAGAAGCCACCAAACACTTCCATGTTTTCCCTATTTAAAGACCGTTACATAGTTACACCAGTAAGTACTGTGGCACAAAATAAAACTTTTGTTTAAAACCATAGGAATGAATGGGGCTAGGCTAATTGCTAACACATTCACGACGCGCTGTACAGTGCACGCATTGAAAAAAGATGGGTATGTATTAATTAGTCTAAGTGTGTATTCCTTTAAAATTGTACACCAGACCTGGCTTATATCTCACAACCCTTATAGAGTCTTTTAATACTCAAAACTATTCACAAAAGTCAGAGTGCCATACTGTTTATCAAAAGAACCTGGCGAGTGCAGGTTTTCCAGATACAAATATGTTCAGCCAGCCTTCTGTTGATAACCTGAAATGAGATCATTCCAGAAATCTAAAACAATGGCTGATAGCATATCTGAAAAAAAAAACACTGTCCAGGTTCTTCATTTTTATATTGCATAAATGCAACTGTATGGCTCTTAAGCTTGTTTAGAACATTTTCTATAAAACTGAGTTGTATCTGTAATGATAAAATCTAGTGTTTGCATCAGCTACATAGCTAATACTTGTCAGGTAAAATCTTGGTTGGTGGTGTTCTTCAATAAAACGATTTTACAACCATCAGCAATGTGTATAAAATAACGCATTCTCTATCATTTTGAGCATTTATACTTTTCTATTTTGTAGCATCCAGTGATGAACTGAAGGCACTCATGAAGTTCTGGGTTGGATGGGAGGCTCCTACAACTACTCTCACGTTAGAGGTGACTGACTGTAGTCTGCCAAAGTCTTCCACGTGCTTCGAGACCCTCCGTCTTCCTGTCCGCTACAAAGACTTCACTGTATTTAAGGAAGAACTGATTGCCTGCCTTCAAACATGTGACACTGGATTTGGATTGGTGTAATGGCAATGCTAAAATGTAGCTTCTTTCAAAGGGGCAGTTCTCATTCATGTTTTTGTTCAGTGTTGGATATCAAATTAAGACTACGCCCCTTTACCTCCACAAACAGTGTGCAAATGTATTCAAAGAATTCAATGAATGTCTTCATCTGCCTTTATCTTTGAGTCCTTCTATGTTTTCCCATCACTCTAAAATCTGATGCAGGTCTTTAGTCTTTTTAATCATCTTTCTGACACCTTCAAAACCTTTTATTTCAACATTTCCCCCAATGTGACCATGTTGCATTGTCTCCTGGGTTGTTTGTTGTTGTCAGTTAAACTTAAGTTTCTGTATTTTTGTTGTTGTTGTTCTTCAAACCCTCAAGATGTTTTAAGATTGTATTGTATTCACACTACAATAAAAAGAAAACAATCTTCATGTCTTTGAGTTGAACATTTAGAGAGCTGAAAGTTTTAGTCCGCTGCTAGCACTGCTTGAGGAAAGCTTTAAACAGTTGAAACGTATTTCTTGCATCACTCGTCTTTAATGTTAAAGGGTTAAGTGTAGCAAACTCTAAATACATAAGTTCATTCACAGTAGCCTTATGTTAACTAAAATGAAAATATGACAGTGCTCTCATTACAAAACTGATTCAGAAATATTTATTGTGGTTTTAGTGTGAAAAGAAACGATAGAGATGTTAATAAGTGTCCCAAATGTATGTGTATGTAGAGAATGTGTGTATTTGTGTTACAATTGCACAAAATCAGCTCCTTCGCCTAGTAGGTTTTACTGTAAGCCTAGTAATTGCTGGACATACTGGACGGTAAGTAGGTAGATGTCTGAGCCATGTGATTGGGAGTGTCCCAGGGGATTTATATCTCTCCTTAGTGCTGCCATTTGTTCATCACTCAGTACATTGCCCATCTCAGGAACAGTGACACCATGGTGTGGCTCCTCAGGCAGGCCACTGTCCTCCCAGTCCAAATGTGGTAGGTACAATCCCTGAAAAAAAAAAAAACGTAAAGTGTTTATGTAGAGCAGTGGTTCTCAAGCATTTTTACTTGAAGGTGCTGGACCACATTTGATATCATTTTGAAACAAACGCAAGAAATAAACAATATTTATTCTGAGACTGAATAACATTGACAAAGTCATGTATGTTCAAATTAATTTTAGTGGGATGCATTTTTGGTAAAATTTATATAGAAATTTGTGGAAAAATTGTCAATATTATAGAAAGTCTTAAAATTTATAGAAAAAGTCGGAATTAAAAAGGTGTGTGTGTAAAAATAAAAGCCCCCTTGAATCTCTGTCAAGGACCACTGGGGACCCCACTTTGAGAACCACTGATGTAAAGCATAAAACCCATTGGCAATTTTATTCTTAAAACTGATTGAAAATACTTTAATTCCATTAAAATCTTCACACATACTTCATGCGTACAGTACTTTTCAGCAAGGGTTAAACAATGGAGCAGATTTTGTCCCAATTTTCAGCTTAAAAATAATGCAACACCCATGTGCGCTGAGAGTTTGCTGGTGTGAGCCTTGATGGCCAAGCAATGTTAGACAGGCCTTAGTAATTAAGTTATTGATCATTTAAAGTTAACTGAGCATTAATGGTGGAGCATATCACTTCAGTATGAAAAACAAGCAATGTACATCACTGCATCTCATTTGTAACAGCTATGTGTGTGTGCGCCAGTGGAACGCACTGAAAGGGTATGCACAGTAATAATAAAAGCACCACGAATTCAACAAATCATCTAAATTAGATTAACATAAGACTCAGACCATGCTCATACAAAGAAAGACAACTATGTTGACCTTGCTTCATAGTACATTACTCTCTTCAGATAAGTGCTTTTCAGGACTGACAAACTTAAAACATAGAAGCACAAAATGGCCCAGACATTCCCTTTTACCTCTGCATTTTCTGGTTCTGCCATAGCATGCTGAATGTTCCCCATCTCCCACAGCTGATTGGGTGTTAGGTTACCCTCAGTTCTAAGTGGGTGGTTATCCCATCCACTGGTGAAGACATCAAGACTAGCTTGTAGTCTGGGCAGAAATGCATAATGACAACTGAAGAGGTGTGTGATGTTTGACAGATCAAGCAAACCATCCTCCTCTAGTGAATGCAACACACTGTAGTATATGTTGGTCACAGCACACCACACATCTCTCCAGAGTCGTTCAATTCTAGAAAGAGGGTTTGAGCAAGATTAGATATGGTTTACATACAAAATACATAAGATTTTACAATAGCATAACCAAAAGGTCTCAAAAGAGAAATGTTTATCACAGTTTGTTTAGTCAGTCACTATATGGCACATGTCAAAGACTTAAATCTAAATTTACTTGTGGGGGAAAACAATTATGGTGATTATCAATCTTATATTCTTAAGATATTCTTAATTAGGTACCACCATCGCCCAAGTGTATTTGCTGCAATATTGGTCACAGGTCGGGGCAGGCTACTGACTCTAGATCCTACCCCTGACTCAAATACCACCTCGAGGAGACCCGGAATTCCCAAAAAGCAGACAGGTGATTTAAAATTGAACAAGTTTATCTTAAGTTAAAATAAAGCACTCTTAAAAATCTTCTGTCTGGCCTCTCTCCTCCAGCCCAACGAGATGAATGAACAACAGGCCTCCTGCAAGTTCACCAAAAGAACTTCCTTAGGGACACAGCAGTGGATATACAAGATGGACTCTCCAAGTATACGGCGGTAAGTATGCAGGAGAGGCTTTCCTTTACAGGTCTTCAATGTTAAGTATGCAGGAGAGGCTTTTCTTTACAGGTTTTCAGTGGTAAGTATGCAGGAGAGGCTTTCCTTTACAGGTTTTCAGTGGTAAGTATGCAGGGGAGACTTTCCTTTACAGGTTTTTAGTGGCAAGTATGCAGGGGAGACTTTCCTTTACTGGTTTTCAGTGGTAAGTAAGCAGGAGAGACTTTCCTTTACGGGTCTTCAGTGGTAAGTATGCAGAAGGGACTTTCTTTTACAGGTTTTCAGTGGCAAGTATACCGACAGAGCTTTCTGAATAAGCAGGCAGCAATGAATACAAAGGAAGCTGTCCTGTATGAGCAACAATGGGTGCGTAGACGGGACTTTCCTTCGTAAGCAAACAACAAGGAATACAGAAGAGGCTTTCCTGCATGAGCAAGCAGTGGTAAGTATACAGAAAGGACTTGCTTGGGGAAGCTAACAGCAGTAAGCACAACGGAAACTTTCCTGTATGAGTAGCAAGAAGTACGCAGGCAGAACTTTCCTTCGTAGGCAGACAACAAGGAATACAGAAGAGGCTTTCCTGTGTGAGCAAGCAGTGGTAAGTATACAGACAGGACTTTCTTGGATAAGCCAATAGCAGTGAAACACAGGCGGAACGTTTCTTGGTGGAACCAAAAATCCCTGTATGAAGTTCCCGCCGGACAATTAAAAAACGAAACTCCGGGGGAAGTTTATAGGCTAAATAAGGAACAGGTGTGACTGAGAGATGTGGCGATTAAGGATTGGTTGGCTAAGGAGGAAGAGGGCCTTTAAAAAGGGGCCGATGAGGATATGGAGGTGTGGTACTTTGTTCCGGTGTTACGGAGAGGAAGACGAAAGTGGCTGGTGAGGAGTTGGATGCAGGTGTTGGAAAGACACGTCGGAATTGGGAAGTATTGGAGGAATAACGAGTGCTGTAGAGGCTTTGGAAGACTGAGAACGAAGTAAGATCACGATTGTTGTGTTTCATGACATTTCACCACGTCGCTGTATTCCCTTATAGGAAGCAGCCAAAGAGGACAGAGGAAGCTTTGGGGTGTGTGATTTCACTCGTTTGTCGTGTGGCTGTATACCCATACCATCGATGCTTGTGAGGACACAGATCTCGGGACGAGAGGAGTGCCATTGACTTTTGACGGTGAGTGCTTTTCATTTGGAGTGTATACATAAACAGATTGCTGTGCAGTGTATTGTGCTGATGTGTGTGTCAAAGGATCTGCCTTAGACCGAGCAAAGGACCCTACGAGCATCGACTGTAGTTCCATCGCTGCCCACGACAGCAGCTGTACTTATTCTCCACACCCAGACCCGGGGTTGTGATAGGCCGTTCTCCTCCACTGTCAGTCCTCCTCATTTGAAGTTTATGCTTTTCCAGTCCGTATGTTTACCTGTCAAGCCTAGCCCGTATGCCCTTCTGTACATCCGCCGTAAGCCTGCTGTGAAGTGAAGTTGTATATTCACCGTAAGCCTGTTGTGAAGTCTATGACTAGAAGCAGTGTGTTGACTGTAAGCCCTCTGTCAAGTCAAGCCCGTATGCCCTTCAGTACATCCACCGTAAGCCTGCTGTGAAGTGAAGTTGTATATTCACCGTAAGCCTGTTGTGAAGTCTATGACTAGAAGCAGTGTGTTGACTGTAAGCCCTCTGTCAAGTCAAGCCCGTATGCCCTTCAGTACATCCACCGTAAGCCTGCTGTGAAGTGAAGCTGTATATTCACTGTAAGCCTGTTGTGAAGTCTATGATTAGAAGCAGTGTGTTGACTGTAAGCCCTCTGTTAAGCCAAGCCCGTATGCTCTTCTGTACATCCACCATGAGCCTGCTGTGAAGTGAAGTTGTATATTCACCGTAAACCTGTTGTGAAGTCTATGACTAGAAGCAGTGTGTTGACTGCAAGCCCTCTGTCAAGTCAAGCCCGTATGCCCTTCTGTACATCCACCGTAACCCTGCTGTAAAGTGAAGCTTGTATACTCACCTTAAACCTGCTGTGAAGTGAAGCTTGTATACTCACCTTAACCCTGTTGTGAAGTGAAGCTTGCATACTCACCTTGAATCTGCTGTGAAGTGAAGCTTGCATACTCACCTTGAATCTGCTGTGAAGTGAAGCTTGTATACTCACCTTAAACCTGCTGTGAAGCGAAGCTTGCATACCCACCTTGAACCTGCTGTGAAGTGGAGCCTGTATACTCACCTTAAGGCCTATCCTAGGCCATTCCCTTGTCCAGTGTCAACCCCTTGTTAAGCTTCGAGCCTGGGTCCTGTTCCCCCCCACTTACCCGTAGGTTATCATAGATCATTTCTAGTAGAGTCCAGAGCTTAAATACTGTATACTTACCTGTAGACTCACCATCGATCACTCTTCCATCTAGTCCCCCCCCGTTAAGCTCTGAGCCCCGTACATCTACCTGTTGGAGTACATAAATCACCCCTCTGTGGAGCCCAGAGCCCAAATATTGTATCCTTACCTGAAGACTTACCCTAGGCCATCCTTGGAGTCAGTGCTAGCCCCGCTCCGCCCCAGAGCCTGAACCCTACCTCCCTACTTGGAAGCTATCGTGAGTCCCGCTAGGAAGCCCCCAGCCTGAAATACTCAAAGCTTACCTGGAGATATATTGTGAGCCACCCTCCCCCCACCCCCGGCGAAGGCTTACATTTCCTTGGTCAACCCAGTGGTTAAATTCTGCATACTTACCGAAGACATACGGAAAGTCCCCCCCTGCTATACTCAAGGCTCGGGTTCGTCAGGAGAGAACGACGGAGGCTCTTATTCCCCCTACCCTTGTTCCCTAAATTTTATCAATAAAAACTGGTTTAATTTGTATTTTACTTGTCCGTGTGGTCATTGGGGTATTGCAGGAACTCCTTGAGGTGAAAGTGAGAGAGGTAGCCCATTTTGGGCCGTAACATGAGCACAACGGGAGCTGGAAGATGTACAGCCCGTTTCATTCAATCCTGTAATCGGTATTCCACTACTAGTTAGAAAGATACTTCGACTGTACGACTAATCGATACTCACGGTCGAAGGTGCGGACATCAGCAAGGCGGGTGCTCCTCACACTCTGGTAGTAGTCAAACCAATCCACAGCAATACACATGTGTAGTGATCCACAACACACAAACTGAAATCCAAGTACTCACAGCAACATAAGGCTTTTATTCCGCCACCTTGACCGAGACCCGTCTCCTGAAGTCGAAACGTCCATGGTAGCAATGAGATGGAAACCACATAAGCAGGACTTTACTCCACATACAGCACTGTCCGCTTTTCGCACTCTACAGACTTCGCTCACGCTGTAAAGGCCCGATGGAGCTGGAAAATTCGGGCATCAAGAAGATCAATACAAAGACTGCTCTGTAATCACACAATCCCCTACCGTCACTGGAGTACAGTCTGAAACAAGCAGGTTTAATACAGAAAGCTGGCTGCCCACAAGCACAGAGGAAGAGAAAAGCCCAAAAACAGAGATAATTATGCTAGCATTTGGAAGGGTTCCTACGGTCCGAAGTTTCTCGCCAAAGAGTTATCCAATTCTGTCAGAAACTAAGCACAGTAACTCCAATATGGTGAGGAATCCACAACAGCAATAACAACAACAACAACCCTCTTTCTTCCTCCAAAATCCCTTTTATAGCCCATCCTTCTTTGGCATGTCCCAATCGCCACGTTCAGCCTGCACACCTGATGCTCGTTTGCTCATCAAATCCCCAGTGGAGCGATCTGAGCTGGCTGGGTGTTACATTAAAATCGGTCCGGTGGGAAACTGTCCTCATACAAGTGGTTCTGCTTCTGTTTTGTCACAAAAGAAGTCCACAACTTCTTGGTCACACAAATCAGAAAATTTAGGCCCGATCCCATTTCTCTGTCTTACCTCTTCCCCCTACCCCTTAGTTTTGAACATTCACATAATTGTGCAAAACTAAGGGGTAGGGGTAAGAGGAAGAGGTAAGACAGAGATATGGGATTGGGCCTTAATTATGAACCAAATTGGGTCTGTGTTCCATTATTTTCCATTTCCTATTTTTGACTTGAACATATATCAAAAGTACAAAAAACAAGCTGTTCTTTCTTTTTGAAAAGAATTATTGTGTGAAATTATGAAAAAAATAGCTTTGATATAAAGAAGTGTAACAAAAAACTTGCCTTTGATTGTGCACGCTCTTCCCAGCAATGAAACTGGACCTTCCTGTTCCCCTGACAGAGAACATCAGCCGTGCAATGTCAACGTTCTCGACTCCATGATCCGCTCTTACCCTAAATAATAAACATTTTGTGCATTTATTATTTGTGGTGCTCTAAACAATTTTAACTTCAGGCATTCCTGTTTGTTTGTCAACACATGTAAACACACCAGTTTCACACTTAAAGATGCAGTAAGTAGTATTTAGCAACAACAACAACAACAACAAAAATACAATGAGAGATAAAACTGTCTACATTACGACAGCTGGGGCTGCATGGCATACAAGATTGCATATTGTAGTGATGAAGGCAAGGAATGACCCACTGTATACCTTGATGGAAATCCAAATCTCTCCACTGATTGCTGGAAGAAAGCCAGTGCTGTTGAGGACCGATTATTGTTTGTGTCACAAGCCAGGGGCTGGCTGCTAGTGGTTAAGCCACGCCCCTTCTAAATTCCCACCTCGAGGAGGTCCCCAAAACCAACCCAATGACCAAACAACAACGAGGAACAGGTAAGTATAAAAAAATATTCTTTATTTGTTTAAATATTTAAAAGATTCGGGGGATTGGGGAAAGGGAAATTAAAACTAATGTCTGAATCTGTCCTCCAAGGGGCCACGAGCAAGTGAGTGACAGGGGGGTGAAAGTTGCGTCGGGGAACGGGCTCCCGCCTCTGGTTCCCTCTGCCCGTGGCGCGCTCCTCTTCCTTCCTGGAGGCAGAATAAAATCACAATGAATATGGGTATGTACTGTTTCCCGTCCGTGTACCTGCGTGTAGTTCGCGGCACTCCGCCGTCTTCCCACGCAGTTCCTTGGTTGTCGACTCACTCTCCTTTCCTGTTCCTCTTTCTCTCCACAGGCTACCGCTGGGACCCGAAGACACAGTGGATCGTTCTCCCGAGAGTCTCCTCACCTCTCCACCGACTACAGCTGCTGGGTAAGTATGAATTTTCCTCCTCGACTCGTTACTTTGGTGCTCACACTTGTACTCTCTCTTCTCCCACAGATGACAGCTCGTCGCTGATTACAGCTTCTGGTACGTATGGTTCTCCTTCACAACGGGTCTCCTTGGAGCTCACGCTGGTTCTCTCTCTCTTCCTCCACAGACAACAGCTGGGACACAAAGGCACAGTGAATCGTTCTCAGTTAGTTCTCTCACCTCCTCGCTGATTACAGCTTCTGGTACGTATGGTTCTCCTTCACAACGGGTCTCCTTGGAGCTCACACTGGTTCTCTCTCTCTTCCTCCACAGACAACAGCTGGGACACAAAGGCACAGTGAATCGTTCTCGGTTAGTTCTCTCACCTCTTCGCTGTTTACAGCTTCTGGTACGTATGGTTCTCCTTCACAACGGGTCTCCTTGGAGCTCACACTGGTTCTCTCTCTCTTCCTCCACAGACAACAGCTGGGACACAAAGGCACAGTGAATCGTTCTCAGTTAGTTCTCTCACCTCCTCGCTGATTACAGCTTCTGGTACGTATGGTTCTCCTTCACAACGGGTCTCCTTGGAGCTCACACTGGTTCTCTCTCTCTTCCTCCACAGACGACAGCTTTCTTCCCTATTGATGGACAGACTGAACAGGTTATGCTCTACTTCTCGGGGTGGCGGACTTACGATCACGGCTAGGCGTACTGCATCGACCGACAGTGGTTTCCAAGATAGCGCCGGGGACCAAACCCTCTCGGCTGACTCGTTGGTTCCCCAGAGGGGCGGGAGTGTCACGCCGTCACACCGGGTCGAGCGCTGCCCTTTCCTCGACGCCCGTTGGCAATCGAACACCGGACCGGGGCGCCCCTTTGTAGAGACCTCGGGGCAGCGGATCTCCTTCGCCTCTGTCTCTGTGATGATAAACGGCACACGGGTAAAGTAGCAATGAAACTGGTAATACTCACACCGCCTGTCGTACAGGTCTTCACCGCCACTCCTAACACAAGTCCGCCAAGCGTCTGGCTACGAAAGTACTTCAGGAACTACTCCGTGGTTTTCTAAGGCTGAAACACACTCACAGCATAATCGTACACAGGTTTATTCTAGGATCCGTTTTCCTCTTCAGCGCCCCTAGCGAGTGACTGGAGGCGGGGTACGTCAGACACGACACAGCAATCTCACTGCAATATACACAGCACCACTTCAAAGTGAAATTTCTACATCCAAGACTCACCCACCACTCTCAGTGCACACAATAGACGCCCGTCTTCCTTCGCCTCGCTCTGGGCAAGAATGTGGAGATGGTAACACGGCCTAGCAGTTGTTTTCCGTCACTGTGGCTGTCTCACACAAAGATCCGGTGGCTCACCCACCACGCTGACTCAGGGGCAGGGCCACCCACTCTTGCTGGAAAGCGCTTAAAAGATATCCAGGTCAAGTATATACAAGGTACACTCAATGAATGAATTCGTTTACTCACGACTGTGGTGCTTCGGTTATCTCACGTTTCCTTAGGTTAACTCCTCCGTATGATAATTCCAGCTACACAGATAACGTTTTCTCCAGTCGTCAATACCACCACTACACAGATGGGTACTCACGATAGCACGTTCCGTCTTCTTTCACTTCATTCCTACAAGGTCAGTCTCCGTTTACTTTCCAACCCGTAAGGTCTTCAATATCTGCATCAGCCGAAATCCCACGATGCACAAAGAGAGAGAGAGCGAGTCCAGTAATCCGACTGGCGTACCCGGTGAGTTTAACTCAGCGCTGCAGCACACACCAACACTCGTCCTAACAACAACGACAACTGTGGTTTAAACTGCTCTTAAGTATCTGCCTGGGTGTTGCCTTCGTCCAATCACCCGGCGCTCTTGTTAATAACTCACAGCTGTCCGTAGTTTGGCTGATTACAGCCCTCGCGGTGCTACCGGATGTCCGGTGTTTTCTCTTCCCGGCCCGGGCGGAAACATCCGGGCGGAACCAAAACTTTCCAAATTTTTGGTTCCGCCTAAAAGATCGTCACTCCTGTGACATCCTCCCCCGCCAATGCATTCTAGTCCCTGGAATGCCTCGGTGTCGTCCACTCACCGTACCGGGCCGGGGGGCGTCCTCAGTTCTCCCGTTGGGAACGTCTCACGGGTGAATCGGGTTCAACGGGCTCGGGTGCTAACTCTGGTTGCCTCTGGGCAGCTGGAGGTTCGGCCGGTTCAGGCGCCAGCTCTGGCTGCATCTGGGCAGCTGGAGGTTCAACCGGTTCCGGGTGCCAGCGCTGGTTGCATCTGAGCCGCCGGGGGCAGCGGCACCACAGGTCGACCCGGTACCACAGCCCATCCCTCCGTCCAGGGGGCCGCCAGTACTGGTTCCATGGGCCCTTCCTTCGCAGCCTCGGGGTAGTTCGGGCAGGGGCGAAGCATGTTTCGGTGTACCACCCGCTCGGGCCCAGGTTTTCCCTCGGGCCGGATGGTATACACCGGTTGTCCCGGCCTCTGCTGCTTACAGACCACATACGGGATAGCCTCCCAGAAGAGTTCTAGATAATTCTGACATCTGCTCCCGGACATCCTTCAACAGTTCGACTTTTAGAGCCTGCTTCCAATCCGTGCGTTCTGGTGGTGGTGGCACACTCTCATTTACCGCTGCACATACTGGGGTCTCACTCACCTCGACCTCGTCGCCCTCCAAGGCTAACGCCTCCTTCCTTAGATCTTCAAATGTGAGGTCGGGGTCTCTGCGAAACTGGACCCTCAAACTCTGTCTCACGGGGCCCTCTTTCATCCCCAGGAGGAATTGGTCGCGCAGCAAAGTCTCGCCATCTCCCAATCCATGGTCGCGGCGGGCCTGTAGCCGGGTGAACTGTTCTCGCAGTCTCAGGGCAAAAGCTCTAATGGGTTGTCGGGGGCCTTGTTTACTGTTGAAGAATTGGGAACGGAGGACAGCTACGGGGGTGTGGTCACCATATTGCTCGGTAAGGAACTGAAATATAGTTTGGGCACTGGCTCGGACAGCTTCAGGGGCGGCCTGTACTTCTCGCCGCGCTTCTCCCTCTAAGGAGTTTAACACGAACTGGAGCCGCTGGGCTACACTAAGGCTTTGCAGGTCGGCTAAATACTCCAACTGGGCCTTCCATTCCGTTAGTCGTATTCCCGACTCTATCCCTCCATACTTTTGGACCCAAGGGCTACCCATAAAGACAGGCACCGCACGGGGTTGGGCTGCGGGCCCCGCGTTGTCGGTCATTGGGCTAGTCTGGTTACTCAACTCGAGGTGGGGCCCTGCCGACTACGCCAAATCTGTCACAAGCCAGGGGCTGGCTGCTAGTGGTTAAGCCACGCCCCTTCTAAATTCCCACCTCGAGGAGGTCCCCAAAACCAACCCAATGACCAAACAACAACGAGGAACAGGTAAGTATAAAAAAATATTCTTTATTTGTTTAAATATTTAAAAGATTCGGGGGATTGGGGAAAGGGAAATTAAAACTAATGTCTGAATCTGTCCTCCAAGGGGCCACGAGCAAGTGAGTGACAGGGGGGTGAAAGTTGCGTCGGGGAACGGGCTCCCGCCTCTGGTTCCCTCTGCCCGTGGCGCGCTCCTCTTCCTTCCTGGAGGCAGAATAAAATCACAATGAATATGGGTATGTACTGTTTCCCGTCCGTGTACCTGCGTGTAGTTCGCGGCACTCCGCCGTCTTCCCACGCAGTTCCTTGGTTGTCGACTCACTCTCCTTTCCTGTTCCTCTTTCTCTCCACAGGCTACCGCTGGGACCCGAAGACACAGTGGATCGTTCTCCCGAGAGTCTCCTCACCTCTCCACCGACTACAGCTGCTGGGTAAGTATGAATTTTCCTCCTCGACTCGTTACTTTGGTGCTCACACTTGTACTCTCTCTTCTCCCACAGATGACAGCTCGTCGCTGATTACAGCTTCTGGTACGTATGGTTCTCCTTCACAACGGGTCTCCTTGGAGCTCACGCTGGTTCTCTCTCTCTTCCTCCACAGACAACAGCTGGGACACAAAGGCACAGTGAATCGTTCTCAGTTAGTTCTCTCACCTCCTCGCTGATTACAGCTTCTGGTACGTATGGTTCTCCTTCACAACGGGTCTCCTTGGAGCTCACACTGGTTCTCTCTCTCTTCCTCCACAGACAACAGCTGGGACACAAAGGCACAGTGAATCGTTCTCGGTTAGTTCTCTCACCTCTTCGCTGTTTACAGCTTCTGGTACGTATGGTTCTCCTTCACAACGGGTCTCCTTGGAGCTCACACTGGTTCTCTCTCTCTTCCTCCACAGACAACAGCTGGGACACAAAGGCACAGTGAATCGTTCTCAGTTAGTTCTCTCACCTCCTCGCTGATTACAGCTTCTGGTACGTATGGTTCTCCTTCACAACGGGTCTCCTTGGAGCTCACACTGGTTCTCTCTCTCTTCCTCCACAGACGACAGCTTTCTTCCCTATTGATGGACAGACTGAACAGGTTATGCTCTACTTCTCGGGGTGGCGGACTTACGATCACGGCTAGGCGTACTGCATCGACCGACAGTGGTTTCCAAGATAGCGCCGGGGACCAAACCCTCTCGGCTGACTCGTTGGTTCCCCAGAGGGGCGGGAGTGTCACGCCGTCACACCGGGTCGAGCGCTGCCCTTTCCTCGACGCCCGTTGGCAATCGAACACCGGACCGGGGCGCCCCTTTGTAGAGACCTCGGGGCAGCGGATCTCCTTCGCCTCTGTCTCTGTGATGATAAACGGCACACGGGTAAAGTAGCAATGAAACTGGTAATACTCACACCGCCTGTCGTACAGGTCTTCACCGCCACTCCTAACACAAGTCCGCCAAGCGTCTGGCTACGAAAGTACTTCAGGAACTACTCCGTGGTTTTCTAAGGCTGAAACACACTCACAGCATAATCGTACACAGGTTTATTCTAGGATCCGTTTTCCTCTTCAGCGCCCCTAGCGAGTGACTGGAGGCGGGGTACGTCAGACACGACACAGCAATCTCACTGCAATATACACAGCACCACTTCAAAGTGAAATTTCTACATCCAAGACTCACCCACCACTCTCAGTGCACACAATAGACGCCCGTCTTCCTTCGCCTCGCTCTGGGCAAGAATGTGGAGATGGTAACACGGCCTAGCAGTTGTTTTCCGTCACTGTGGCTGTCTCACACAAAGATCCGGTGGCTCACCCACCACGCTGACTCAGGGGCAGGGCCACCCACTCTTGCTGGAAAGCGCTTAAAAGATATCCAGGTCAAGTATATACAAGGTACACTCAATGAATGAATTCGTTTACTCACGACTGTGGTGCTTCGGTTATCTCACGTTTCCTTAGGTTAACTCCTCCGTATGATAATTCCAGCTACACAGATAACGTTTTCTCCAGTCGTCAATACCACCACTACACAGATGGGTACTCACGATAGCACGTTCCGTCTTCTTTCACTTCATTCCTACAAGGTCAGTCTCCGTTTACTTTCCAACCCGTAAGGTCTTCAATATCTGCATCAGCCGAAATCCCACGATGCACAAAGAGAGAGAGAGCGAGTCCAGTAATCCGACTGGCGTACCCGGTGAGTTTAACTCAGCGCTGCAGCACACACCAACACTCGTCCTAACAACAACGACAACTGTGGTTTAAACTGCTCTTAAGTATCTGCCTGGGTGTTGCCTTCGTCCAATCACCCGGCGCTCTTGTTAATAACTCACAGCTGTCCGTAGTTTGGCTGATTACAGCCCTCGCGGTGCTACCGGATGTCCGGTGTTTTCTCTTCCCGGCCCGGGCGGAAACATCCGGGCGGAACCAAAACTTTCCAAATTTTTGGTTCCGCCTAAAAGATCGTCACTCCTGTGACATTTGCTGCACCCAGGTACATGATCTACAGAAAAAAGAGGTACATGATCTATAGAAAAAAGGGAGTGTTTTTTTTTCTTTTTCAAGCTGTCCTCTTAAATTATTTTTTTACGTAAAGTATACCTTTCGAGAAAAGCCATCCACAGCACCAAAAATGACAATGTTATACCTGGTTAGACAAAAGACACTATAATAGTACAGCATGCAATATATGTACGTGAAATCCATTTCATTTATATGGCATCAAATCAAAACAAAAGTGATATCATGACATGTTTTCATATACAGCTGGTCAAGACAATACTCTTTAAATCTCAGAATTATACAGACCGTATTAGCTTGTGATTGGTGTCTACGTGGACCAGGGCTTTGGGACCAGGAACTGAGTAGGTACGACGCACAACACACCCTAGCTGGTTCATGCGACAAAGGATGCCAACAGTGTCCACACGGTGCATGGAGGCCCGCACCCTCTCCCACTGCACTCTGAATCCTCTGGCCTGCAAGCTTACCTTAACCAAGCGGTAGCCAGCATGAGGCATGTCTTTTTTTATTTCAGTTACCAAATGGTCCAACTCTGCGTTTGTACAGGTGCTATAGCTTGCTCTGACAGAAAAGCCAAACTCTCTCATTCTTCTGAAGAGAGAGCGAGTGGACACTCCCATCAAGTTAGCAATACACGGCACAGGAAGACCTTGGTTGATGAGATGTAACAGAGAATCCGGAGAAATGTTAAATCTTGGACGCCCAGTTGCTCCATGACAAACCTGCACAGATACTATGGGGACCTGATTTTCTCTTTCTTCAACAACCAACTTGTGCAGCTCTGTGAGTGCATCTACAATGGCTTTTGGGATGAGAACCTGGTTAGAGGCAGCACTAAAAAGAACAGCCTCCTGAGAACACACAAATTCAAGGTAATCCAGGTCAAGTGGTTGCTGACTGACAATATGCTGGAGGCGTGTTTGGAGCCTCTCTAACATTGTTTGTGCAAGCAGTTCCTAGAGAGAGAGGAAAAATGTATGAGGTCAAAAATACTGGTATAATTAAACATGACCAGAAAATAATGAAAAACTGCCTAATGACTGCCTAACTACTGCCTAATGACTGCCTAACTACTAATGACCATTAGTGATAGAGACCTCAAATATTGGCACACGATTAATACAAGATCGTGTTTAAAGAAAGTGTGATGATTGATATCATATGGATGCAGAAAATTAGTTTATAATATCCTCAATATCAGGGGTTTAGCCATTTATACAAATCTAGGGCCTTGTAGAAACTCAATAGTCATGCAGTAAAACTTCGGTTCAGTTATCCTAAGAACATGTTTGTCTTCCATCCTGCAACCATCTCAGATTTTGTTCAAACCTTGTCTATATCATCAATGGCACCTAAAACCAAGGCCTGTGAAATATTTCTGTGCAAATCTGCTTTAATTTTTAAGGCTTGAAAAACACATGCCATGTCTGGGCAATAATATCTTGACAAATATTTTCCCTAGCCTCCCCAAATTGTCTAGGGTGGAAGACCAAAGTCTGTACTAAATTACTCTCGACTTTCGAAAGGGCCCTAGATTTCAGAAAAAAAATGTGCATTAATATTGAGGGTATTAAAAAACAGTTTTTCTTGTTTCATTTGGTATCAGTCACTACTACTTCTTCAAATAAATCAGTTTATTGTTTTCCCACAATTTGAAGCCTCCACAATAAATGATCATGACAAGAATAAGGATAAAACAAGGCATGTTTGTATTTCTGTGTCATTTTCAAGCAATTGAAATGGTATGTGGGGTAGGTAGTAGGACCATAAAATCTATGTGGTAACTGCTAAGTATATAGACATTTAGTGTGTAAAGTACCAATATTGTCCCAAGCCCCATTCCCAGAATGAATGCATGTAGTTACAGGTCTTTTGGAAACAGAAAAATAAACTTTTACAATAAACCATTGATTTTTGCAATGAAATTCAGCATTGCATTTTGTATCCTTTTAATTTTCAATTTTTTTTTTATTAGGAATTTCTGATTATTTTTGTAATATGAGAAGTAAAATATAGCAATTCCATTCATTTCAATCAGAGTCAAAGACTTGTAAAAGGAGTTTGTAAAATCATTTGTTTATTGAAAATGTTTATTTTGGTGTTCCCAAAACACCTGTAACTACATGCATTTATTCTGGGAATGGGATTTAGGACAATATTGGTACTTTACACACTAAATGTCCATATACTTAGTTCTGTGGCAAGTGTTTTATTTTATGCTGCAGTGACAGTCTGCTTCATAACACCCTGGTGGACAAAAGAAACAATGGTGGTGGATGGCTCCTCTCTCTTATAGAGGATCTTTCTTACCCACAGCAATCTAAATGTGTAACTCTTTGATAAATAGATGAGCTCAATGACAAATTGAATTTTCCTTTGGGGTGAATAAAGTTCGCCTTATCCTTATTCTATGCAAAAGCATTTTAGTTGGTTGGTGACAAGGTCTGTGTGCCCTGTTGAAAAATAAGTTCATCAGCTCTCAGATTAATGCATCATCACTGTGTATTCTTCTGGATGTATTCAGTATTCAGCTATATACATCTTAAAGGGGACATTTCACAAGACTTTTTAAACGTGTAAAATAAATCTTTGGTGTCTCCAGAGTATGTATGTGAAGTTCTAGCTCAAAACACCATATAGATAATTTATTATAGCATGATAAATTTGCCACTTTGTAGGTGTGAGCAAAAACGTGCCATTTTTGGGTGTGTCCTTTTAAATGCAAATGATCTGATCTCTGCACTAAGGGTGTTTTCACATATGTTGGTGCGCACCATGGTGCGGCCTCGGAGCGCACCAAAATACATTGTATCATTTTTCAGTTAGTGCGGTCCGTGTTCACATATAATTTTTTTATCTGTACTCGAAATGCCGCACCGTACACCACGTGACAACGGTCAGCGCTGTCATTGGTCTCTGACAGCTCTTACCGTCTCATGACCACCCCCACGTTTCCACGACAACCAGCTTGACAGGGAGAGTGCAGCTATCAAGATGTGGAGATAAACGATGCACGTCTTTGCGAAGTTTCTTTGGTTTAACGCGAAATTGCGTAGCTGTTCTATTAAAGCCTTTCTCACGGAGCCGTTTGCTAAAAGCCCGTAATGTCACTATTTGTGTGTGGAGGACAGCTATGCATTTATAAAATCATCAGCTCAAACGTAAAGGAGACAGCGAATCTCTGCAACGGACCAGGATTGGCTTGTTTGTTGTTAACCCACAATATAACACCCGGCTCACGTCACAACGGAAGCCCAGTGGCTCAAACATGTGGAGAACTTCCTGTATTTGGTTCGGCCCGAGGTCCAGCAGTGTTCACACCACAGGTGGGTCGCACCAGAGTTCGGCAACAGCCGCTCCGAGACCACCTGTTTAGAGCGGTCTCGGAGCGGCAGTTTAGTGCGCACCCGAGTGCGGCTGTTGTGTTCACACTGATCCAAACGAACCGTACTCGGAGCGACACGTCATTTGGGCCGACCTAAACAGTGTATATGTGAAAACACCCTAAATGGCAGTGCTGTGGTTGGATAGTGCAGATTAAGGGTCGGTATTATCCCCTTTTGACATCACAAGGGGAGCCAAAGTTTAATGAGCTATTTTTTCACATGCTTGCAGAGAATGGTTTACCAAAACGTAAGTTACTGGGTTGATCTTTTGCACATTTTCTTGGTTGATACAAGCACTGGGGACCCAATAATAACACTTAAACATGGAAAAAGTCAGATTTTTATGATAGGTCCCCTTTAAACTAAAACCACATGAAAATATAAAAAACAGGTGATTGTCATTAAATAACAACTGTGGCCAATGAGCTGTGGGAAAAAAATGCTATTTGAATGATATGAATTTGCAGTTTGTAATTAACTAGCTAAACTACATGAACAGAAGTACTTAACTACTGAAAAGCTACAGGGATTTTAAATGCACTGCAGTTTAACTACAACTGTAGATAACCTTTTCACGTTAATGTGATGTGGCAAAGATATGAGATGATGATAACAATAGAAAGACTGGTAAAAAATATGTCTGGCCTTTTATTTGTTTATGATGCATATAGTTCAATTATGATGCATATAGCTCAATTACCACAATTGAACTATATGCATCATAAACAAATAAAAGGCCAGCCAGACATAATTTTTACCAGTCTTTCTATTGTTATCATCATAACTTCGCCACATCACATTAACGTGAAAAGGTTATAAAAAACAAACATAAGTAGTCTTTCTTCAAATTATTCACAACAACTCCCCATTATTGATATACCATAGTTCACCTGTTGGAGGTAAAGTGCAGATCGAGGAGCACACAGCCGGTGTTGTGTGAAATTCTGTCCCCATGAAAAACTGTCCCAATGGGCGGGGCATATATGCATATTCATAGATTCGCTCCGCGTTGGAACAAGCGATTGGATTGCACATTTTTGTTTGTTTCCAGCTCTTTTTTGATATGTATATAAGGTAATAACGCCGAATGATCATATGCCTTGTTTATATGTACAATTGTTTACATTATGCTTTGTATGTGCGTTTTGTAAGAACACTTTTTCATGGCTAAACAATATCGTTTTTGCTATTTAGCCTACATTTATAATGCTAAACACAAAACTAGAGTACGAATCGAGCACATATTTCTCCTCATTGTTTTTGTTGTATCTTGTCCATAGTTAATATCTTTTTGTGGTGTATTTTGCTGCATTTATTGCATGCACGCAATAAAACTCAAATGTGGCTAACTGCATGTATAAATAAAAATGTTAAATGTTCTATGGTGTTATTTTGTTTCCTTTTGAGTTAGACTTCATAGAGCCTTAACGAAAAGAGCATTGCAATCATTCAAATAACATGATGCATGATTATTCTATTTAAGCAGGATTCCTGTAAATAAAAATGGCCTAACTTTTTTTAAGGTTATTTACCTAATTGCAAGACCAACATTGTTCAGACCAGCTTAATTATGTTTATGAGCGTTTTCCTGTGTTACTAAAAGGCAAAAAAGGAGGAGAAACCAAAAGATAAAAACAACATTTTAATTTTCCTTCTGAATGAGATAATGACATGTTTTAAAACAGAGTGATAAAGAGAGGATGAGAATGAAAAGAAACAGACCATGAGTGTCAAGTGGTTGTTCTCATTATTTGACCCAATCAGCACATCATACTTCCCTGGATCCAGCTGCAGTAGTACAGATGCATAGAATCCATTTAAAGAATTCAGGATTTCTTAAAGCCTTTTCATTAAACTGGCACTGCCCTTCCAGAGGTTCAATGGCTGAAAGTAATTTTCAGTAAGTGATGTCAGACTTACCAGATAATGCATTGATAAGTTTTATTCACCCTTCTATCCCAACAGAGGATTGATTTACACATATAGAGCAATTGCTTAAACAACAAAAAAAAAGAAAAGCAAGTTCAATGTTTAGATGTATAAATATGAATGGGTTGCATCACCTAACTTACCTCACTTTTAACACTTTCCCCAAGTATAAGGCATTTAACATCCCATGTAAATACTTTGTGTAGGTCAATTTACATGCAAATTATGCCACATTTTTATCTGGCCCATATTACACTACATACAGATTGCACCATTTGTCTAGAGAGGACGCTCGATGGTGACAGCTCGGACAGGCGGAGTGGTTGCGGCACCCAGTTTAGGCAGTAGCCTGTAGTACATCTGTGTTACTTTAATCATTTATGTTTATTTTGTAACATCTTGTGTATGTGCATAAACAAAGAACACATTACCTATGGCATCCCAGGTGAATAATAATTCTACTAAAAATATACTTAAAAAAGTGTCCTAGTATATTTTCTACATTTTGTACTATTTTCGTCAAATCCAATAGTTAAGTGTATTCAACTATGTATTAACTTCAACTTAACATCTATTTGTCTGCACTCTAAGTGTAAATAGTATACTAAAATGGAACAACTTTTTTGAAACTTCAAGTGCATTAACATACACTACTGAAAATACACTACAGGATTCATGAGCAATTAATTAAGCACCCTTACAGTACAATTGCATTGCATCGCCATTTGAATGGAAATACAATTAAAAAGACATTGAAGTGCAAATTATAGTTGTGTTTAAGTACATTTTGTGCATACACTAAAAGTATACTTTTAAAAAGTACATATTAAATACTCTTTAAATAAAGCACAACAGTAGAAGAATACATGATTTATACTTCATGTACTTTATCATATCTCTTAATCATATTTCTAATACACTAAAGTATACTACTTTTTTACCTGGGATGTAATTCATTGTTTCATGTATTTGTCCAATAGTTACAATGGGAAAAGTTAAGTCTTCATGTGTGTATGTGTGTTTTAAGGTACTACAGCTTTTTTATGGCCTAGATTCAAATCAAAATTACCTTTTTGTCTTGGTCCAAAATAGAGTCTTAGCACACAGGGAAACAACCACATTTTGCATTAGGCAGGTCTTGTATTTAGGTAAATAGCTTTTCAAATATGTTAGACCATTTTTATTTACAGCAATCCTGTAAATAGAGTAATGTTCACATACATGTGTATAATTTATAAGAAAATATGAGTATATGCTTTAACCTGTGAGCACACATTTGTGCTATGTGTATGTTATATTTGATTGTGGTTGTTTATGGATGTTTGTATATTGTGTGTACCTTTTATATACTATAGATGTTTGTATATTGTGTGTGTTTTTATATTTGGACTTCGAGTCAATAAAGATAACTAACTATATAAATGATATGTGATAAATCTGGCCTTGGTGAGTGAGTTTCTTGTCTTTACTTTAACAGTAAGAAAATATGTTTTTGCAAATATGAATAAATAAATAAGAAATGTCCTTTTAAATTATTGCAAGGCTCTTTTCGTTAAGGCTCTATAAAGTCCAACTGGGGTTAAAACTGGAAAGAGGCAAACAACAAAACAACACCAGGAAACATTTTAAAACTGTTTTTGAACATGCAGTTAGCTATATTTAAGATTTATTGCAGTGCATGCAAATAATGCAGCAAAATACACTACAAAACAAGAGATGAACTATCGCAACAACAAAAAACAATGAGGAGAAATACGTGCTCGTTTCGTGCTATAGTTTGCTGTTTAGCATTATAAACGTAGGCTAAATAGCAAAATTGATATTGTATAGCCATGAAAAGTGTTCTTACAAAACACACATGGAAAGCATTTTAGCCTATTATGTTAAGAATGTAAACAATTGTGCATCTAAACAAGGCATATGATAATTCGGCTTTATTACCTTATAGAAATAATATATCAAAAAGGAGCCGGGAAACAAACAACAATTTGCAATCCAATCGCTTGTTCCAACGCGGAGCGAACTTATGAATATGCATATATATATGCCCCGCCCATTGGGACAGTTTTTCACGGGGACAGAATTTCACACAACACCGGTTTGTTTCCAGCATACATACCGCACTGTGCCTGTTTCTGTTTACACTTTAACCTCCTGTAGTATTTATAGCTGTTCCAAGAACATGTTAACTCTAAATATCTCCACATCTTTTTCACGTGAATTAGCGCGGGCAGCGCCGCTAAAAAAGTTTGCGCTAATGACATTTCACCTCTAATAAACTCTTCACAATAAATGCCTCCTATTACTTTGTTATTTCAGTGACTTAACACGACTCCTCAGATGGTGCTTAAACAAATGTGTGTGGCCTGAGGTCGTCTTCACTTCAAAATTCTGTCTTAAGACCAAGACGTATCAAGTGTAACGTTATATGTGACCATAGTTTATTTTAGTTAAGTTAGAAACCAAAATGAAATGTTAAGTCAGCCTAATCGGTTTAAATTAGATTAGCGCTCCTGCGGTACCATAAGCTACATACATACACACGCACACATATATAATATATATATATATATATATATATATATATATATATATATATATATATATATATATATATATATATATATATATATATATATCTCACACTACCCACGACAGACATTACTGGAGTTTAGTTACCATTTTTCAGCAACAACGACTGCAAACTCACCTGTTGGCAGCTCATCGTGTTCAAAACACCCTCCTCACGCTAGCGTTTCTTCTTCTCTTCTCTTTTAGAGTTGTGACGTTCGCGAACGATCCGATTCTTTTGAACGGCTCATAAACATGAACGATGGGAGCCGAGTCGCGGCTGGAGGGGAGCCGTTCTTTCTGTCGTTCTTTTTTCCTATGCGTGTTTCACAGATGCACACAAATTAGCTCCTCCGCGAGACAGAACAGTTATATGGGGAGGGGCGCAAAGTTAATTTTACTTATTTGCAAATTGTACTGTAGTTATAGTAGTAATAGTGGACTGTACGTAGACATTTCAATTTTATTTATTCTAATTTTATCCACAGTATATCTCTAATACTTTAAATATTTTTGTTATCTATCAAAATGTTCTTTTGTGACACTGTTCTTGTATAGAATTTTTTCACCAAAAGCTGTTTTGCACAGACATTCATTGCAGCCCACTTTGTTATTGTTCATTTAAGACCTGAAGGGGTTGATGTCCTATTTGCAAAGTTTACAGTAGTAATAGTGGACTGTATGTAGACATTTCCATTTTATTTATTCTAATTTGTGTAAGTGTTTGTAGTAAAAGCTGTTTTGCACACAAAATTCATTGCAGCCGGCTTTGTATTGTATTGTATGAATAACATAAGTCAACGTAGCTTTACCCGTACACACACTTTGTACTAAAGGTAAATCCAAAATAGTGATGTCACTATCTAAGCAGAGGGATGTTGTGCAACCCTATGGAATATAGTCTGACAAATGAGGCAATAATCAATATTTCAGAATAATTCAAACTCAGATATTGGTGTGTGAGTTTTAATTATTTGACTACATATCTCACCTCATCATTCCTCCCAGTGATTATTTCCAGGATAAACTGAGATGCCCCCAAGCTTAAAACTGACTAAATATTTAAAAAGAGCCAAAAGAGCCGTTCTTTTGAACGGCTCTTTGAAAGGAACGGATCGCCAAGATCCGGTTCCCCTCAAAGAGCCATAAATCCCATCACTATTCTCTTTCCATGTCCGTGGCGGCGGCAAGCAAGTCGGTAACAGCGCCACCTGCTGTTGTGGAGTGCGAATTACATCCCATTTTACAAGCATGTGTGTGGATCAGCAAGGCGGAAAATTTGTGCCAAAAGTCACGTGACAGGTTTTCGTACTTGTAGAATTTCGTTTGGTACTTGTGGAATTTGGTTTCGTACTTGTAGAATTTTGTTTTGTACTTGTAGGATTTTTTTTTAATACTTGAAGGATTCTTTTGTAATTGAAAAATTTTAGTTTGTACTTGGAGGATTTTTTTTCATACTTGAAAGATTTTTAGTTTGTATTTAGAGGATATTTTTGTCATAAAAGAAATACTTTTCTTTGTATATGTAAAACATACTGCATTTGTTTGATAGGTACGTTTCTTATTTGCGGAACAAAATGCATTAGTTTGTGAATGATGTTTTGTATTTGCAAACCACACTGAGTTTGTTTGTGAATCGTTGGGCGCGAGTAAAACACGTTTTGTGTGTGTGTGAAGTTTTGGCAGTATTTTCACCCCATAGTATGGAATTCCTCCTCAGTCTGTGTGCGCGCACGCGGATTTAAGGGCATTCAATATTGCACATCAGAGAGAGGCGTTCCTAAAAGCAAGCGTACATAAAATTTTTCTGTGCTTGACAGGGCACATATAAACAAAATGATCTTCACAGTATTATTATATATTATTATTATATTATTATTTAGTCTCTTAAAGAGACAGTAACTTCAATTAAAGACAAAGAGTAAATCACTTTTGTAGCTCTAAAAATAATTATATTTAATTAATACAATAAAGACAGTGTTATCATTTACTTTTCAGGCAAAAAAAATTGGCTGGTAAAAAGTCACTGTGGCAGGTGGATTTCTAAATTTGAAGCTGGTGGTCAAAAAATTAACTTCAGGCCATGGTAGGAATTCAGACAATTTGTTCAAAACCTGGATAATGAATCAAGCAGGTAGGAGGTCCTGGAACATGTTGCATTCTCCTTAAAACCTATTAATTAATAACATAGCACTTATAAGTAAGCAGTGTTTTACAATAAAGTTAACTATAGTGAAATAATGTAGAACTAACAAATAAAATAGTTTTTTTCATCATTTCAATGAATATTTTCTATGTGCTACATTTGGTGTTTCCATATAGTTTATAATAAACTTTTGAATCTCTTTACAACACACATATTCAGCTTCGTTTAGCATTCTGGCAGAGTTGAAGTTAAAGACACCTAAAGAAGTTAAATGCAATCGCGTTTATTGACGAACATCGTTTATACTGTAACGACCGTCTGAACTCTCAGGATCGAGCTCGAACTGTCACAGTGTAATACTGTGTTCTGTGTTTGTCATGGTGTATTAGTGTTGTTCCCAGAGTAGCCACCAGATGTCTCTTGTCCTCACTGTCACATGTGCCATGAACTGCATCTCCCATCATTCCTTCTGTTATCATTGATCATTGTACTCAGCTGTTCCCACTCACCTTGTTAGTGTTTGTGTATTTAAGCCCTGTCTGTTCAGTCTATGTTGTGGATTCCTTGTTTTAAGTCACATCGCCTTCTGTGCCTGTGTTTATTTGTATATATGTTCTGGATTGTGTTTATGGATATTGACCTTTGCTTGGATGGATTATGATTTTGGATCACCCTTATTAAACTGCTTATGGATCTAACTTTTTGTGTGTGCGAGTCGTGACAGAAGGAATCCACCATGAATAGATCCAGCGGATTGGGGATTCGGAGCAGTTCACCCACCACTCTAAGGGATAGAAGGAAAAGATTCGACAACATAAAGGCCCTACAACAGCATGGTCAAACAGTGGGTTGTCTGGCCCAAAAGTTTTGGACCTTATCATGCGCCATGAAGTATAATGACGCGACGTTAAAGGACATGTTTAATTGTTGTCTGGACGAACTGCTACCTCAGTGGGAGATGAACGGTCTGGACATTTTGGATTTCTGGGGGTTCACCCGTTACTTAGAGCATCGTAGCCAGTGGGATAATACTGCCACACCTGCGATGCCGGCCAAGATGGCCGCCACCAAGCCAGCAGCTGTTCCTAAGGTGGCTGTCTACAAGGTTGCACCTATTTTTGAGACTGCCACTACTATACCTGCACCTGTTCATCAGATGGTCACGGTTGTAGAGGGAACTGTTTTCGATAGGGCTGTGTCTATGCCGGCACCCGTTCTCAAAATGGCCGCCACTAAGGCAGCAGCTGTTCCCAAAATGGCTGTCACATTGCCTACACCTACTTTTGACACCGCCACGGTTATACCGGCCGTTGCGTTCCAGATGGCCGCTGCCTCACAGTCACCTGCTCTCAGGAGGGCCATCATCATACCTGCACCTGTGCTCAGAGAGGCACCAGAGGTATGTTCTTTGAACTCAGTGCTTCCCGTGTTTGCCATGGCGCTATGGTGCGGGTGCTCTGTCTTCTGCTCTTTTGTTCAGCGCGACGCCTCTTGAGTCAAGGAATCTGAGCCGAGTGAGTCATCTGAGCCGAGTGAGTCATCTGAGCCGAGTGAGTCATCTGAGCCCCCTGTGCCACATTGGTCAGCTAGTGTGGTCACCCCGAGGATCCAGAGACTTTTTATTGTCACTAAAACTATGGCCAGTAGTGAACTTTCTGCCTGTCTCAAGATGGCTGTCCCCAAGCTCCCTGCCCTCGCTGCCTGGTCCAAGATGGCCAGGTTCGAACTCTCTGCCCTATTTAACCTGGCCCAGAGGGCCTCTTTCTATTGTCTCCCTCTACCTAGGTTCCTGATACCACCAGCACCACCCTGGGATCCAGTCCCTCTTTGGCCGCCGGCCCCGCCCTGGCCTCCTGCCCTGCCGGCCCCGCCCTGGCCTCCTGCCCTGCCGGCCCCGCCCTGGCCTCCTGCCCTGCCGGCCCCGCCCTGGCCTCCTGCCCTGCCGGCCCCGCCCTGGCCTCTTGCCCTGCCGGCCCCGCCCAGGCCTCCTGCCCTGCCGGCCCGCCCTGGGGTTCTAGACCCTCCATCCCTCCCCCAGATCCACCTCCGTTCCTCCACCCACCTGAACTTTCATGTTTTGTCGTTTGGAGTGTCTGGAAGCCACTCCTTTAGAGGGGGGTACTGTCACAGTGTAATACTGTGTTCTGTGTTTGTCATGGTGTATTAGTGTTGTTTCCCGAGTAGCCACCAGATGTCTCTTGTCCTCACTGTCACATGTGCCAAGAACTGCATCTCCCATCATTCATTCTGTTATCATTGATCATTGTACTCAGCTGTTCCCACTCACCTTGTTAGTGTTTGTGTATTTAAGCCCTGTCTGTTCAGTCTATGTTGTGGATTCCTTGTTTTAAGTCACATCGCCTTCTGTGCCTGTGTTTATTTGTATATATGTTCTGGATTGTGTTTATGGATATTGACCTTTGCTTGGATGGATTATGATTTTGGATCACCCTTATTAAACTGCTTATGGATCTAACTTTTTGTGTGTGCGAGTCGTGACACGAACTGGTAAGACATTATAGACACCATCGTTTATAGACAAATGTAACTGTTTGTTTACATTCATGCCTGTGATTCTCAGGACCAAAAAACTTAGATTGACAAGAAGTGAAAGCCAATAGAACGTTCCTTTGCAACACCAGCGCCCAGCAGCATCCCTATGCTTTCGCCATTTTGGAATGAGAGTGACTCGGGAGTCAACTCGAAGTGATGTGTCGTTTGCGAAAACGAGTGACTTCCTAACACTATCCACTAGCTTGTTGTTTTCGCTATGGCAATATCGGCTACTTGGTAAAAAAAAGTACAATAAAGATCAAATTCAAACTGAATGATGACAACATACAATCAGACTAGAGATCATCAAATCATTTTTTACAGCTTATTTTCAGATATTTAAAAGTCTTCCACTTTTCCCCCCACAAAACCTTCAGTTTGATTTGAAATTATTTGAAGATTAAGTATTAGCATTACAAACATATATAACTTCATACATACTGACATATAAACTCATATATCCACACATAATATATAGGTTTCATTTACATACACATATACACACATATACATCAGAATTGCTCGAAATGGATTAAGTAAAACAAAAAACACAGCCACTGTTCAAAAGTGGCAATTATAGTATAACAGACATAGCAATGCATCATGTTCTATGAGATTATTATGTTTGTAGCGGGATCCAGGGGATTAATATGTACAAAATATATTTCATACCTAGTAGAGTTGGTTACTAATAATAGGATTAAATTAGCATGTTAAGTAGCATAAAATGGAATTTTGGAAAAATGGAAAAAAACTACCTCAAATGTGTATCTATTTAATGATTGGATTCCACAACCCTGCTAAAAACAATAGACACCATCACAGAAATTCTATTGGTTTTATTGGGAATTTTTTTAGTTTTATTACAATTTTCTGTATTGGTTTAATTGTTTTTTCAGCAGGGAAATGAAAACAACAACAACACAACACGTACATTCAAGACAATACAGCATTTGCTGTAGGTGTAGCAAGTGAACCAAATTAACTGATGGCTTAATTTAAGAAATTAACGTTAACTGTGCTGTACAGCTGTTGTTCAGTAACTCTTTGGTAACTCCAGCAAAGGGCATTCTCATTTCAAAATGGTGGCCGCTCTACTGAAATCAGCATCAGAGTTTCGTTTCTTGTTCTTCTACTATTTGTCAGCACTGGAAAACCCACAAGTAGTCAGGGGCCTAACCTTTCAAACACACACTGAATCCAGTTGACCAATAACAGTTGAGTAGGTCATCTGACCAATTAGAGTACACTAGACTTTTGGGAGGCGGGTTTCAAAGAGACAGGAACTAAATCTAAGCGTTTTACAGACAGGGCAAAATCGGTGAGATATGTAGGCAATTTATAAGAATAATAATGCATAAGTTCTAGTTTTAATCACATATATGTACTATGGGATACCAATAAAGTCCTAAATTATTAACAAAATAGTTGTTCTTTAAGACAATTCAACAATAAGACACGTTTATAGTTCCTTTTCTTTCTAAAGCACATTCATACCAAAACTAGACACATGACAGGAAAAAACATGGAAAACAAGCATATATGTGTTGTTTAATTTTGCCCATTGTTAAAGATTATTCAAAACAAGTTTGCATTTAATAAGAACAGCCATTATACTAAGATTTAAAAAAATTAACATACTTTACCATCCAGCAGAAAAACACTGTCTGCGTCCGAAAACTCTAAATTGCTGCCTTCTGCGGCAGCATTCCAAGGCAAGAAGGCATGTCCGAATCTATTGTTAGGTTTACGTCCTGACTCCTGCGATCTTGTCCCACAATTCTATGCGTGTGCGCGGCAGGGGAATGTGATTGGTCGAGCCTGGTTGAGTTCGAAAAAATAAAATGTTGGCCGAGAAAGTGGCTGGATCCTTTTAATTGCATTTCTAGCGAGAAATTAGTATTGTAGTTTTCAAATATGTGATTAGTTTTCACTAAGGCGCTCTCTGTTTATATGTCAAACACGCTGCCTTTGAAGTGTGTCCGAAAGTGTTTCTCTTAGCTGCCTTCATGCTTCCAAAATCATTGCCTCGTGAGGCAGAGAGGCAACAATTCAGCTGCCTAAGTTTTTGGACGTACCCACTGTCTTCTTATCCCACAAGCAGCAGCAGCAGCAATTGATGAACGTTACCAAGGAGCCACAGTGAGTGAAACCAATATTTCGAACTCCCCGGTCATAAAGCCGCCATTACCATGTTAGCCAGATTTAAAAATCTAATTACAATTCAGATATTTTTTCCTAAAGATGGTTTCAGTTACTTTAGTTTTTTTTATCAGGTAACGTACCTTTAGGTGTTTGTTTTTTCTAATAAGATTGATTTAAGTTAGTTTTTAAATTCTATATATTGTGGCTTATTTTTTTACAATAGAAATCTGTGGAGAGGCGTCATCCATCTTTTTACAGTCTAGCAGTAATGGCAGATAAATGAAAATTAGGAGGGAAACATTTTGAAGAGAAGTTACTCTGTTACACAGTTACTCTGTAATTTTGCTCCCACTTTATTGACACATTTTACCTTGTTCACTCAAAATAGAGCAAAAACAACTATTATGGGGGGAAAATATTAATTGTGGAAAAACGACTCCGCCACTTTTCCTGTGTGATTTGTAGAGGTGGGAGAAAAAACCCATTCACCAAACTATTAGGATTCTCTATAAAGCGATTTTGGAATCGATTCGTTTACCTCAGAATCTATATGTATTTAATTATTTTACTTTTCCAAAGAGGTGGTGGGGAGACGTTACCGCTTTTATTCCAACAAAGGGCAAAGCGTATTTGTTGTTATCTGTAATAGATAATGTCATATCAGTTTCAAGCTGGAGTGCGAAAGCGAAACCATGGCAGAGACAGGGGAGCAAACCTCTTCCAGAATTATTTCTGCACTTTGACGTGACAATGACACTCTTTGATAATTACATTTTGCATCTCCCGATGAGTTGTGTGTCTGCGTGCTCTCTGTTTCTTGATGAATTAGGTTGCAAAAGCTCCATGTCCCATTGTATCCTTCCATGTTTCTGAACTTGAGACAAATTAAATGCATTAAAGGTCTTAACGGAGAACCCGGGTCTTATTAACAGTGTAAAACCCAATGATCAGAGTCAGTCAGCGATAACGCGTTAATGCGCATGTGCAGTCTCAAACGTGCCTCCAGTTTCTATGGCGACAATAACTTGGCTCTAGTTTTAAAGTCACGACCACACAATGCACTTTCTTTCTCAAGCATTAGTTTAGTTTGAAGTTTATAGCACATATTACTTGTCTACAGTCTATATGTTGTTACATTTTAAATACATTTTTCATTAACTTATTTATTTATTGTTATTTATTGAAACAGTTTTACATAGCACTTTATTTTTTTTCAGAGATTGTTTCTACTCATTATGTTGCACATTTGAATATTATTTTCTAGTTCAGGGTTTTGGTATAGTTTTATGATTTAAGATACTTTAAAATATGCATGTGGTCTGCTCCTGAAATTAAATTCAGAAAGATGTAGGTCTAATGCATTGTTTTTGTTCATATGACTCATATACAGTCTGTTTAAGGGTATGATCAAGTTTTTTAAATTGTCTAGCCTTTATTAGGCAAACAAAAATCAGATTGAAACAATTAATCCCCAAACCCACACAATCGCAATATGTATTGAATCGGCACACACGTATCGGGATAGTATTGAATCGGCAGATTAGTGAATTGTCCCAGCCCTAAGCCCTTTTCACACAGACATTCCGGAAAATACACGGGAAAGGCATCCTGGATTTTTCCGGGATCCTTAGATTTTTTGTTCATTCACACTGCCATGATTAGCCGGCATCTGATGGTCCCGGAAAGACACGTGACCTGTTGAAAGTCCCGCCCTCTCTTCTACGCAGGGTCTGAAGTTTGCATATTATTTATTATTTCTCTATCCAGAAACCACTCTCGTGCATTTTTGTTTATGATAAGATTATAAAGGAGTGCGTGACGCGCCGTTCTTATGCTGGTGAATGATCTCAGCTTCTGAGTGGATATTTGACGAGCTCCTTGATCTCTGCTTTAAATCAGTTTTCAGACATTTCTCATCGTGATTGTTTATATGCATTTAAAACCCACATTTTGAGGAGCTGAACGATATATCTTGTTGGGATGACGCGCAGGAATTTTCATTTATTATAGCTCAAATGAGCATGTGACGCGATATTCTTTTATGCTGCTGAATGATCTCCGTTTCAACGCAGTAAGTAACGAGCTAACTTACCTGGTATCTGCTTCAGTCCAGTTTGCTAATTTCTCCTCGT
Source organism: Paramisgurnus dabryanus (assembly GCF_030506205.2). Classification (NCBI taxonomy): domain Eukaryota; kingdom Metazoa; phylum Chordata; class Actinopteri; order Cypriniformes; family Cobitidae; genus Paramisgurnus; species Paramisgurnus dabryanus. Next base: position 1,338,153 of record NC_133352.1, read on the forward strand.
GAATGTTTTAAATCCCTAAATTTGAAGAGTTGAACCAACTTCATGTTGCCATGACACGCGCGTCCTCACTACAGCACGTGCTTCATTGTTTATCCGTCTCATTTATCATAACTGCTTCAATCTAGTTTGCAACATTTTTCGTTGGTGAATGTTTATATGCATGTTATCTCTCGTTTTAAGGAGCTGAACCATAACTTGACACGCCCATTACAGCATTGTTTCAGCTTCTTGTTCACACAGAGGGTTTTCCGTGTGTCTGACTAGGTCCTCTTTCTGGGAACGATCCCAGAAGATTTACGGGACGAGTTTGTGTTCACACAGATGCTTGTCTGGCAATTTTACAGGTATTTTCTGGGACCAAAGGTCTGTTTGAATGGGGTTCTAGTGATTTGCCAACCACCAGTAAACACACAAGCACAAGAAGAAGATTGTAAAGTGTTTTATTGAGTAAAATGGAATAAAAGTGTGCCATTATAGAATCTATAAATTAGACATTTTTTTCAAGATAGTATTAAATTCTTGGGCCAGTAGATTGAATTTGTCTTGTAACTGAAGAAGAGTTATCCTTCTTCAGTTCAGTCAATGTTTTTTCTGCCTAATAATTTTCGGTTTTAGTATACTTTAGATGCACCTAATGCATGTATATTTATTACTCAGTTCTTACAGGAAGATGTACTTTCTGTGCTCATCAGACGCCCTCTGAGGACAGACATGCCATGGCGGGACAACTGCTCCCTGAACTCAGTGGTCAAGAAGTAATAAATGAGTGGATTCAGGCAGCAGTTAAGACTTGCAATACAGAGAGAAATGGGATGAAACCTTTTGACAGCCCAAGCCAATTCACAATTTGTAATAATGCACTGGGATACCATTAGGTAGAGCAGGAAACTGATGTGGTAGGGGGCAAAACAAAAGATGAAGACCCCTGTGCAAACCCTTATCAGACGCAAGGCCTTCTTCTTGTCACCAGTGGACTGCTGTCCAGAGTATTTGTTTTGCAAAGAGTTCACTATTAAGTAAGTACAGAAGCCAATAATAATCAATGGGCCCACAAATCCAAAGAATTCTGCAGTAACCGTAATGGAAATGGCCAAGCGAGAATCCAATTTGCACGTTGGCAAGTCCTTGAAGCAGCTTCTGTCATTTCCTGAATTTCCTTTCCTCATTAAAATAAAAGGTGAACAAGAGAGACCCACAATGACCCACACAGCAATGCTAATGCGAACATCATAGCGCCGCTTCCAGTACTTGGTGCAGAACGGCCGCATGAGAAAGGCACAACGCTGGATGCTGATGCAGACCAGAAAGGCAATGCTAGCATACATATTAAGGTATTTCAGGTAAAAACATAGGAGACATAACTCATTTCCAAAGGGCCAATCCTGTTGGATGTAATAATGAATTCGAAGTGGCAGTGATAAGACATGAGCCAGGTCAGCCACTGCCAGGTTGATCATGAAGATGATGGCTTTAGTCTTTTTGCTGTAAACAGAAGAGAATATGTGATACTACAGGAAACCCACAGCTTCTGAATAATAAACTTGTGCTTTTCTTTGATTTTTCTGTGATAGTATATATACCTAAGACTAAAATACCTAAGACTTCTAAAAAAGATTACTTTACTGTCTGTCTGTCTGTCTGTCTGTCTGTCTGTCTGTCTATCATGTTAAGACAGTAATACTTGAGTTTGAAATTATAGTATTATATGCTACTACTGTTGTACCTACAAATAATAATAATGAATACCTCTATGTACTCCATCGTAGGCCATATTTATAATATGGCCAGGAATGAAGTACTATTTATTAAATTATTTAAAAGGGAATGACTCCAAATACTCTATCCTAAATTATATTTAAAAACTGCCATGGTTTGTGGTTCTCTTCCCCTCTTAGTTTTCGTTGTTTCTATTTTCAAGTAAAGCTGCTTTGGTTTAAAGAACAATTGTTAAAAGCGCTAAATAAAATTTAAAAAAAAATTAAGTTGACACTTAGATTAAGCTGATCTGTACTGACTGCAGTAAATTCATTCAGGTGACATTTCTAATACTTAAGATAGCATGACATTCTTTTAAAAAACTGCCTAACAAACAAGCATAACAATTACATTTTGAATAACAATTTTAGCATTGCCAACAAAATGCTAGAAAAAACACTGTAAAAGTAAAATACACTAGAGAAGTATAATGTGCATCCTTTGCTGTTCCCAGTTTCAACAGGACATATGATACGGGTTTCCCAGTAGTAGCAAGTTTATAATATATTAACAATAAAAGGCTGACCTTATGAATCTACACAGCACCCACAGAGCCAGAGTGTTTCCCAACAGGCCTGGGATGAAGATAATAAGGTAAAAGTAGGTGTACAACTGATTCATAGCTTTATCCCAGTCAGTTGTGTTTGTGGAACAGGAGCAGTTTACCAGCAGACATGATGCATTCATGGACGACATGCTAAAGCTGTACTTTGCTTATTTGAGAAAGCAAGAAATTACATCTGTCGAACAAAACAAAAAGTATGTTTATTTTTTTACTTATTAATTGCTTGTGATTTTTCAACAGCACTGTAATATGTTTTAAATTCATTAAGTGTACAAGTAGGGGGACGTTTGATGACTTTATCTCGAAATAATTGGCTGAATTTACCCAAATAACCTGTTTGCAACTCAAACCAGCAAGCACAAACATGTTTTTCAGAAGAGTCAACTCCCTTCCTGTACAAGCATGACGGAAGTACTGTGTTTGTGGGGGTAGGATGTACACACTTAGCTACAGTTTAGAGGTAAAGCTGTGTGCACACTGTGCTTATGAAACATTTCATAACTGATTAAGCTGGTATACTATAAGTCTTACAGCCTAGCATTTGACCGAAATGTTAATTATTTACATAATTAAGTAAGTATCTTGTAGAAGGAAAACACAAAACAAAGAACGTGTTAAACAAACTAAGGAACATTTGGTTCAGATGTATGATGAACTTACAATGCACAAATCTCTGATCTGATTAATCACTTCATTTCTTGATGTGAGAGATTTGTAATGAAATATCTGCTTTAAAAACACATTGGTACTGTATGCCTACAGTATATTCAGATTATCTTTGCTAATTTCAGTTTCCTTTTTGTCTTACTGCATTTATTTTCATGTCTGACAATACACCAGTTTTAAACCTTAAAAGTTTTAAAGTCAGTCTGCATAGGATATCTGTAATCTGTCATATTAATTAATTTAATAGTCACAGAAAAAGTATAAACCTTTTAGCGAATTAAAGTCTTTTTATCAACACAATCAAATCTGCAAAAATACCATGTATTATATTCTATATATACATAGACATATACTCCAGTTAATTTTTATTATGTAAAGCTGCTTCACAACAATGCAAAATTGTTAAAAAAGTGGTATAAAGATACATTTTAATTTAATTGTTTATATTTTTACAACCAACAACAGAATAAATCTCATGCTGTATTTTCAATGTTAAGATGGAAAATTAGTGTCACCAAAAAGTTAAAAGTTTTAGTAGAGGCATGTCTCCAGTGCATTTACAGAGTGATGACTAACAGAATATCTCTTTGTTTAATTGCTGTATGATGCAGTTTTTCCTACCGTCAAGTTGAGCAGCAGTCTTTATACATGCTGTGTTTTCCAGTACAGCAGGCTTATCATGTAACTACTGAAGGAGGAAGTTAGCTGAATGCAGCATGCCCTCTGATTTGCCGTGTTATACTTCAGTTGAGCACCAGACCACAACCTCATGTCTCATGAAAGTGAAACTGTTTCTTTATCTGTTAGATACATCTAACGTTTTTAATGCAGGGGACACCTGAGCTCATCTCAAGGTGAATAAATGTCATTTCATAAATGACCCACATTATATAGATAGATATAGAGATAGATACAAAATTTGTATATATCCAACAAAAGATGCATATTTAACTGCTGTGATCGCATATGGTTTTAGAGGCGCACTGCTTTGGAACACACATTATTTCATGTGGTTCATTATTTTTTTACTGAAACAGGAAGTCAGTACAGAACTATCAAGTTGACACTCCCCCTTTAAAAATAACCGATAACGTTTCGTTTAGGGCACAGTCCAGCAAACCCACATTTGACAACTTGTGAGTGCCCCAGTTTTAAAAGTATTACAATAAAGTCTAATAGAGTCTTGATTTAGATTAAATAAACCGTTATTACAGAATTGAAGCAACAATAACAGTGATGTGTAATCAGAGATGGGCATAAATACATTGAAATGTATTTCAAATATTAAATACAAATACAAAATACTGTGTGGAAAAATGTATTTAAATACAAATATAGTATTTTGTATTTTGAAAATGCACAAAATACATGTGAAATTGGTGATTCAGTGCAAGTATCCCTATTAGGCTGAAATCTATCTGGGTCTATTTCTGAATGCCAAAAAGCATTTAGATGTGTGCAACTGCTTACTAACTTTGGTTTTATTTTACATATATCTTCCTTCCCCCTGCCCTGTAGGAAATAAAAAACTACAAAAAAACCTGGGTAACACTTTACTTGAAGGGGTGTGCGCATAGGTGTCATTTACACTGGGGACATGTCCCCACCACTTTTTGAGATTGCTGATTTTGTCCCCACCACTTTTTGAGATGGCTGATTTTGTCCCCACCACTTTTTAAAAGCATTTGGTTAAAATGTTCTGAAAAATTAAACAATACCTTTGCGACTTACACTGCAAAAATGACTTACTTACTTAGTATTTTTGTCTTGTTTTCAGTAAAAATATCTAAAAATTCTTAAATCAAGATGCTTTTTCATGATGAGCAAGATGACATAAGAAATTAAGTCTAGTTTTTAGACAAAAAAGTGAATTTGTGATTCACAGCAAAATCACCAGTGTTAAATTTACACTGCTGGTGTTTATATGGGTACCACCAGACCTGGTGGTACCCATACCAGGGGCCTCATTTATCAAGCGTGTGTACGCACAGAAGTGTGCGTAAAGTGTGTGTAGGAACAGTTTTACGCAAAGTGTGGAATTTATCAAATTGTAGATATGTGTGTAAATATACGCACACCTCGGAGTATGCTTACGCAGAGCATCTAGTGGTAGAATAGCGATACTACACAGGACCGTCCATCCCTAGCGTTAAAAGAACACTTTTTATTATTCCACCCCCAGGTGTTAAAAATGATTACTGTTAATAAAGTAACTGCAAATCAGCATTGAAGTTAATTAATGAAATAAGTGTCTAACCCTATATAAGAAAGCTCCGTCAAATGCTTGACACAGTGGCTTATCTTGCAGTATTGGAAGACTTGGCAAATCATCCATTCCGCCGGGAGCGCGTTTTTAAAGATCACGCCAATGATGATGGTTATGCGGCTGTCCAAGTTCTGTCATTGTCTGTCCTCCTACAGTTGCACTGATTTCACGTCGGTGTGCTGTGACGCATTTTTTTTTTGCTGATAATTTAATGTCAAACCACTTTTTTATTTCTAGAAGTGTTCTCATACCCAATGGAATTAAACTCACACTGGTAGCATGTTCCCATACAGATTTGTTTTATTTTGTTAGACATTCCTCCCGCACTAAGGCCCAATCCCAATTCTACCACTTACCCCTTCCCCTTACCCCTTCCCCTTTGTTTCGCGCGTTCACGTGACGGGGTAGGGGTGTCTCAATTCTCGTTTGGCTGGAGGGGAAGGGGGAGGGGGAAGGGCCAGGTAGCCCTTCAAACGAAGATTTTTCGGGAGCACACTTCAGACGAAGGGTTATAATCAATTTCCAACATGGCCGAACGAGCGAACAGAGAGACCCATAAATGTAAGTATTTTTTGACATTAAAACGTATTTTAATAACAAATAATCACTTGTTTTATGTTGCCTTTAATCTTGTGTTCATGTATACGGTTATATTCTCCGAAAAAAGATTTGTAAAAATCGCTATGAAAAAGTTCGCTAATGTTATTGACTTTGTGATAGTTACATAACATAATTTTAATATTTTATTAATACCCGCGGTGATTTGACAACATACAAGTCCGGTGGCAGGTAACTTGTTTTTGCAGCATGCCTTATTAATGCATTGTTTTTATGTGGTTACGTCCATAAATATGTGTACATACAAAAGTGCATTCAGTTTTCGTGCTTATTCATCAGTTATGTTCTGTATCAACCAGGGACACCTGAGGAAACACGAAGGCTCATACGTTTTCGTGCTGAAAACGAGCAGCGCTTCTTGCGATCGAAATACACTGCAAAACAACTTTGGGAGTGAGTTATCTGTTAAACGTTTATGTTGCTTGTGCCTGATCAATGTTTCTGTGACGTATGTGCACTTCATTACTGTTCATTTTGGTTAAATGGTACAGGACACTTATAAAAGACTTGGGTTTGGAGGGAAAGGTGACTGGCCAACAGGCATCAAAGAAGTGGGAAAATTTAAAGAAGAAATACAAGGTAAGCAATGTTGTCTATGAAAATCGATAACAGAATAAGATTAATTAGTGAACTACATTAATTAATTAATTAATGTTTATTAAATTAATAATGAACTGAATTTATACAAAAGTTAATACATTAACTAATGTTCAAGTAATAAACCTTATTGTAAAGTGTTACCTGAAAATCTTACACAATCTAGGCAGTCCATTTCAGTACATGTTTTGTATTATTGTAAAATGCACACACACACATTCGAGAAGAATTTCTTATAATTGTCTGTCACAGGTAGGGGTGGACCCAGATGTAAATAAGGTCACGCCCCTTTCTCCACCTCGAGGAGATTCCCAAAGCCACCCCAATGACCAGACACACAAGGTAAGCATAAATTAAAATATACTTTATTTAATTTACTTAAAAATAATAAATAGGGAAGGGAAACAGGGGAACTTAAAATAACGGCCACTCTAGGCTCTCCTCCTTCGGCTCAATATCTCAGCGTTCACGTTGGCTCTCTTTCTCTCCACAGACGGCTGCTGGAATACAGGGACACAGTGAATCGTTCTCAAGACGTTTGATCACCTCTGCGCTGATTACAGCTTCCAGGTAGGTATGGCTCTCTCCAAAGCTCCATATCTCAGTGTTCACGTTGGCTCTCTTTCTCTCCACAGATGGCTGCTAGGATACAGGGACACAGTGAATCGTTCTCAAGTCGTTTGCTCACCTCTGCGCTGATTACAGCTTCCAGGTAGGTATGGCTCTCTCCAAAGCTCAATATCTCAGTGTTCACGTTGGCTCTCTTTCTCTCCACAGATGGCTGCTAGGATACAGGGACACAGTGAATCGTTCTCAAGTCGTTTGCTCACCTCTGCGCTGATTACAGCTTCCAGGTAGGTATGGCTCTCTCCAAAGCTCAATATCTCAGTGTTCACGTTGGCTCTCTTTCTCTCCACAGATGGCTGCTAGGATACAGGGACACAGTGAATCGTTCTCAAGTCGTTTGCTCACCTCTGCGCTGATTACAGCTTCTAGGTAGGTATGACTCTCTTTCTCTCCACAGTTCAGTATCTCCGTGTTCACGTTGGCTCTCTTCAATGCAGCGATTTAGCAATGATTTGTAATGGGACGCCGGGGGCCGAGACCCTCTCGGCGAACTCGTTGATGGACAGAGGGGCGAGGAAGCCACGCCGGCACACCGGGTCGAGCGCTGCCCTTTCCTCGAGACCCGTTGGTCAATCGAAAACTGGACCGGGGCGCCCTTTCGTCGAGACCTCGGGCCAGCGGATCTCTCCTGCCTCTACTCTGTGATGGTGAAAGAACACAAGTAGGGTAAAAATAGTAGGTGCAGTACTCACACACACACTGCCACTCGCACAGTTCTTCGCCGCCACTCTGTATTTCTGTGGGACTGAAAACACACTACAGCTTTATTATACAGGTTGTTCCTAGCGCCGTTCTTTCCTCTTCATCGCCCCGGGACGAGTGACTGAAAACGGGATTACGTCAAACAGGACACAGCACTCACACTGCAATACACGGCATTACACAGCACCACTTCAAGTGAAAATTTCCAAAGACTCACCCCACCACGCTCAGTGCACAACAATAGACACCCGTCTTCTTCCACGTCGCTCTGGGCGAGAATAGGGAGATGGTAGATGGCCTAGCGCTTATTTGCTATCGTTGCTGTAGCTGCTTTCCCACGGAGACCTTCGGCTCACCCACCACGCTGGTACAGGGGTAGGGCCACTCGATCTCTCTTAAGAACACTCAAACAATGTATCAATCCAATATATATAAACACTCACTTCAAGGGATTTGGTTACTCACGATCTCTGTCTTTCTTCGTCCTATGTTGTCTTCATGCCAATAGTAACTCAGGTATCTAGACAGGGCGCTTTCCAGCCACAAACACCACTTTTCCCACGGGTATATACTCACAGCGGTAAGTTTTCCTCTCCTTCCGTTTCTCTCAAACCAATGTCAGTGTCCGTCTAGTACTTCACCTATAAGGTCTTCGATGTCCTCATTTCCATCGATCAACACATCAGTGGATAACATCAGCGATTTCGGGGTGCTCCTTTTTAAAAGATCCACGACTTGCCTTCCTTTCACCCTCTGTGACTCTGTCCTCTTTCCGCCCGCTTCAGCGGTCGCCGGATCAACAGAGCTTCGGGCTCTTCAAAAGGTGCGTGTCTTTGTCTGCCTTTGGCAAAGGAGCTTCCCCGTGTCACTCGCCTCTCGTGTCTGAGTCTCCTGCTTTGTGTTCTTGCAGAGCTATTTATTCCTCTCCCTCTCCCACAGCCTCCAATCACACTTCACTCGCTTAACTCTTTTCACCTGTGGCTCATAAGCCCCGATTATGTTGCCCTGGAAACCAGGAAGTGAGACGGTCCGTCTTCGAATGCGGCCCGGTGGGAAACCTTCCGGGCGGAACCAAACTTCCCTAACTTTGGTTCCGCCCCCGAAAAGATCGTCACCTTGTGACATGTCTTTTTCATAGAATTACTACTGTAAAATGTAGTGAAATATAAAATAGTAAAGACATTTTCACTATTATATTATTATGAATATTCTGCTTGTGTCTTCCTTCAGGACCTTAAAACACCAAAAACTGGCTCTGGAACAGATGCTGGAGAGGTAACTGCTTCTTCGTGGCAGTATTTTGAAGAAATGCATGAGGTGTTGGGTTCCAGGCCTTCTACTGTATAGATCCTCCTGTGGTGGTTTCTTCATTCACTGATGAGGAACCCATAACACTCACCATGGTAATGTTTTAAATAAAATTATGTAATCTTGCTATTTTGGTTGTCAGTAATATGATCATTGTTGTTTTGATGATACCGTACCTAATGACTTATTATGCATTTATGTACTTGCGTATATCATTTTTTTTCTGCTAGGAAAGTGTTGACTTCAGTGAAATTCCTGCTGTCAGCACCACTGGACCACTGCCAAATACATCAGAAGAGACAGCCTCTTCTAGCACAGCATCCTCCATGATGGTAGCAAGCCCCCCAACTCCATCTCCCAAAAAAAGGAAAAGAAAAAGTAATCCAATTTTAGATTTTTTAACTGAAGAGTCCATCAAGGAACAGAAACGCCACGAAGAAAGTGAGGCCAAAACTGTGAGGTTTTTGGATCTATTTGAAAAAATGATAGACAAATTATAGTTGTCTTTTATACCCGTTTACATTTTGCACAGTTCTTTAAAAGTTCTTAGTTTACAAATTTGCACTAATGTTTCCTTGCATAATCCCATGTTGTTCTGTTGTTTACATTGTTTCTGAAATTTTAATTTTGTATATGCTGTTTTATACGTTATGATTATTTACAGATTCTTTTTATTTATTAAAGTGCAATATTTTGGTTTGTTATGACTTGCACATTCTCCTACCTCCTTAAAAAGATTTTGATATATTTGAGTCAATAAAAAGCTATATTGTTGTTGTTTATCAAATAAAGGTGTTTGTGTTTCACCTGGTAGAGGTGTTAGTGAGACCAGCAGGGGGTGCTCACCCTGTGGTCTGTGTGGGTCCTAATGCCCCAGTATAGTGACGGGGACACTATACTGTCAAAAAAAAGCACCGTCCTTCGGATGAGACGTTAAACTGAGGTCCTGACTCTCTGTGGTCATTAAAAATCCCAGGATGTCCTTCGAAAAAGAGTAGGGGTGTGCCCCGGCATCCTGGCCAAACTTGCCCATTGCCCTACTAATCATCCCTCATACTAATTGGCTATATCACTCGGTCTCCTCTCCACTAATAAGCTGGTGTGTGGTGGGTGTTCTGGCGCAATATGGCTGCCGTCGCATCATCCAGGTGGATGCTGCACATTGGTGGTGGTTGAGGAGATTCCCCCATTCATATGTAAAGCGCTTTGAGCACTGGAAAAGCGCTATATAAATGTAACTAATTATTATTAATTAATTAAATTATTTCAATATCAGTACATACCTGGAAACAGACAAATACCATTTGATATGTATGAAAACACTTTATTGCAAACAATAGACAGATAGAAAATGTCAAAATAACATCTATAATACATCAACAACTATTAAAACAGTTTTATAATAGGCAACTTTACATTTATTTATATATATATAATTAATAATAAAATTATTAAATTTATTGCAAACAATACACATTTAAATGTCAAAATTACATATACTATAATACAACAACTACTATAAAAACAGTTTTAAAATAGGCAACTTTACATATATATTATAAAAAGAACTGTATAAACTGTATGAAAAGTACAACTGTATTTCTGGATGTTCACAGGGCTCACACAATGCCTGAAACTAGGGCAGCCAGTCTGTCCCTTGTTGCATTTCCAGATGTTTCATTGGGTGCCAGGTATTCGCGGGGAGGGTGGCAGTCCAAATTGTCCCTTGAAATGTCAGCATCAGGTTCAAGCATGTCTCCATTATCTAAACATACATTGTGCAAAAATGCACAGGATGCAATGACCTGGGGAGAAAATGTAGGTTTGACTTCTAGGGCTCTGAAAAGTGTTGACCTCCATCTTGTCTTCATCATGCCAAAAGCCCTTTCAATTATGCTGCGGGCCCTTGACTGGAAGTAATTGAAGCGGCCCTGGACTTGTCCATTTACAGGTTCTTTGTGATCAAGCAGATTGGGGATTCTAAACAGGGATAGCCGCCATCACCCAGAAATAATGTACCCTGAAGGTGGATAACATTGGGCCCTATAAAAAGAACTGTTTTTCAATATCCGTGTGTCGTGAACTGACCCCGGATAGCCAACAAAAATGTCCAGAAAACGTCCACTGGAGTCACACATTGCTTGCATGTTAATGGAGTAGAAGCCCTTGTAGTTTAAATAGTCAATTTGATGCCGCTTTGGGGGTTTGATTCTTATGTGGGTGCCATCTATTGCTCCAACGACGTCTTTAAAGGCATGGGTTCCTGACAGTTGGACGAATCCTTGCCCCACTGCCTGTAGTTCTTCTGCTTGTGGGAAAGCGATGGCTTTCTTCAGGTTTTCCCATATATTCTGTGCCACTCTGTGGATAACGCGGTGGACTGTGGCTTTTGGCACATTGAAAACACTGGCGACTACCCTATATGACAGTCCATGTGCAAGCCAGTAAACATAAATAAGAGTTTCCAACTGAGGACCCCAGCCATGGTCCTGTTCTCTTTGTAAGAGCCTTTGCAAAGCATTCATTGCTGTTCTGCTCAGGCGGAAATCCTGCTTGAGCTCTAACTCGACATCAAACCACAACTGCAAGATGGGCACGGTATGGTTTACCATGCAGTATGTTACTGGACTGCCAGCCTAGGGAAAAAAAGTTCACATCATTATTCTGAATAGTAAAAACATTTATTACATCTGGTGACATGTCCTCTCACCCAAAACAAATGTCACAGCCCTTAAGAAAACTTCCTATGGTTTAACTGTTTTTAACTGTTGATTAACATTACCACACAAATACCATAGTTTAACTATTGTTTAGTAGGAAAAACATTTGTTTTAATGTTTAACATGGCATTACAACAATAACCTTGTAATTTTTTATTTGATTTTTTGCATTCGTTGTAATATCATGGCAAATTTTTATGAGGTAAGCTATGCTGCAAACAACAGACATTCGTGCATGAGCACGTCATATCACAGGGTCATTCAGTCGGATAAACGCACATATGAATACAAACATAGGTTGGTTACTCCAACGGGTTCATGCAACACCATAAATTACAAGACCACAGGTTTTATCTGACCAGCTTTTACCGTTACCGAGTTGTGCAGTTAGCTAACGTTACGTTAAATAAAACAAAACGTCTGTGCAGCCATACATACCATAAACTGATCCTCCAGCAAACACAGGCGTCGAACACATCGTCGTCTCATTTGTCTTCTGCGAAGAGCTGAAGACAAATGCATAAAAATAGCTGTCGCCCAAGCAACAGACATCACTACAGCTACCGATGGCATCTTAAAGTTGGAAGTGATAAACAGTTGCCGATGGCGTCGTGATAAACATTGGCGCGTCTATGACCTAGGAGCTAGCGACAACTTATGATGACGTACAACGGTCTAGTAGTGGTGTCCCATTTCTTAGGGAAATATTTTCAGCCCTACCCCTTGACACTCCGTTTCAAGGGGCAAGGCGAAGGGGTAGGCGTAGGGGTAAGGGCAAGGGGGAGGGGTATAAAAGAGAATTGGGATTGGCCCTAAGTGAACCAAACAGATGTGTTATTATGATTTAACCTCATCCACCAGTAACTCAATTTCTGTGTCTGTAAAGTTCCTCTTTTACACTCTCTTTGTCATTATTGCGATGAGGGAAAAAGTACAACAACGTGATAACTTATAACGGGAGGTGTTGTCACCATATATGGTTCATTGGAGGGGTTTTGGAATGCAAATGACCATTAACGTGCACGAGCATGGTGCTTAAGAACACATGAGATTTATCATCAAGGATTACTTACTGATGTGCGTACGAACCACGTGCACACGTTTGAAAAATCCCGATTGTTTTGTACTTAGGCATATTCTAAATTTCATTCGTAGGTACAAATACAGAACATTTTCTACGCAATGTTGATAAATGAGGCCCCAGGAGTGTACATTTAACACTGATTAATTTGCTGTGAACAAGCAAAAAAAATCTAAAAATAAGATTACTTTTTACTTAAACATTTAATTTAAGCAACATTTTCTCACCCCATTGGCATATAATTTTGGTTGTTTTAAGCAAAAATTCACTTAAATTGTATAGTTTTTGTCTAAAAACTAGACTTATTTTCTTAGGTCATTTCTTGAAAATCATTTTTTGCAGTGTACGATTGGTATTGTGGTCCAGGCAGGGGCGGACTGGCCATCTGGCAAACCGGGCAGTTTCCCGGTGGGCCGACGTACTTTTTGGGCCGATACATCTCATACTATATTTGTCTGAGCAGCCCAGTTAGCGTCTTTTTTTTCTAGACAGACCGGCCCACTGACATTTAAGCAGCAGCCCATTGGTTATTTTTTTAAACGACATTAAGCTGGCCCAATGACTGACCAGCACAGTCATCATCCTTTCTTTTCCTAGATAGACCGGCCCACTCACATTTAAGCAGCAGCCCATTGGTTATTTTTTTGAATGACATTAAGCTGGCCCAATCACTGCTTTGGTCTCTGTGCAAGCGAGCGTGAATCGTCGGTCAGTTCACGTGTCAAAATAGAGAGAGAGAAAAAACGCAAGGGAGGTGCAGAAAAACTGCGCGACAAAAAGAATCAGGCTCTTCAGGCAGACGCTGCAAAATGTGTTAAAAAACACAAATGTTTTCTGCGGCAGCAAGACCTTCATCTCGCGTCGCTGGTGATGATGATGATGGTGGCAGTGGTGGCACTGGAAGCACCAGAACGCAAAGTGTCAGTGAGGAGAGGGAGAGAGACGAGGGAGAAGTGAGCGTAGTGCCTGCGGTAAGCAGAACTGCTTTCAAAACACAAGTTTAGAAAGATACCCCTTGATAAAGCTGAGTCAAAAACACAAAATATGGTGATAAAGCTGCAATAAAATAATTGCACTCTTTGCTCTGTCGCTACGAGTGTATCTGATTCGTAGATTTTTCGTTGATTGTCTGTTTCAAAACGTATAATTTCTCTTCAAGCAAAATCAAACAATCAAGGAGATCTGTTTACAGAAAAATATATGTTTATTGTATATAACAACACACTTGACAGATAATGTTAAAAATCTCTTACTGTAATCAAACTAATTTAGTTCAGTGAATGTAGTGAATACTTTCCTGTAAGTAATAATCAGTTTTCAATATTACTGTAAGAAGCACTTGTATTTTGTAATAAGTCAGCAATCCAATGGCAAATTTTGCCAATTGCATGAAGCTTGTTTTAGGATTCATAAGTGTGGATTATACAGTTCCCTTTCAGTCGGTCACTACGACGTCACGTCGTGACCGACGAATTGGGAACTCGCTTAGAGAGACCAATCTGCTTCGAATACTACTAAAACGCCAATGAACTTGGCATTGAGATATTTGCATAATGCTGGCGCCGCCCCGCCAGGTGCGTATATAAGCAGCAGGTGCAAATAGGGAAATTAGCTTTTATTCGCTTCGAAAGCCTGCAGTATCTGCTACTGAGAAGCTACTCTACTCTGTTGGGATCTGATTGCTGAAGTTGGTTGTACTAGCAGTACCACAGCGGACGCTTCGCTTATTCCACGGCTCTACATCTGTTTATTGTTTTGAGTTTAGTGTGTGCGTTGCCTTCCTGTGCGCTCATCAACTAAGCATCTGAGTGAATTTCCCTAAAAGAGTGATACGAGAGAGCTTTGTGCCTTGTTAAAGGCAGCCACTCTCTCGTATATCCGGACATCAGCGTCCTTTTCAGGATGGCTTTTCGTCCGTGCGATCTTGGGTGCGGCAAATACATGGGTCCGAAGGACGGTCACGAGCGTTGTCTTTCGTGTTTGGGCATCGAGCACGCAGAGGCAGCGTTCGCTGGGGGTAAGTGTTCTCACTGCGAGAACATGTCCCTTGTGGATTTGCGCAGACGGTTGTCTTTCCTCCGGGAAAAGCGCAACCCTCGTCATGCGAGTGCTGAACGCCGCCACGGTGCGGCTGTGAAGCTCTCAAAGGACGACCTCCGCATCACTGTGCTGAGCCGGTCGGGGGATTCATCCTCATGCTCTCAGCCTCCTCATCCACAGCCGGTTGATGTGCCTATGGAGACTTCAGCGTCGTGTTCTACGATGTCTCTAGAATCCATTGTGCCTCCCTCCGGGTCCACCGACGCCGCAGCATCCGAGGGTGGGCCTCCTCCCCCTGACGTGGACCCCGACGCCCTTCCTCCCTCTGGTCGGGTTGGGACGCCGGAGTTCGATCCAGAGATGGTGGCCGTGCTCGCTCGAGCGGCGGAGACCGTAGGGTTAGAGTGGGTTCCCCCCCCTCAGCCCGAGCCGTCCCGCCTGGATGATTGGTTCTTTGGAGCTGCCCGGGTGTCACAACCCTCTCCACCGGTGCCTTTCTTCCCCGAGGTGCACGAGGAGCTGACTAGAACCTGGAAGTCGCCGTTTTCCATGAGATTACGGCCGTTTCAGCCCTCCCCCCTCACCTCCCTCACCAGCGGAGCCGCTAAGGGTTACACGGGGATCCCTCCCGTGGAGCGTGCTGTCGCGATGCAACTGTGTCCGGCTCACGCTCCCTCTTGGAAGGACCGCCCAACCCTCCCCTCTCGTGCCTGCAGACAGTCCTCCGGTTTAACGGGCGCTGCCCACCAGGCATGTGGAGAGGCGGCTTCAGCCCTGCACGCAATGGCGTTGCTGCAGGTTCATCAAGCGAAGGCCTTGAGGGATCTGCACGAGGGAGGACACGACTCGCCTGTCCTTTCGGAGCTCCGGGCTGCCACTGATCTGGCTCTTCGCGCTACGAAGGTGACAGCGCAGGCGATTGGTCGTGCCATGTCCACGATGGTGGTCCAGGAACGCCACTTATGGCTATGTCTGGCGGACATGTCGGATGCGGAGAAGAACAAGTTCTTAGACGCTCCCGTGTCCCAGGCTGGTCTCTTCGGTGAGTCGGTGGAGTCTTTTGCCCAGCAGTTCTCCGCCGCCCAGAAGCAGACGGAGGCGATCGCTCAGATCATGCCCCGGCGCAAGCGACCTGCATCTCGCCCTCCAGCGCCGGCGGCCCCGTCTGCTCCTCGCCGAGGGCGCCCTGCGGCGGCTGCCTCCACCCCCCCACTAGAACATCTTCCAGGCCACGGAGGGGGAACAGCCGTCGGCAGCCCGCCCCGCCCGCCCCACCCGCTTCCCGTGGTAAACGGAAATCGAAGCGGCCCTGAGACGGGCGACCTGGATTCGGATGGGATCACTCTACGGGAGACGGTGATGGCATCGCTCCCTCCACCGGTAGAGGGCCGGGTGGAGAATCTTTGGTTTCGTTTTGTTCTGTTCCGCCGGCTTCTCAGCCGGCACCCACAAAACCACAAAAAGAGTGCATTCCTATTCCTTCTCCAGGTCTCCAGAGGATCGAGAGAGATGTGAGCGGGCATTTACGTGCTCTTCCTCCCTCTCCTCTGTCGCCAGCGGGTGTCCTGAGGAGTTCCAGCTCTCCGCTGAGGAGACGGGACCACCAGCACCCTCCTCGGAGTCTGTGCTCTCCGCTGAGGAGACCAGACGACCGTCACCCTCAGCGGGCTCAGGTCAGTGTCACACACACATACTGTAGATGCTTATGCTGTCACAGCAGACGCACCGGCAGTCCCACCTGTCTCGCTTCGCTGCCCCACCGCGGGTACTTCGGTAGTGTCGTTAATTCTCCTCGTACGGTGCCTGGGTGCTTGGCTTCAGTTCCCAGCCCGTTTCGTTGGGTTTTACGCACAATCCGCCTCGGTTACAAGATCCGGCACACCCCAAAATTCTCGGGCTTTCATTTCACTGTGGTGAAAGCGCCCGATGCACATGTACTGCGTGCAAAGGTCGATGTCCTGTTGGCGAAGGATGTATCGAGCCGGTCCCTCTTACCGAGATGATGATGATGATTGGGTTTTTCCAGCCTTTATCTCATAGTACCCAAAATACGCGGCGGGTTACGATCGATTTGATTTACGCACCGGCTCTACAAAGGTGTTCTTTTGGATGATAACGCCGAGGCTCGTATTTCAATATTCAGATCGTTTGCAGCCTTAGACCTGTAAGACGTGTACTTTATGTGTCCATCTCCCCTCGCTTTAAACCGTTTTTCGCTCTGCGTCGTGGGGTGGGCATATTAATACTAAGTACATCATTCGAGCTGTCTCTCTCTCTCCGTGTCTCCATGTGCTAGTCACGGCTTTAAAATATCAGAGAGAGGGTTGTTCGCATTCTGCCTTTATGTACGTCGACTTATAATAGCCTGTTCTTGGCAGACGTGCGCGAACACAGAGTTAATGCTTCGGCATCTCGCTCGTTTATGTCTTCAGGTCGACTGGGAAAGAGTCCTTTGCCCCGTGCAGAGGATCCTTTTTCTCAGTATGGAAACTAGACTCGATCGACTAAATGGCGTGTTTTACAAGAGCGCGCAACCAGTCAGTTCTGACTTGCCTCGGTTTAATTCGAGGGAAGTACGCGGTCCCTCTGAAACAATTTCAGAAGCTCCTGGACATATGACAGCATGCTGCGGCTGTGACACCGCCCGAGCTGCTTCATATGAGACCGCTTCAGCGTTGGCTTACGATCGAGTCTCGAGGAGAGCGTGGCGCACCGGCATACACCGTGTAAACATTACACCTGCGTGTCATTCCAACTTCCCCGTGGTAGACCCGGCATTTCCGATAGACAATGCCCCCTGAAAGGTCTCCTGGCATTCTGTAGCATGTATGCCCTTAGCACGGGATGATCGCCACGTATGACGGGCTTGCAGTCTCAGGGGTGTGCATAGCACCCCAACTGCCGCGAGCGGTGCGCTGTATATCTGGGACTTGTACGCTCCGCTATGGAGATGCGAGGGAAGGATGTATTAGCCGACACCAATAACATTGCGACTGTTGCGTTATTTACCGTTAAGGCGGTTTTGCGCTCTCGTCACCTGTCGCATCTCGCTCGTCATCTCCTCCTTTGGAGTCAGAAGCATCTGAGGTCCCTTCGTGCCATTCACATTCCGGGCTCGCTCAATACAGCAGCGGACGCGCTTCTCGAGCTGCGCGCCCCGGCGAATGGCGACTCCACCCCCAGACGGTCCAGCTAATTTGGAAGAAGTTCGGTTGTGCGTAGATAGATCTGTTTGCGTCGCCGGACGATACCCACTGTCGCCTATTTTATTCACTAACCGAGGGCAGCCTCGGCGTGGATGCGTTGGCACACAGCTGGCCTCGGGGGATGCGCAAATACGCATTCCTTCCAGTGAGCTTAATCGCACAGACACTGTGCAAAGTCAGGCAGGACGAGGAGAGCCTTTTATTAATCGTCCGTACTGGACGACTGGGAATTGGTTTTTCATAGTTAATGCTCCTCGCGACAGCCCTCCCTGGCGGATTCCCCTGAGGAAGGACTTTCTTTCTTAGGAAGGGGCACATTGGCACTCGCGCCCCGACCCGTGGGATCTCCATGTATGGTCGTTGAGCGCGCGCAAGGTTTAGGTGATTTATCACAAACGGTATCTAACACCATCGACGCGGTTCGAGCACCGTCCACAAGACGGGCTTACGCGCTTAATGAAACCTTTTTCGTCACCTGGTGCTCTTTGCAATGCGAGGACCCCAGAGAATGCCCCATTAACATTGTGCTTTATATCTTCAACATAGGTTAGATGGTAGGCTGTCCCTTCGCCATTAAAGTTGATATCGCCGCTATTTCTGCTCGTCACTCACTCACTTATCAACGGCAGATCAGTTGGCCAGCATGATTTGGTTATTACACTATAAGAGGCGCTCGCAGGCTAAACCCCTCGCGCCCTCCTTCTATTCCTCCCTGGGACCTGTCCATGGTGCTGAAAGCCCTTCAGGCCCCCCCGTTCGAGCCTTTGCAGTCTGCGAGTCTGAAGCTTTTATCAATGAAAGCTCTGACCCTGCTAGCTTTGGCCTCAGTGAAGAGAGTAGGGGATTTACATGCATTCTCTGTTGACGACTCGTGCCTTCAGTTTGGTCCTGCTGCCTCAAGCGTAACATTGAGGCCCAGACCAGGCTACGTGCCCAAAGTTCCCACCACTCCTTTCAGAGATAAGGTGGTGAGCTTGCAAGCGCTGCCCCCGGAGGACGCAGACCCAACCATGGCTTTGTTGTGCCCCGTACGCGCACTGCGACTCTACGTGGTTCGCACGCAAAGCCTCAGGACCTCAGACCAGCTCTTTGTTTGTTATGGTGGCCAGCAGAAAGGGAAAGCTGTCACTAAGCAGAGGATGTCTCATTGGATAGTTGATACTATCGCCCTGGCTTATAATCTTCAGGGTATTCCTTGCCCCTTTAATTTGAGAGCGCACTCCACACGGAGTGTTGCCTCATCTTGGGCTTTAGCTCGTGGTTCCTCGCTAACAGACATCTGTAGAGCTGCTGGTTGGGCGACACCTAATACGTTCACTAGATTTTTCAGTGTTCGTATCGAGCCTGTATCCTCTCGTGTTCTTTCCTCACCAGGGGGAGCACGGAGAGCAGTCTCGCAGGTCGGCTTGCAGCCTCCAGCTGATGCTTCATAACTGTGTCAGTATGGAAGGCCTTCAGAACAAAAATGCGTAATGGTTTGAATTGTTCTTCCTCCGCTGCCCTGGCAGCCTTTGTTGCGGAGCATTGGCTGTCAGCCTTTCACTAGCTGTATCCTCGCGAACCTACGTGTCTGGCTCGGGCTCCACATTGTGTCCCACCGGGTTCCATTGTGAGTATTTTTCCGTGGGGTTAATCCTACTAGCCCACGTTTCCCTTAGCAGAGCACTGCTTTGCTTACACAGCCACGGCTGTCTTATTTCCTCAACTACGGTTGACTTTCGCCCACCATTAGCCCTTAAGACGGGTGGTGGCTTCCGCAGCGTTCCTATCCCGCTCAGGTAGGGCGCTTCCCAGTCGCTGGCACTTCTGTGGGGTTAAAGGAACATCTAGTGCCCGGCCTTCTGCCTTAAAACCTACCTCCTCCTCCTTAAGTGGAACCGGAGGGCTTTTACGCAGTCACTGGAAGAGGTCAGCCCCTAGTGGCGTTTTGATAGGGATTCCCAATTCGTCGGTCACGACGTGACGTCGTAGTGACCGACTGAAAGGGAACGTCTCGGTTACGGATGTAACCCTCGTTCCCTGAAGGAGGGAACGGAGACGTCACGTCCCGTCGCCACAGGTGCTGCCACCTGCTGTTACGGCCGGTCACACTTTCCGGCTTTCTCAGCGAATAAGAAGCTAATTTCCCTATTTGCACCTGCTGCTTATATACGCACCTGGCGGGGCGGCGCCAGCATTATGCAAATATCTCAATGCCAAGTTCATTGGCGTTTTAGTAGTATTCGAAGCAGATTGGTCTCTCTAAGCGAGTTCCCAATTCGTCGGTCACGACGTGACGTCTCCGTTCCCTCCTTCAGGGAACGAGGGTTACATCCGTAACCGAGACGTTTTATAGCATTAATAAATAACACGTTCTAGAAGTGTTTATTGTGTCAACTCTCACTCTTTTCTACCTGCTATTAATTGGGTTTAGTGCTTAAATGGAATTCGAGTTGCTATTGCTATACATATTTAAAGGCATGCAAAGATGGGTGGTATTTGTAATTATACACTGCAAAAAAATGATTTTCAAGAAAAAAAAATCTTGTCTTGTTTTTAGTAAAAATATCTAAACATTCTTAAAATAAGATGTTTTTTCTTGATTAGCAAAATGACCCAAGAAAATAAGTCTAGTTTTTAGACCAAAATTTTAAATTTAAGTGATTTTGTGCATAAAACAAGCAAAAAAAAATCTTGCATTTAGTGTTTAAGAAAAATTTTCAAGACATTTTTGCTTACCCCATTGGCAGATTGTTTTTGCTTGTTTTATGCACAAAATCACTTAAATTTGATATTTTTGGTCTAAAAACTAGACTTATTTTCTTGGGTCGTTTTGTTCATCAAGAAGAAGCATCTTAATTTAAGAATTTTTAGATATTTTACTGAAAACAAGTCAAAAATACTAAGAACATTTTTTCTTAAATCATTTTTTGCAGTGTATGTAGTGTGGGCCGGTTTGGGCCAAAATGCCAGGGCCGAATTTTTATCCCAGTCCAGCCCTGGGTCCAGGGTCACATATGTTGCGTTGTGTGCTTATGGTGTGTTTTCTTTTACATATGTAAAGAATTTCATTGTAATCATTGACTTAACATGCTGCTATTTTCTACAGTATGGTGCTTTGGCACCGTTCGGTTGAGCTGGTGTTGCAGGGACTGTTACATGTGTGCAGTCGACATTGTTGAGGGTTTTATGCTGAGTATTTTTGTGTTATTGACCGGCCTACACTATGCCTATTTTTGATGCGCCGTTATTCAATATTTTTCCCATCCTGCTGTACTGTTTTTTCATCTGATCTTTTGTCCCCACCACTTTTTCACACAAACTGACGCCCCTGGGTGTGCATAAGACTGACATGACACCTTTATAATCATGGCATGCCACGTGTCATGAACATGAAGAAGATTTTATGCACATTTATAATAACTGCAATTAAGTGTCATTCACTCAATTATGTCATTTTTAATGCAAAGATGACATTGTTTGAAATATCTTTGTTATGACAACTTGACATAAGCCAGTAAAACACAACTTGTTATAAATTTGTCATAAAAACTTAAAAAACTACCAAGCGTTGTGGGTTAACACATTACATTAAACTGACATTTAAATGTCATAAAGTGTTAATACTATGTCAAATTTTATTAATACTCGGTCAAATAAACATTATGAACTGAAGAATATTCATGATGATGTTATAAAACTATTTAACACTTAATTCAATTCAATTCAATTTTATTTATATAGCGCTTTTCACAATTGTTAATTGTTGCAAAGCAGCTTTACATGAGTAGATGTAGAGGAGAACACTGAAAATCAATAGATAGTATAAGAAGTAGAATATAACGGCTAAGGATAAAAAACTGTGTAAGCGTGCATATTAATAATGTAACGTATACAGTAAAGTGCTAAGTTAAGCCAAAGTTGGCTGACTCTCCCTGGGACAAAAAAAACCCCTAGGAGAAAACCCGGTGGGAAAAACTCCTAGAAGGACAAAAAACCCTAAGGAGAAATTAATATTTATATTTATAATATATAGACACGGTAGGGATAGGAAGCGTGTAAGCGGATTAAACTGGTTCAGCCGGTGGCCGTTGGTCACGCATCGGTTGGGCGTCACGTTGAAGGAAAGCCAGTAGATCAGTGGTGCGATGACCTTCACAGCAACAGGAACTGGGTCTGTTTGTCTCATTGTCCTCAGGGTCGAGGACGAGACAGGGAGACAAAAACAGAATTCTATTAGCGTAGGGGCCGTTCGCATGTAATGCAAGTGTCATACATTATAGTGGTTTAATTCAGCTCGGTTCCAGACAGGCTAACTATTGCGGCAAGAGTAAATTACCCATATGAGGTATGTGAGTGCTTTGTTCTAGACAAAATAACTACTGCGGGAAAAAGTACATTTATTGGACATTCTATGTGAATGCTTTGTTAAAGAAGAATGTCTTAAGTTTAGATTTAAATTGTTCGACTGTGTCTGATACTCGAACATTATTTGGTAAATCATTCCAGAGCTTAGGGGCTAAGTAGGAAAAGGATCTACCACCTTTAGACACTTTTGATATTCTAGGAATAATTAAGTAACCCGAATTTTGTGATCGCAGTTTACGTGGTGGAATGTATTCTGATAGTAGTTCTTTAATATACGAGGGCGCTAGGCCATTTAAGGCTTTGTAGGTGATTAGTAATATTTTAAATTGTATGCGATATTTAACTGGTAGCCAGTGTAAAGATGCCAGAATTGGACTAATGTGGTCATACTTTTTAGATCGAGTAAGCACTCTTGCGGCGGCGTTTTGAACCAGCTGTAGCTTGTTTACCTGATTTGCATGGCATCCCCAGAGTAATGAGTTACAATAGTCTATTCTAGAGGTCATAAAAGCATGGATAAGCTTTTCTGCATCTGATGCAGACAGCATATGGCGTATTTTTGAGATATTTCTAAGATGGAAGAATGCTGTGCGGCAGACGTTGGAGATATGACTATTGAAAGATAGATTGCTGTCAAACATTACGCCTAAATTCTTAACCGTGGAAGATGGCACCACCGTGCAGCCATCTATGGGCAACTTGTAATCTGACATATTATGTTTGGAGCGATTTGGTTCAATAATAAGTATCTCTGTCTTATTGGAGTTTAGCATAAGAAAGTTATGTGCCATCCAGTCCCTAATATCACTAATGCAGTCTGTTAGCTTAGCAAACTGGTGGGTTTCGCTAGGATGTGACGAGATGTAAAGCTGGGTATCATCCGCATAGCAGTGAAAACTTATGTTATGTTTCCTGATAATGTCTCCTAGAGGTAACATATATAACGAGAATAGGATAGGGCCTAGAACTGATCCCTGAGGTACGCCGTATTTAACGGGGGAGTGATAGGACTCTTCCTCATTTACATAAACAAAGTGATATCGATTGGTTAGATACGATCTAAACCAGGCTAACGCCTGACCACTGATGCCAACATAGTTTTCTAGTCTATTGAGTAGGATTCTGTGATCTATTGTGTCAAAAGCTGCACTAAGGTCTAGTAATATAAGGATTGAGATTTCACCACGATCGGATGTTAATAGGAGGTCATTTGTAACTCTAAGCAGCGCTCTTTCTGTGCTATGGTGGGGCCTGAATCCTGATTGGAACTTTTCATATGTATTATTATTCGCTATGAATGTGCGTAGCTGGCTTGCCACTACTTTTTCTAATATTTTAGAAAGAAATGGTAGATTTGAGATTGGTCTAAAGTTATTAAGATCTCCCTGGTCAAGGTTTGGTTTTTTAATGAGCGGTCTAATAACTGCTAGTTTGAAAGCTGTTGGAACGTATCCTAATTCTAGTATGAGTTAAAGATATTTAGTACCGTGTTGGACACTACATGAAATACCTCTTTTAGTAATTTTGTGGGAATGGGGTCTAATATACAGGACGATGATTTAGATGACGTTACTAATTTAGAGAGCTCTTCTATTGTAGTAGGTTTAAATGACTCAAGATGTTCGTATGATAATCTAGTGGTCAATGTACTATTGGGTAGAGTGGTGGCTGCTTGCGTAGTTTCTATGTTTTCCCTAATAGAAATAATTTTGTTAGTAAAGAAGTTCATGAAGTCGTTACTATTGTGTTGGAATTTACTATTGGTTTCTGTTTGTTCTTTGTTTCTAGTCAGTTTCGCAACTGTGCTAAAGAGGAAACGAGGGTTGTTATGATTTTCTTTAATAAGCGTACTGAGATAGGTAGATCTGGCGGTTTTAATAGCCTGTCTGTAGTGTTGAACACTCTCTTTCCATGCTGAACGCCATACCTCTAACTTTGTGTTTCGGTAGTTTCTTTCCATTTTTCTAGCTACTTTTTTAAGGGCTGCAGTATGATGGTCATACCATGGAGCTGGCGTTTTTTCTTTGATTCTCTTTTTCGTATGGGAGCAACGGCATCCATCGTGCTAGAGCAAACGTTGTTCAGGTTTTCTATTATAATATCCAGATCTTCACGGTTATCTGCTACATGTTTCATTTGAGACAGGTCTGGAAGAGTGCTAATAAAGCTATCTTTAGTGGTGGAAATTATTGTTCTGGCTAATCTGTAGCATGTTGTAGACTGAACGGTCCTATCTAGAAGTATTGTGTATGACACAAGGCAATGGTCTGAAACGGCATCGCTCTGGGGTGATATTTCGATGTCATTAATATTGAGTCCGAGTGACAGAATTAAGTCTAATGTGTGCTTACGAGTATGCGTGGGTCCAGACACGTTTTGTTTAATACCGAGAGAATTTAGAACATCCATAAACGCACGTCCTAATTCATCTTTTGAGTTATCCACATGGATGTTAAAATCACCAACGATAAGAGCTTTGTCTACAGTGACTGTAAGCTCAGATAGGAAGTCTGCTATTTCTTTAAAGAGCACCTATTATGGGATACACGTTTTTAAACATCCTTTTGTGTGTAAGTGTGCATTAGTACATGCTAACGATATTCAAAAAGTACATACCTCAAAGAAAACGATGACGCGAGTTATCGTCTCTAACGTTTGAGGACTACAAAAAACACTCGGATTGTAGGCAACAGTTTACTTCCTGGGATTAGTGACGTAGATAAGACCAACATTATCATAGTTCAGCCCTCTCTGCTTTGCTTGGGTACGCCCTCAAAGACGGGGGTGGGGAGCGCCGAGTCAGAAGAGAGCTAAAATGGCGGAGGTTGTGAGTCCCTGCTTTGACTCTGTTTGCAAACTCTTGTTTCATTGTTTAAGCGATTAAATCTCTCGAGTAGAAGCTGTCTCTTTAGATGCGAGGGAAAAATAGCACTTTATGGACTTCCACAGAGGACATCATGTTTAATACGGTTCCGGAAAAATCCAGTCAGAAGTTGTTCACGGAGTTTTCACAATAACTGCTTCTCATGAACCGAAGCTGGATTTGCGCGACGTCTCCTCTTGAAAGTTGGATTACTGTGCACTTCTGGATCACAGGCTGTAAGTATTCACGTTTATTATTTGCCTTTTACTGTACGTTACGTAACCGGTAACCGGAGATTAACATAATGTGCGTGTAGAGCTAAGCTTGCAAGCTAATTGTCTTGTGTTATAATACTGTATTTCATAAACAACGTACCATATTTACACACGTGTATGTTGAATTATGCAGACTATCGTTTTTTTTATCGATGTTGGTTTAGACATGTTTACAAACTTGCTAAGTTGCTAAGCTAAATACAAATACAAATGCCAGCTAAACTGTTACCAGTAAAATTTGTTCTCATGATCAAACTCAAGAAACTCTAAGTACAGATGATTTGTTTAAAGTTATATGTATTTTACTGTTGTTTTTACTTGAAGCTTTCTTAGATTTTGAAACGAAGTAAACACATAGGGCCCTATCTTGCACCCAGCGCAATTGACTTTGTCAGTGACGCATGTATCATTCGTATTTTGTAGCTAAGTCCCAAGTTAGGAGTTAGGACTGATATGGCGGCACGCATGCAGACAGGTGCTGCTGTCACCGTTTGCTCAAACAATGCTGCTAACTACACAAAACCCTTGTTTTTATATAAAACTGGTTCACGCCATTTCATACCATCAAGGCAATGTGTTACAATTACTAAACAATTGTTTATAGCAAGTTTAGTCTTTGTGCTACTCTTACTTTCTGTGCGATGTTGTTGTGCCGGTTCAGCTGAGCTTGGAAAATCTCAGCGCGGCATCAGACCAAATGCATCGAGCCAATATGCTATTTACGAAGCCCTGCTAAACAAAGGCCAAGCTACCCTACCAAACCATACAGGTATTCGAAGGAAAACAAAATTAAGACGGCCCTACCAGGATGTCTTTCTGCTGTTGACGATCCTTCTCTTGGCCGGAGATGTAGAGTCTAACCCCGGTCCGTATGGATTCGGTGTTGGTGACGTCGGCTTCCCCGACGTGCATGGCGGTTGCCTGGGTCCTAACCTGGATTACGGGGGGGACAATACCACCAATTGGAGTTTGAATGTAAGAGGAGGCCGAGGATCGTGCGGGTACTCGTTGATGTCGTCGATGGACGTCATGATGCAGTCTTCCCTGGATGCGCTGGATCCACGTGTGGCCTCCGGTTTGGATTCCTCCGGTTTGGATCCCACCTCACACGAAAAAACCCGTGAGGAATATCTCGGAATTCCGACGCATGTAAGCGGAGAGCTTCCATCGCTCATGCCACCGACACTGGGGATTTCTACACCGGTAAAGCGGCTTGTTTGTGATAGACGAAAACTTACTGATCTTAATCCAGCCATTAGAAAACACCGTAAGTTTACATTTTTCCAGACATTAAACCATGCAAAACTAATGTGGGACCCACGCTCTAAACCAGGAGGATTATTAGGCGGACATATTAATATCCGTAGTATGGTCTCAAAGAGCGATCAAATGGAACATTTACTAAATAATTCTAATCTGGATTTTCTTGGTGTCTCAGAAACGTGGTTAAATACATCTTCTCCAGAGGCAGCGGTTAATGTATCTGGATATAATGTTTTTAGAAAGGACAGAGACAAGGGGCGAGGGGGAGGCGTATTAATCTATGTGAAAGATACGATTAAATGTAATTTGATTGAATGGTCACCGGTATTAGATATTGAATGCCTTGGGTTGAATGTTTGGTTATCCCCTGAAATGTTGTTTATTTTAATTTGTCTGTATCGTCCTCCTTCATCTACCATTGCCTTTTATGATAATTTATATAATTTGTTAAAACAATGTCAAGAAAGAAAAGAACTAATTTTAATATAAACTGGGAAAATAACTCTGATAGGAAAAAACTTAAAGACCTTACAGATAAATTTAATCTTACCCAGTTAGTTTGTGGTCCTACCCGGATCACTCACTCAACTCAGACGCAAATTGATTTAATGTTTACTAACAGACCGGAAAGGATAATAAAATCATATAATTTACTAACAGGTTTATCCGACCATAATATAACAATTCTGGTAAGGAAACTAACCAAAAAACGATTTAAGAATACAATTACAGGGAAAAAATATCATCTGAATATACCTAAAAATGATATGGACAAATTTAAATCTGCTTTAAATGAAATAAATTGGACAGACCTTTTTGCTTTTGAAGATATGGAGAACAGCTGTAATATGTTTTTAAGCACTATTAATAATATAATATCTTCATATACTAAAAGAATGACATACAGACCAAGACGGAAAAATGTCCCACCATGGCTTAACGAGGCTATTTGGAAACAGATGAGGGACAGGGACTACTCACTAAAGATTGCACTTAAGTCAGGACTCAGATGTGATTGGTATAGCTATATATCTCTTAGAAATAGAGTAGTAGGGAACATAAGGAAAGCCAAAGCAGATTTTTATATAAAAGTCATTGATGATGCAAGGGGAGATGGGAAAGTAATATGGAACAATCTTAACAAATTAATTGGGAAAAATACTCCGCACTATGTACAGGACCTTGAGCTGAAATTAAATGGAATTATAACTAGAGAGGATAATATTATAGCAAATACTTTTAACAATTTTTTTATTCAATCAGTTGAGGAATTGGCGCAGAATTGTATTTCTAGTAATATAGTGAGCATTCCTATTGATATTGACAAACCTGTTTTTAGAATTAAACAAATTAGTGAACTTGAAGTAGAGAACACTATAAATTCATTAAGAAGTTCAAAAGCTAAAGATGCCTATGGTTTTGATTCTGTATTTTTTAAAACTCATAAACAGTTTTTAATTAAACCTCTTACACACCTAATCAATTTATCTATTACACAAGGTACTTTTCCAAGTTCCTGGAAAACAGCTGTGGTAACCCCCATTTTTAAGGGCGGTGATAAAACACTGGTGGAGAATTATAGGCCCATCAGTATACTACCCCTAATATCCAAGGTAGCGGAGAAATGGGTGGCAAAACAGCTGATTACTCATATTAGTAAAGGCGATACACCATTACACCCAATGCAGTTTGGCTTTCGAAGTAATCACTCCACAGAAACAGCCAATTGCTTTTTTATTGAGAATATTAAAATGAATTTAGATAAAGGAGGCGTGGTAGGTGCAATATTTTTAGATTTTAAAAAAGCTTTTGACACCGTCGATCATGACGTTCTTTTATCAAAACTTTCTTATTTTAATTTTTCAGGGAATGCATTAAAATGGATGACATCATATTTAACTGACAGAAAACAATGTACACGTATTAAGAATACCCAATCTACTTATCTAAATTGTAAAATAGGTGTTCCTCAAGGATCTATTCTGGGACCTCTTCTGTTTACTCTTTATATAAATGACCTGCCCACTGTTTGTCCATCTGTACATTTACAAATGTATGCAGATGACACAGTCCTCTATGTACATGCAAAAAACAAACAACAAGCTGCACACAAACTAACTGAGGCTATGAGCAAGGTATCTATTTGGTTATCTAATTCACACTTGCACCTGAATTTAAGTAAAACAGTATGTATGTATTTTACAAAACAAATCACAGTGTTTCCTGATCCTGAGGTAACTATCAAACAAGAGATGGTTAGAGTGGTATCTGATTTTAAATATCTGGGAATTATCCTAGACTCACAACTTTCATTAAAAAAGCATATAAAAAAGGTTGCAAATACGGTTAAGTTTAACTTGGCAAATTTTAAGCATATAAGACCATATTTACCGATGAGGGCGGCAAAGCTCTTTTTGCACACAATGATTATTCCACATTTTTCTTACTGCTTAACTAGTTGGTCGCAAGCCAATAAAACAACATTGAAACCATTGGAGTCACTTTATAAACAAGCATTAAAGACGTTAGACCGTAAGGGTAATAGCTATCATCATTGTAATATCATTAAAAAACACAATATGTTTAGCTTTGTAGATTTTAGACACTTTACCGACGCCTGTCTTGTTTTTAAGGTACTCCATGGGCTTGCTCCACCACCTCTGTGCCAGTTTATAAAACAAAAAGATAAAGTTAATAGAATAACTAGAGCAACCACTAGAGGGGACTGTTTGGTTCAATTTAGAAAAAGTAGTTTTGGAAACACAGCCTTTTCTGTCAGAGCCACAAGTTTTTGGAATAGTCTGCCTAATAAATTAAGGGAGTGTAACAGTCTCTCCACTTTTAAAAATCATTTGAAATCTTGGTTTCATGACAATTACAATTGTAATCATACATCTAGTAACTAAGTCTGTGACGGTATATATATATATATTATCTTTTTTTTTTTTTGTATGTGTGTGTATTTAGACTTTACTTACTTATATTGGAATTGTATTGGAATTAATTGAATGGAGGGTTATGTGAGGTAAGCAATACTATCTGTTGAGTGCTGGTGGATCTATTATATTGCTATTGTATTTATTATATTTGTACTGTATTTTTATCGCTTTTGTATTTTAGGGTGCCTGTTAAGATCTGGCTAGGGACTACAGATGGAAACTAGCACATGTAGCTAACTCTGGCTTGTTTACAGCAATTAATTTTGTCTGTTGATCAATGAGCATTGTCCCTATCAAAATAAATAAAAAAAAAAAAAAACAATATTTTGCGCCGGCGCACAGCGGGGTTTTTCCCTCCACAGATGCACGTCAGCAAACTAGGGAATGAACTTGCGCTCCCTGGGCGGTTCAGCGCAAAAAGGAGGCGTGTTGCGGCGCAAACCATCCCTGATGCTATTTTGCAGTTTCAAAAAACAATTGCGCTACTAACAAAAAAAAACTAGTCTAAAGTCAGTGGCGCGTTGCGCGTGGTTCATTATGCTATTTTAAGGGCGCATGCTTGACCATAATGTATAGCGTGCACAACGCGCATACACTTTGCTTATCTAATCTACACAGATGCAACAGTTATTTTTGCAAATCATAAATTGTTACACTTAAAAATATTACTACACGAGATAAGGGGAATCATAGTGGTGAGCATTGTGGTGATAGTTTTTATTTATTCTCATGCAAATAACGATTAAAATATTTTCATAACTTTGTTGTGTGGCTGTATTACGTTTATTTTATGTAAATAATAGTTAAAATGTTTTCATAAGAAAGCTTAATGTATATGAACTTGATTTATAAGAGTACTTTGGGGTTGGACCTTGCTTGCGTTTCTTGGGTCCGATTTCAAAGCCTCCAAACCCTTTCAGCGGTGAGGGTGGACGCAGCGATGTCCTCTGCTGGCGTCAAGTCCTGAGGCAGATCCACCTCCCGTTACACGGCGTGCCCGATTTATGCTGGCAAGCGTGGGATTCCCCCGTACAAGGACGTCGGTCTCCTCGGCTGTGAACCGCTCCTGGCGTGCGCCTGGTAAATCCGTCATAATAATAGCAACCCGCCATGGAACTTGCGCCCTTGCGTTTAAAGGGAATGTTGGCTAGCGTTCCGATTGGTTTATTTGACGTTACGCCCAAACCACACCTATGAATAATGAACCTACTTCAGACCAACCCCTTATTGATTTGCGCCCGGCGCAAGAGTTATTTCTCACGCCGGGAAAATAGCAACAGCGCCCAAGATCCGCCCACAAACTCACTTGCGCGTTGCGCTTCGCACTTGCGTTTCAGATCGTTAAAATAGAGCCCATAATGTGTGTTGCTAATGTTGGGCCATGTAATGTAATACATTTACGTTTTAATGAATAGTCTAACGATTTATAGTCGTTGTACTCTATTGTTATAATATGTCTTTTTGACTGAATACATGTTTGTTTTATTTGTCTATATCCTAGATTCGCAGCTGGACACATCCTTCTACACTGTATGCAAACATGCAACATCATTACACACAGTACAAGGAGTTAGACTGGCATATGAGGAGCAAAGGTGTGTAACACATATGATGTATTTAGCTAGTGAAACCACTACCAGTCTTAGATGTATAAAGTTTTTTTTCTCTGCATAATAATAGGAACCCAGGCAGTAGCATCGTTTCACAATGTTTCCATCACCATCATCAGTGGATGCCTTTGCCGTCCGTAGCCTGAGATTTCAGATTTGCATCAAAATTTTTGTTGATCTTCTCATTTATTGGAATGCTGTGCAGGTATTTAAGTATTTTAGTAACTTTGTTAAATAAAGTAGTATTTACTTTTACAATAAATTAATTGCTTGTTTATATTTTACAGGTATTTGTACCTTGCAGCCATCCATTACAATGTCACCAAGCCGTAACAAAAGCAGGAGAGGGAACGTACAAGGCTATGTTTCCAAAACACACAAGTGACATACTGTAAGCAGTAATGTTTTATTTCAAATACATTCATAATTAAAAACTTAATGTATGAAGCAGGGAAATAAATGATCAAAACAAAAGATTTATTGACTGCAATATTTCTACAGTTATGTGGATGATGTGATCAGGCTTGTGTTTGATGAGGTATTTGAAGATAAGCTGAAGGAAGCCCTGATTCCAATGGACCTGGCATCAGAGTTTGAGAGACCTTCAAAGGAGGACGTGATTGCATGCCATCTTCAGTGCAGGGGTCGTCAAAAGCCAAAATTGTGACCGATCTGATCAGGAAGCTCCAAGCGTATCTGGAGAACAACACACGACAGGATGATAACCTTATAGTGTCGTCTTAAATAGCACCAGCTGACAAAGCTTTGATATGCCATTTATCTGAATAGATAGCTGTAAGAAATGAATTGAACAATTTTTTAAACAAGAGCACAATATGGTTACTAAAGTATGTTTATTTGTATATTGTTTAACATTTAAATATATATTTGTAATAAATAAAAAAAACTTTTGACTGACTATTATATTTTCTTTAAAGTTACATCTTTTGTTCTTTTGGGTACTTTGTTACTATAATGATACTTTAGTGTTATTGGTTTAAAAATGTAATAAAACTTACTCTAGTCCTGCACCTCAAAGGCTTATAGTCGGTACAATAAATGTTCTGTGTGTAGGGATTTAGACAATTTGTGCAAAACCTGGATGATGAATCACGCAGGTAAGAGGCCCTGGAACTTGTTGCATTCTCCTTAAAACCTAATAAGTAAAAACATAGCACTTATAAGTAAGCAGTCTTTCATAAAAAAGTTTACCATAGTGAAATAATATAGACCATTCATTTCAATTAATACTTTCTTTGTGCTACGTTTGGTGTTTCCATATAGTTTGCACAGTGATATAGTATGTAAGCAGTCTTTTATAATAAAGTTTACTATAGTAAAATAATGTTAACAAATGAAATAGTTTTATAATCATTTCAACAAATACTTTCTATGTGCTACATTTGGTGTTTCCATATAGTTTGCACAGTAATATAGTATGTAAACAGGCTTTTATAATAAAGTTTACTATAGTAAAATAATGTTAATAAGTGAAATAGTTTTATAATCATTTCAAAAAATACTTTCTATGTGCTACATTTGGTGTTTCCATATAGTTTGCAAAGTAATGTAGTACGTTATAATTACCTTTTGGATGTCTTTGCAACACATTTTCGTCTTCGTTTAGCATTCTGGCAGAGCTAAGGACACCTAAAAAAGTTAAATCCAATCGCGTTCATTGACGGAGATCGTTTATATCGTAACGGCCGTCTGAACTCTCTGGATCGAGCTTGAAGTGGTAAGGCAGTACAGACACCATCGTTTATAGAGAAATATAGCGCTTGTTTACGTTGCCTGTGACTCTCAGTCAGAACCGGAAAACCCACGCGTAGTCAGGGGCGTAACCTTTCAAACACACGCCGAACCCAGTTGACCAATAACAGTTGAGTAGTCATCTGACCAATCCGAATACACTACACATTTTGGGAGGCGGAGACAGGAACTAAATCCGAGCGTTTTCCAGACATGCAGAAATCGGTGAGGTATGTAAGCAATTTATAAGACTCACAGTGCATTAGTTCTAGTTTTAATAACATGTATGTACTATGGGATATTACAATAACGTGCTAACATGCTAATTTATTAGCATAATTGGTGCTCTTTAAGAAAATCTGTGTGGTGGCCCGGAGGCCTATATATGTTAGCTAAAATGAACGAAAGCTGTTTGTTGTTACGATCAGTTATTTCCATATTTAACAGTATTATTTCAAACGAATTAAATTTAAGTTCGGATTTATGGTTTACTTTAAATATTTTGTTGTATATTGTAGCTACACCCCTCCCCCTTTTAAACGAGGAACGTGTTTATAATAATAGTCTTGTGGGGTGGATTCGTTTAAACTGATGTAATCGTCTGCTTTAAGCCAGGTCTCTGTTATACAGAGTGCATCTAAGTTTTGGTCAGTAATTATTTCATTGATAATAGGTTCTTTATTGGTAAGCGATCTAATGTTAAGAAGGCCGAATTTTAACATTTGAGTTTCATCTTTTAATGTATTGTGTTCCAATTTTATGTTAATTAAGATTTGTACGAGACGAGGTAAACGGTGCTCTGTATTTATTTGTTCGAGGAACAGACACAGTCGAGATGTGTTGGTACTCTGGTAAAAAAAGGCTCTATGTGCTGGGATATATGTGATCTTGACATGTCAAGGCAGCTAACAGACTGATGGGTAAGCCGATCTGTCTGTTTCCTGACCTGTAGTAAAATTATATGGAAATTTACATGAAATATATGTAGATATGTGTTCTATATATTGTGGAACACATTTTAAATATATGCAAAATTAGATGGGAAATAATGTGAAATATATTGTTAATACATGTTCCCATATATGCACATATATGTACAAATCTAGTGCTGCATGTATGTTTACTATATGGAAATATACATTAAATATATGTAGATATGTGTTCGATATATTGTGGAATACATTTTAAATATATGCAAAATTAGATGGGAAATATGAGAAATATTTGTGCATATATTGGAAACATGTATTAACACTATATGTACAGATATAGTGACACATGTATGTTTACTATATGTTAGATTATATTTCAAATATATGTATAACTATATGGAAATATATACGTAGATATGTGTTTGATATATTGTGGATTACATTTTTGTAGTAGTAGTAGTAGTACTTTATTGTTCAGCCAAAGCTGAAAATTGATCTTTGGTCTCGCCATACAATCACACAACAATTAACAATACACAACATTCACAGTAATAAAATTGATATAAATATATACATACAATACTCAAAAACATACATTAAAATATATATTTCCTAACCCTTATTTAAAAGACTTATTGCATTTGGTACGAAGGTTTGTTTATATATTGCTTTAGTTGCTTTTGGTGTTCTGTAACGACGACGTGATGGTAATAATTCAAAAACATGATTCAAGGGGTGTGTTGTGTCTCTTGTTATACTCAAAGCTTTTCTCTGGACAGCAATTTCATAAAGCTGAGCAACTGACTTTTGCTTTAATCCTATAATTTTTCCGGCTACTCTTGTAATTCTTTCTAATTTAACTTTATTTGCAGAAGTAACTCGTCCGAACCACACAGTTATGTTATACCCTAAAACACTCTCAATTAAACCAGTGTAAACTCTTTGCAACACAGTTTTGCTCACACAAAATTCTTTTAGTTTCCTTACCAAGAATAGCCTTTGATTTGCTTTCTTACAAATAAGAGCCACATTATCAGAAAAATTCAATTTACAATCAATCATGATTCCTAAATACTTAAAAGTCTTGTCTTCACAATTTCAACATTTTGATCACATAACATTATTCCTGTTAAAGGTTCTGGATGAATTAAAATCAACTCCTTTGTTTTACTTACATTTATCAATAAAGAACTTTCTTCACACCATTTTTGTAGTTTCAAAACCTGTTCGTCATACTCAAAATGTGCACGGTCTTTCCATAAAAGTGCCACAAGTGCCATATCATCTGCATATTTATATAGTTTATAATTCTCATGCTGCATTCTTATACCACTTGTATAAACAGAAAATAATAGAGGTGATAGGACGCATCCTTGGGGTGCCCTTGTGATTAAATAGATAAGATCTGATTTGAACCCCCTAGCACAAAGTCGCTGTGGTCGATTTGTTAAAAAATTCTTTATCCTTTTAATTATTCCCCCATTCACACCTAGGATCAGGAGACGTTCCAAAAGTAAATGTATCTGCATAGTATTAAAAGCAGAGGTGTAATCAATAAAAAGAACACGCACATACGCCTTTGCTTGTTGTAAATGGCTAGCAATAGTATCAACCATAGTGAGCGTTGCGTCCTCTGTTCCTCTTTGCGATTTATATGCAAATTGCAGTACATCTAATTGTTCTGATATATATGGTTTTAGATGATAACTGACTACTCTTTCCATGCATTTAGCTAGTATTGAGGTTAACGCCACAGGACGAAAGTCCTTTAGCTCTTTTGCTCTCGTTTTTTTCGGTAGGGGTCGTATAAATGATAACTTCCATGTATTTAGTACCATTTATAAGTCTAATAAAACCTGAAATAACTTTGTTAGTGGGTCGGTTAATTAATTTACACATATCTTCAGAACTCTGCCCTTAAGGCCATCTGGACCTGGGGCTTTATCAGGCTTAATACATTGAAGGGACCTTCTAATTTGGTCCCCTGTCAACCAAATAGGTGGCCCCACTGGGATCTTATCACTTATTTCTTACATCATTATTACCTAACCCCGTCCCTATAATAATATCATTATTAAAATTTCTTGATTCACGCCCCCATCATCTTATTCAAGCCTTGCCAAGCACTCCTAACATCTTGATTCGCTAACTGATCCTCTACTTTATTTTTGAAATCATATTTGGCTTTCTGTATCATAGATCTCAGTTCCTTCCTTTTAATTTTAAACCCCTCATAATTATTTTCACGAAATGCCCAGGGCCCGGTTCCCCAAAACGTTTTTATCGCTAAGTAGTTCTTAACCTATTCCTTAACCTCTCTCTTAACTCTATGGCACGATTTCCAAAACGTTCGTACCCTAAGTATATCTTCTGTAAGTCACACTTTCGTAAGGTTGGTCTGGACCATTCGTAAGCTCTCTCTTAGCAATGTTTGAGCGCAAAACGCTATCGCCGCAGTCTTTAGAAATCAGCGCAGCGCAGCGCAGTGCAGTGCAAGTCAAACTATGGTATGCTGACAATGATTTTATGTTATGGACATTTTTAAGACTTGTAATAAAATATGTTTGCAATGGATACAGGACTATTTATGCAGTTGACTTTATTTGGTATCAGAACTAATGAATCAAAGACGGCGCCGGTGTTTGTTCCTCATTAAAGTCTGTTCCCTCTATGTTTATAGCGTTTTCATCACGTTACATTTATAATTTATTTAGAAAGATTAAAGATTTCAATTGGTTATACTAAAAAGCAATAATATCATGTATTCTATTATACAATTTATTAAATATTTCATATGTGACAGTTTTATGTCTTTTAACATAGCCTGTCTTTTTCTTTTCTTTTCTTTTTTTCTCTACTGTTTGTTTTAAAACTGTTATGTTTCCAAACATAATAAATATATATTATACATATAATATGATTCATACTGTAAAAATAAATGACTTACAATCAAGAACAGTCAAGATACATTACATAAATGCACACATGTACATCTCAGTAGCCATTAAAACTTTCAATGTATATAAATAATAAACGTATAATGTGATAAAAATGCTATAAAAACACTACACTAAAGGGAAACATAGGGGAAACAGACTTCCACACAACACCGGCCGCGTAACTGTTAAGTCCATGCCAATTTATTTATTCGTCAACCCTAAAACCTTTTGACATTTTGCCTGACGAGGCTAAATAAAAAAATCGCCTTCCAAGACAACTCATTATGGAGCTGCTAGATCTTCTCAGACCATATTCTCTACCTAGGTTGCTTTTTATTGAAAACATTAATGGTAAGCAATAGCCTACCGCATTAATCAGAAATACTGCAATCAATTCTGATTGTTAAGTACCTTAACAGTCGTATAAAAGTGTATTACATATTTTTTTAAAGTCAAAACCCATGTCAAGAAGCCGCACAAGTGGCACAACGGGATAAGGAGGGTGGATAAAGAGCGAGGAATACCCGGTTCGTCTACCCGTATTACTGACAATTTGATCATTTAATTAATAGTCTATATTTTACGGATAACTTAAACTATGTTAAAATAAATGTGACTGGAATAATTTGAGTAATGTTCCATTTGTATATAACGTGTTGTCTTTCTTAACGTCGTAATGCACCTTCGCGTGAAGTGGAAAATCGATCCCTGAGTGATCGATTGCAAATAATTCAGCACCTTCACTTGGGACAGCGCCATTGTACGTTGTTCTTAGAGGCAGCGTGTTAAGAAGCTTCTTAAGAGACACTTCGGGGAACACACTTAGGAACATCAACAACTTTGGTAAGATATATCTTTTTGAGTCTTCTTAGCACGCTAAGAGTGAACGTTATCGGGGAACCGGGCCCTGGACCATTCGTAAGCTCTCTCTTAGCGTTGTTTGAGCGCAAAACGCTATCGCCGCAGTCTTTAGAAATCAGCGCAGCGCAGTACAAGTCAAACTATGGTATGCTGACAATGATTTTATGTTATGGACATTTTTAAGACTTATAATAAAATATGTTTGCAATGGATATAGGACTATTTATGCAGTTGACTTTATTTGGTATCAGAACTAATGAATCAAAGACGGCGCCGGTGTTTGTTCCTCATTGAAGTCTGTTCCCTCTATGTTTATAGCATTTTCATCACGTTACATTTATAATTTATTTAGAAAGATTAAAGATTTCGATTGGTTATACTAAAAAGCAATAATATCATGTATTCTATTATACAATTTATTAAATATTTCATATTTGACCGTTTTATGTCTTTTAACATATAGCCTGTTTTTTTCTTTTCTGTAAAAGAAAATACTGTAAAAATAATTGACTTACAATCAAGAACAGTCAAGATACATTACATAAATGCACACATATACATCTCAGTAGCCATTAAAACTTTCAATGTATATAAAGAATAAACGTATCATGTGATAAAAATGCTATAAAAACACTACACTAAAGGGAAACATAACAGACTTCCACACAACACCCGCCGCGTAACTGTTTAATCCATGCCAATTTTTTTATTCGTCAACCCTTAAACCTTTTGACATTTTGCCTGACGGGGCTAAATAAAAAAACCGCCTTCCAAGACAACTCATTATGGAGCTGCTAGATCTTCTCAGACCATATTCTCTATATAACTAGGTTGCTTTTTATTGAAAACATTAATGGTAAGCAATACCACATTAAACAGAAGTACTGCAGCTGCTTGCCAATCAATTCTGATTGTTAAGTACCTTAACATTCGTATAAAAGTGTATTACATATTTTTTTAAAGTCAAAACCCATGTCAAGAAGCGGCACAAGTGGCACAACGGGATAAGGAGGGTGGATAAATAGCGAGGGATACCCTGTTCGTCTACCCGTATTACTGACAATTTGATCATTTAATTAATAGTCTATATTTTACGGATAACTTAAACTAGGTTAAAATAAATGTGTCTGGAATAATTTGAGTAATGTTCCATTTGTATATAACGTGTTGTCTTTCTTAACGTCGTAATGCACCTTCGCGTGAAGTGGAAAATCGATCCCTGAGTGATCGATCGCAAATAATTCAGCACCTTCACTTGGGACAGCGCCATTGTACGTCGAACTTAGAGGCAGCGTGTTAAAGGAATACTTCACCGATTTAGCATTCAGCTTTGTATCAGTAGAAACCTGACAATATTTTTGAATGACCGTGTTTCCCACCCTCATGTTCCTGTGAGAGGAGAGATATCTGTATTCTGGTTGTGCAAAAAATTATGCCGATGACGCAAAATTACGATTTTTGCGTCATTGGAAGAGATTTTGGCCAGAGGCAAAGACTACAGCCAGTATTAGGAGCTACTTCCGCATGTTTTCTCCCCGCCCATAGGGGTTGGACTGCGAGTCCATTCGGAAAAGCCCGAATCAAAACGAGAGTCAGCCATCTTTAATCTTCGCTAAGCTAAGCTAGCCTGATCTTGCTTTGTGGAGAAAGCCGAGTAAACAAACCACGATGGCAGAGTGTAGTGTTGAAAACGAGATGGTAGAAGGGGATTTTGATGATCTGTTGCTCGAATCTGATGTTCGCGGTTACCTGTACGAGCCGCAATACAACGAGAAACAGTTACGGATGATCGAGGAACAAGAGGCTGCCACAGCAGCTGCTTTAGCCGAGGTGGTGCGAGACGAAGAGCCCAGCCAGACTCGAGTTGGCGCGGTAGGTGAATTTATTACTTTGAGCAAAACCATGGTTTTCTTAATAAAAAGTTAAAACTCATATTGGTTGTGGTTTGTTTTATAGTCCTTATTGTTGCTACATTAGAGTAACGTTATTTGCCTAGAGAAAGAGTGACTGCAATTTGAGGAAAGCATTCTTGCAATTTCTTTTTAAAGTTTAGGTTTTAATTGTGTAACACATATAATATTTGGCTTTATTTTGAACCCAATTGAATTCCAACAAGGGAAATAATCCAGGTAGATTTTGTAAAGTAAGTAATGACAGCTAAATTACAGTGACAGTAATCATTCCACCTCCACAAGTCTATAATGTATAACTTTGATGTACAAAAGACTACAGGGTTAGATGAAGAAATGTAGTTTTTTATTATTCACAAAAGAACAATTATGTTACCAGTGAAAAGCACACATTAAAATAAACAAGAACAAAATTTACATCTAAAAATGTATTGCACAATTTATAAAACCAAAAATGATGTGTGTATATATATATATATATATATATATATACTAGGGGTGACCCCGAATAGTCGAAGATTCGATGCATCGATAGGAGAAGCCTGATTCGACTACCAATCTCACAGTCGAATCGTCGCAGATGTGTTATAAAATGAGGATCATTCAATTTTGGCCGTATATGGGTGCACACATTATCTGATTTTACATATAACATCTTTCTCACAATATATTAATATACTGCATATTATGATAATGCTGCAAATAATATGTGAAGTAGCAGCTTTCAATAAATATTTTTAAAATGCGTTTATAAATCCAAGAACCCCTGTGTCCGGGCTTCACGTACATAAGAGGTTTCTATGTTAATAAACCATTGCCTCTTTGTTTCCACATTTAAAAGACAAAGCTGGCAAATTATATTATGCCTTATGTTCTTTAAATAATTTCTATATTTTATTTTATTTATAAATCACTTTGGGTTATCTGATTTAACTATTTGGCTTGTGTTTTGTTTCCGTGCACTTGAGGCATTTTGCATATTTGTCCTGCACTTTGTTACTTCTGACCTTATTTTATTTAAAAATTGTATTTATTATAAACGTAAATTCTGATCTAATTTAAGTATGTACATTTTGGATAGCTTTTCGTTGTATGGATGTTGCGCTGTTGCGTGCTGGATATGCTTGGGCATGTAATTTAGCCGAACTGGCTAGGTGTTCTGCGTCTCATATTTAGGAGTTCATCAAACTAAACATTAAAAAACGAATGTTTTTCGACGAGTATAAGTTTTTAAAATGTATTTAAAACAAAGGTGTTATCTTGTCAAAAGTTAAACAACAAAACAGGTAAGCCGTTTTTTTAAATTTCGGTGATGAAACGGAAACTAGTATCTGCACCGAACCTATTTCTGCCTGACACGAATGTCTTTCTTGTGATTTAATATTATGGTCGGGCGGTGTTCACTTTCAAATGATAGCAAAGAGATTCCTGAAATAAATAATATCATCCGGTCTTTCTGTATCTAAAGTTAATACAGAGATGATCAAAGGCAAAGAAAGGAAGCAGGTATTTCTGTGCTAAATAATAACGCTTAGGTTACTCACGTAACCCCGGTTCCCTGAAATAACGGGAACGAAGCATTGCGTCAGTTAGCTGACGCTATGGGGGGAAACTCCTGTTTACTCCGTGACTGAAGCCTATTGGTTAACGTCTGTACAAAGTACAGACCAATGACGTTTGAACCCGCGCGCGGGAGGAACGCGTCCCTATATAAGCGCGGTTCAATCGTCAGGAGCTCATTATATTCGACTGAAGCGCGCAGCCGAATAACACTCGCTGCGTAGACGTTTGTAGCACGGCAAGAGACGCAATGCTTCGTTCCCGTTATTTCAGGGAACCGGGGTTACGTGAGTAACCTAAGCGTTCCCTTTCAATACGGTTCACTTCGCATTGCGTCAGTTAGCTGACGCTATGGGGGAACGTAATCCCATCACGCCGTGCATACACAACGTACTGAAGTGCCTTACCGGAGAGACACTGCGTGTGGCCCTATACCCGGCATATTCACAGCTTTAAAAGCAAATGTGTAAGCACCATATAAATTGTTGACGCGCACACGGTGGGGTTTTAAACGCACCGGGGGCACATAACATAGCACAAGACGGCGAGGTACCGAGCGCGCCGCGGCTGTGCGAGATAAGTAAATTCAGAGTCACGTTGGTGAGCTCGCTGAGCGCACCGTGGTGTACACATAAAACGCATGAGCGTGCATGATTGAGCCGAGAGAACCTGCGCTCGTAGGGCAGGGACGTCTAAGCTGTACAATCTGACAACGTAGACGGCGAAGACCAGCCGGCCGCGTAGCAGATATCAAATATAGATATAGATACCCCTGTAGACCAAGTTCATGAAGAAGCCAAACTCGCACAGAGTGGGCTCTATATAGGACATAGCTCATAGAGGGGCGTGAGCCGGTGCGATGGTTTCAACGATCCATCTAAATAACCACTGTTAGCAACAGACATACGTAGTGAGTGATCTGCGCAGCTCACGAACGGCCGATCTGACTATAATATGCGGCAGAACGGTTCGTAGCGTGGGATTATACAGATACCACAATAGTGTGAACCCAGGTGCACCCTCGAGCGCATCGGGATGCATATAGGTAGTATTATAGTGCACAGATCGGTGAGCTTTCCAAGCGCGCCGTAAATGTGTATTGACTATAAATTGCACGGGCACAGGTGAACACTTGAATACATCGTGAATGCATATAGATGAATCAGAGTGTTATAATGCACAGGCCGGCAAGATTCTCGAGCGCGCCGTCATGTGTTCTGATAATAAATTGTGCGCACACGGGTGAACTCTTCAGTGCACCGTGAATGCGTATAGATAAATCAGTGCACAGAACGCGCCGTGAATGTGTACAGATATGATTGATGAACGTAACGGTGGGCACCGTGAACGTACACAGATGAACAACAATGTATGTGTCACAAAGCATAACACAGCTGTGTATACAGGTGAGCTTTC
Source organism: Paramisgurnus dabryanus (assembly GCF_030506205.2). NCBI lineage: Eukaryota > Metazoa > Chordata > Actinopteri > Cypriniformes > Cobitidae > Paramisgurnus > Paramisgurnus dabryanus. The sequence goes on from NC_133352.1 coordinate 1,380,971, forward strand.
CCAAGCGCATCTTATTGTATACCAAAATGTTATAGCGTGTACATGTGAGCTTCTCTAAGCGCACGGTGGACGCATATAATTAAAAACCATATCGTGCATACAGGTGAGCTAATGGGCGCACCTTTAATGCAACAAACCTCAGTAGTGCGCGAAGCAGGGATGTCGAAGCTGTAAACTGACAACGTGGACGGCGGGGACCAGCCGGCCGTGTCACAATTGTCAATGAGAAACCTCTAAGACCATGCCCATGCTCTAAGACAAGTGAACATAATTGTCACGGGAGGTGATAACGTCAACGATCCATAAATAGCCTGTATTGACAGGTGCTCCAGTGAGTGATCTGTGACGCAGATGAACAGCTGATCGTCGGATGTACGTCAGACGTATGTGTCATACAGGACCTTGGACAGTTCCAGAGCGCTGTGCCTCGGGCACCGTCCGCATCTGAGAAATGACAGGCTTATGAATAAAGTGAATGGCCAGCCGTAAAAGCATGGTTCGCTGTTACCGCCGCCGTCCGCATCTGAGAGATGACAGGCTTGTGAATTAAATGAATGGTCGGTCGTAAAAGCGTGGTTCGCTGTTATCACGGCCACATAGATATAGGTAGGGGAGAGAGCCGCCGTGCCTCTGTAGTGAGGAGAAAAGTGTTCCACCGGCGATTCGCGGGGGGTTTTGACTTTCAAATGTCACTAGACAGAATGGATCAGACTTTGCATAAGGACGCCTCGTGAAAGGGGTCCTAGCAGCTTGTGTCAATGTGTCATAAGGCACGTAATGTAGGTCGTGTCCCACGGATGCCATCTCCGCACGCCCATCGTAATGGGTTAATATTGGTAGTTAAGCATGAGATGCGTATCACTCTGATTGAACATAGCTTATAAAGCGATGCAATGAGTTTATAAAGGAGATGACTCGTCAGCTTGTTCAGGGGGCGAGATCTCAGTCTGGTTCGGTAAATAATGAAACCACCGTAGATTGCCCGACCGCATTATCACAATAACACGGTCGAGAGTGCTGCAGTGCTAAATCATCCTCTTAATGTACCGTATTCACAGTACAAGGTGATTTATATGAGACAAACGGCGTTCCACGCGCCGAAGGCTGATTGCCGTCGTAAAGCGTGTTCAACCCACAGCAAATGCTGGGCTAGCTCGTAATGACAGCACTTCATGCAGCCGTGTGTAACTTAAGCAAGCTTCCCGGCCGTCAGCTCGGGGCGGGACCTTTGCTTAGTCAAACTGAAGTGGACTTATGAACAGAATGCCACGATATTCAGCTTTCTGAGGCTCGTTAGAGGGGTACGTGTGCCCGTCTTAAACGAGATGCCGCGCGCGTCTGACTGTGCGCGCGCTTTAAGCTTTGAAACTTATTGTGGCGGGTAGCAAGCTCACTTGAGGTTGATATTACCCTTAATATCTCCGAGTATTGGAGCGGAGGTGTGAGCGTCTTCGGATCCGCTAATATAAATCAGCTATATGGCCGAAAAACGTCATAAACCGCTTGGCTGTAAGCCTTTGAGTGGCCGTCCGGAGAGGGCGCGATTCAAACGCTTGGAGCCATGCAAAAGTCTGAGGCTGTCCTTCCTCTAGGAAGAGAGAATAACAGCCGTAAGACCGTGCTCGTTTGCGCCATCAGCATCGTAGCGGAGAAACTGAGGTGGGCTGCGAGCGAATTTGGCAGAAAGGTGTTAGAGACACCGTACAGTCGTGGGGTGTCAATACACAGTATATGGCCAAACCGGGGTTTTTTCGGCTAGCGTCGATAGAATTATGGACAGCGGGCCGTGTGTGCGTATTACTGATTGCTTGTCAGTAAGGCGATAAAGTGTTTAGAGACACTGTACAACCGTGGGTGTCAATACACAGTATAGTAAGCACGGAAATTACTCTTTTTAGAGGAATTAAATACCGTTCGCCACTATAGTGAGGTCGCATAGCCGACAGTATTATACAGTATGTTTGGATAAACAGCACACAGAAAACATTTCAGGGCAGTCCAGCCGAGGCGCGACATAACCCCTTTTCTCCCAGACAGTTTCGTTCTCTGTTGATGCAGCTGTGCTGCGGAGACCAGAGCTCAGCCGTTCAGGTGCACAAGCCTCAGTAGTGACGGTGACCGAACGGCTCACGGAGCAGGGTAGTATGTCTAGGTGGTTTAATGTCAGACTGAACCCATCGCAGAGAGGAAGTCTGCCGTGAGGCCCGCGGTTTTGCCGTTTATTAAAAGGGCAGAAAAACCGGGTATATATATAAGAATGTACCAATATTCAGCGCACTGATATAGGACGGGACTGAATAAAGGGAGGTATTCGGGCCTCAGTATATTATAAACAAATTCGTTCTGCCTCTGATTCCGTCTAAACCAGAGAGAAATTACCAGGCAGACAAAGAATGAGCTATCTGAAGTGAGATCGGCTCAGGCCAGTAAAGCTCTATAATAAGTGTTTTAGCGCTCCAATAGAGGCGTGTCCGCCTTATCGAGCAGACGAATGAGATCGTGCCGCTCCAGGAGGGGAGGGGCATGAAGCTCTCTTATAATGAGTGTTCTTGGTGCTCCAATAGCGGCGAATCGGCCCTATCGAGCAGACGAATGAGATCGCGCCGCTCCAGGAGGGGAGGGGCATGAAGCTCTGTAATCGTTGAACACTGGACAGCTGCATTTAGAGGCAGCGAGCCGTAATACCGCGTGCTAGCTAAGCCGTTAAGAGACCTCACCACTGTGGGGAAAGGAGCGAGGGACTCCGCGAGCGTGGAGCACGAGTGGCTGTGCTATGACAGAGACAGGGGCAGACCGCCCGTGTTTGCTTGTCGTATGCATCTATCCAGGTCTACGGTTCCCCGCTTGTTCATCTCAACAAGAGAGGAACGGCAGAGGGGAGCAGCAACACAGACAGAACAGCCATGCGTCGTGACGGTATCACCCGATGCACTCGGGTGATTAATATATGTGCCAGAGATCTCGCCACTGAATGTAAGAGGAGCGAAGGGACTCTGTAAGCATGAACGGTTGCGGTGTGACAGAACACAGGGGGGGTTAGTCCGTGTGTGCTTGTCTATGCATCCATCTAGTCTCATGGCTCGCCGTGTGTTCATCCCGGCGAGAGAGGAACAGCAGGGGGAGCACGAAACATGGATAAGACAACCAAAGCATAAGCGCGGTCCCGGCGTGGGAGGTGCCAGACCGGTAACGCGCTCGGAGGAAATTCATAGCAGAGAGGCTCACCGAGCCGCTGTGCTGGACGCTATTACAACAGCGTCTGCTCTTTTAGCTTATAGCTTTATATTAAAAATATTGATCTTACCGGGCGGCCGCAGGGGAGACCTCGTCAGGTGTGTCCGCTGCACAGGGCTCGTACCACGGCAAGCGAAGGCTATCTTCGGTTCTCGGCCGGAAAGCGGCAGGGGAAGACGCTAGACCTGGACTCTGCTATCTTCGGTTCTCAGCCGGAAAACGGCAGGGGAAGACGCTAGGCCTGGACTCCGCTGCAGGGCTTTTGTCAACGGCGAGGTAAGGCTTCTTCTTTTTCTTCGGAGCAGCGAGAGGTTCGCGCTGAAGGAGAAAATAATGAGCTCCTGACGATTGAACCGCGCTTATATAGGGACGCGTTCCTCCCGCGCGCAGGTTCAAACGTCATTGGTCTGTACTTTGTACAGACGTTAACCAATAGGCTTCAGTCACGGAGTAAACAGGAGTTTCCCCCCATAGCGTCAGCTAACTGACGCAATGCGAAGTGAACCGTATTGAAAGGGAACGCGTAGTGTCTATAAAATCATTAATTTCAGTGTTTTTCTTGTTATAAATTAACGTTTAATAAATTGTATATAAAGATTAGTTTTTATAATTTACAGTCACAATCACTAATTATTTGTCATTTCTCATTTGTCGGGTTTTTTTGTTCATGACTGCTTTGACGCGCTATCTCCAAATTAAATAAAAACACTGAATTGTAGCCGGAGTTTCCAAGGCAGGATCACCTTTGTTATTTTTTTAGGTTTAGTTATCAAAATGTATTTTTGTGTGATGTTCTGTAGATCGTGGCTTTAAAATGTTATGAGGAATAATTAAACAAATGTTGCCTTACATTTTACCTTAAAAAATATAAATGCATTGTCAGTTTTGTCTTCATTTATTACTTGAAAGACAGTTTTGGTCACTTTATCAGAAAGTTGTTTATGTGTGCTGCTTGTGAAAGAAAATAAAAGTTACCAATTTGTACCTGGTCTGGCCCCCTCCCAACCCATGCACACAAACATAGATGATTCGACTATCGGTCGACTATGGAAAGATTCGACAATTCTGATTCGAATATGTAAATCCTTAGTCGAGGACACCCCTAATATATACACATATATATATATATACATATACATATATTTTTTTTTATTTAATTTATTTAAAAGGGACAATACATATTAAGAAACATAATAGCTTTTCAGCCATATGAATATGCCAGAATTAGCCCACAGGCTATTTTACATCTGTAGTCCCTTACCAGGTCACCAACAGTGCTTAATAAGACAAAACAAAACATTTAACTATGAACTAGATAGAAAAGTTCGTCGGAACAAACTTTATGTTGGCTTGAGAAAGCCTAGTCTGAGAGTAGAGTTTGACAACTTAGCATGAAGCTATCATGATTTAAGATAAAGCTAGCATGATTTAACATGAAGCGAACATGATTTAGCATGAAGCTAGCATGATTTAACATTAAGCTAGCATGATGCTTACACGATTTAGCATGAAGTTAGCATGAAGCTAGCATAATTTAACATGAAGCTAGCATGATGTTAACATGATTAGCATGAAATTAGCATGATGATAACATGATTAACATAAGGCTAGCATGATGATAGAATGATTAGCATGATGCTAGCATGATTAGCATGAAGCTAGCATGATGCTAGCATGATTAGCATGAAGCTTGCATGATTCTAGCATGATTAGCATGAAGCTAGCATGATGCTAGCATGGTTAGCATGAAGCTAGCATGATGCTAGCATGATTAGCATGAAGCTAGCATGAAGTTAGCATGATTAGCATGAAGCTAGCATGATAAACATGAAGCTAGCATGATTAGCAGGAAGCTAGCATGAAGCTAACATTTATTGCGTTGCTAGGGTACTAAGTTTGGTTGCTAGGGAGAAAATTGGAATCCCATAATGATCACCCTTCAAGCCACAAGTAAAACGGTCCAACCCCCGTGTCTCTACAATGTTCTGATGCGGAGATATAAGGCTTTGTTTATTCTGTTGCTAGGGTACTAAGTTTGGTTGCTAGGGAGAAAATTGGCATCCCATAATGATCACACTTCAAGCCACAAGTAAAACGGTCCAGCCCCCGTGTCTCTATGATGTTCTGAAGCGGAGATATAAGGCTTTGTTTATTCCGTTGCTAGGGTACTAAGTTTGGTTGCTAGGGATAAAATTGCCATCCCATAATGATTACACTTCAAGCCACAAGTAAAACGGTCCAGCCCCCGTGTCTCTATGATGTTCTGAAGCGGAGATATAAGGCTTTGTTTATTCCGTTGCTAGGGTACTAAGTTTGGTTGCTAGGGAGAAAATTGCCATCCCATAATGATTACACTTCAAGCCACAAGTAAAACGGTCCAACCCCTGTGTCTCTACGATGTTCAGATCCAGAGATATAAGGCTTTGTTTATTATTTTGCTAGGGTCTTCATATTTTGTTGCTAGGGGCGTGGCTTAATACTTCAATAAGAATCCTAAGAGACTGATTGGATGCCTGAGTAAAATGAGCCCACCCCTATGTCTCTATGACACTCTGGTGCAAAGATATCCATCTGGGCTTTTTATAATGGTAGTCTATGGGAGATGTTGCTAGGGTACCCAAAATTGTTGCTAGGGGCGTGGCTTAATAGCTCTGGGGTGATCCTAAGAGACTGATTGGATGCTTGAGTAAAATGAGCCCACCCCCATGTCTCTAAGACACTCTAAAGTGAAGATATTCCATCTGGGATGCTTTTATTCCCTTTTATGGGCATGTTTCCTGCCCCATTATAAGTCAATGGGAAATTTTGGGGGCCTCTTACACCCCAGGGGTACAGCTTACACCCCATTGTGAGGTATGTTCTTACACAGCCTGTCAGCCTCCTTTAATGTGGTAAGCCACAAGTTTCTACAAGTTTCTCACTCGCAGCTATGACCCGTCAAAGTTTGTCTCAATGTTAAGTCAATGGAAATTTTGGGGTGTTTCAGCGCCCCGTTTAGGAATTCGGAAGGTCCCATCAGTTAGTAAAGATATAGCAACTCGAGTCAGATCAGACCGAAGGTCTGTCCAAAGTTTGATGGCTGTAGCTTGAAAGCTCTAGGACGAGTTAGAGTTAGAAATTTTAGTCTCAGAAGAAAAAGAATAATAAGTTTAAGTGCAACAACAGTATGTTGGCTTTCTCAAGCCAACATAATTAACATAAGTCAGACATCACAATAATGAACGAATCAGTTAACATAAATCAGACATCACAAAAATGAACGAAAACAACACAAACTCCTATTTACACTAACAACACGAAATACCACAATTAACAAAACATACCCTCTAACCTCATAGACAGACTCATGATATAGAATACATAGACATACACATGAATTGAATTGCTATTGCTATATATATACATACATATATATACATACATACATACATACACACACACACACACACACATTTATATTATTATATACTGTGTGTGTGTGTGTGTGTGTGTGTGTGTGTGTGTGTGTGTAAATATATATATATATACACACACACACACACACACACACACACACACACACACACACACACAGTATATTATAATATAAAGAGTGGTGGCAGAATCTGATTAGACACAGCAATAGGATGCAATGCAAGAGGTGCTATTAGAAATTGTCAGTCTCAGAAGCGACTTTTGAAAGAAGTCGTGGCAGCCTCCTTTGATGGTTTAGGCACTGTTGCAATGTTGGGTGGCAGCGCAGGCTGTGGCAGGGCAAGGGAGGAGGTTGGCATCTTGAACACAATGTTTGGATTGACCTTCTGGATGAGTTCGACTACAAACTGTGTGGTGTGTGGTATGAAGATTTTCTTCAAGACCCACTGCTTGGTTCTCTTGCAGAACACTTGGTTGAACCGTGCTTCTCCTGTAAAGGGTAGGAAATTAGATTAGATTCAACTTTACTGTCATTATTCAGAGTACAAGTACAAACAAACTAAATGTAATTTGTTTCCAACCATAATTGCAAAAAATATAGTGCAGTGTAGACATTAGTATACTGTTTGTTTACAGAATGTGGTTTAGAGTTATATAAACAAAATATAAATGTGTGCAGTTTATTAGCTGTTACCTTGTAAGAGCAGAATAAATATGGATATGTAATATGAAGCATGTATGAACAACATGTACAGATATGTGCGATGTAGTAGGAGTAACCTAATATTAGTATAAATAATAATGATTTATGCAGTGTATAAACAAAATATATTATAAGAAAAACCATAAATATTCATATTCAGCAAGAACCATATAGATAAGATATGTCCAGGTATGGGCAGTGTGGTACCATTGTAGTGCAGGAACTAACAATATAAGAGTAGTAATATAATATTATGTTTAATATAATTACATATAAAATCTGAACTAAGATTCGACTTTGCTAGACTTTATTCCACTATGTGCCCATAAGCAGTGCATGAAACGCCTCCCGCCAATACTAAACAACAACATCGTATGATCCCTCCCTTAGCTGTGAACATTTTAATTTTGGATATTACACTACTCTGACAACACACGGTAACACACCTGTCTTGGTTGTGGCCTGTCGCCTCTTGACAATGTTCTCATTGTGCTCCATGATTGCAAGGTGACATCTCTCCCTCATTCCCTGGAATGAGAATGCCTGGCGTTTGGGGAGGTATTTCAAAAGTGCACTGTGAAAGACTTCCAACGGCCCTGTGTGCAATTATATAAAGAGAAAGAAAGAAGGGATATAACAAATTAGAACATGATCATTAGGATTTGGAAAAGCAATCAAGTGTACAAGCGCAACTTCTCACCAGTATGTTTGAACAGGGCCATCTTTTCCATGTCTTTCAGAAGCCTTTTGTCAAGGACCATCGATGACAGGTCTTGAAATGCCACAGAATCCTTCTTGATCCACATGCGCATCTTTTGCTCCTGTGCTGTTAGAGGAGCATGGTCACAACGATGCTGGCCTCCGTCATCATCTGTCCACTCATGTTCATTACACACATGGTGTAGAATGGACTTCCACCGGCGTTTCAGTACTTGTTTAAAAAATATGATTATCATCAATAAATATAGAAAAATCTTTTTCCCTAAAAAAGAATCAAATTAGAATCAAATGTCTTACCTCGACGTCACCCTTACTGGTTGCACAGGAAAACCACATATGATTTATGACAGACCTATGAAAGATAATACAATTAGTAACTTTGAACCTTGCAAACCAATGTAAAGTCTCCCACATTACAAAACAACACTGACCTGGTCCATGCAAGGAGGATTTCATTGTTCTTTTTTTCCCCTTCTTTTGCATCTTCTTCCGGAGACCTGTGAGTAAATGCAAAACACGTTAGAACAAACACCAACATTTGCCATTTTATTTTGTATCCCCCCACTCACACCTTAGTCTCTCACTTTTTGACCCCTTACAAAGTGTTCAAGCATTGTTGCATTTTGCTAGCATAGAACTGTGAATTGTTCATTGTTTTCTTGAATGAGAAATTCACACTAATACACTGGCTGAGTGCTTCAAGGCTGCAAATCTCTGGGAGGGGGTGAACACAGAGACTATGAGGTGTCAGTGGGGGTAGGGCTAGACAAGTGAGGAGATTTTTGTGTATACAGGGATGGCAAAACGAATACATACCTTTGGCTGTGTGCCAGATGTCAAACTCATGTTGGACATCTGGAAATTGTTGCCTCATTATTTTTTGTATGGATGTGGAGCGGTCCGTGGCCATCACCTCCACGTTAAGGCCCATGTCCATCAGCTCAGTCATCCCCCTTTTGAAACCCAGTGATTCCATAGCAACAGAGCTGGTGGCCTCAGTAACCTAAAGAATCAAGGTAGATAATTACTTGAATGTTATTAAAATTTTCCAAGAAACATCTGTAATTATAAAATTAATATAATTTTTCTGCAATTCAAACTTATTTTACCTGCACCAGTTCTGTGTGGAGTATCTCCTTTGTGTTATCTAACATAAAGGTGTAATGGCAGTATTTAGCACTAAAACCTGGCGTGTCACATCGGCCATCACCCGCCAAGTGCAGCGTTTTCTCTTCCCATTGTTCTAAAAACACTCTTGCCAAGAGTTCTCTTCTTTGGTCACTATAAAGTTCCTCAATAGCAGGGTGCAAGTAGACCTTCTGGATATTGTAAAAAGTTGTCTGTCCGATCATTTGTACACCCATGGTCTTGCACCAGTCTGATAGTTCTGTGTATGTGCCCCCCCTGAACAGAACAGCTGCGGCTGCAAGGAGGTTCACCTCTGGCATTCCCCTAATGTCACGTGAAGATTTCCAAGTCCCAGAATGTCCCCCAAGACATGTCCAATCCACCTTCCTCTGTGCTCCAAAGTCAACACTTTTCTTTGATATAATTGGTTTCCCACACATTTGGCAAAATTTGAATAGTGACATGAGGCTGGATTGATTGACAATGATCTTCCTTTCACGCCAGTCATTTCCACCTTCTGATGATGATGATGATGTTGATGTGGGGATGATGGTTGATTCGGGCTGATAGCTTTCATCAGTTTCACCCACAGCTTCAATGCTGCTGAAGCTGGTATTTAGGAGTCCAGGAGACTTGAAAAAAAAAGAGTTATCTTATTTTAAACTTTCAATTATTGTTATGCACTTGCTTTAGGATTTGTTTAGAAATAATATGCTGTGAAGTATGCTGGTTCTTCAGAAACTTACAAATTGTTCTTGGCCAGAGGGAGGAATTTTGACCGGTGTTGAGGTCACTTGTAATCGTTCTTCATCCTCCTCCGATGACAATAAAGGATCAGATGTGGCTGGAGTCTGAAATTACAAATTCAATAACGTTAAAAACATTTTAATTTCATTAAGTTATTTTAAAGTGAAACCTTTGTTTCCAAAATATGATCTAATTTATCTTGAGAAATTTAGGATGGTGTGAATAGAAAAAGGCAAGTTACTTCCAAAATGCAGTAAATTATAGATTACTACTTACTGTAATTAGAGAGCAACAAGTTAGATTGCAGTATTACTGTCTATGAATTGTAATGCTTTACAATACTTTTGCATGACTTTTACCAAAATAGCAGCGGAAGTTTGACTTTGCAGGTAGTTTTTGAATTTCACCACCGGATCAATAAAGTATAAATAAGAATATGCAAAGTAACTAAAGCTATAAAATTAAAATAGTCATTTTCAAGTATCTTACAGTAATATGCAATGAAAAATTGCATATTACCATATTTTACATTTTTACATATATAATGCAATGGTATTTACGTGTAGCAAGCATAAATATTATTTAATTAATAATTTACATCTCGCAAATGTATCTGCAGTTATCTCAACCATCGAATAACTTTACAGCAACAGGCTTGCGTGCTTACGTAACTCCAGAAGTAGCCCGGTAGCTTACAGTTGTTTTATTTTGAGAACAGACAACTTATATGTCATTGTCTATCTAACGTTACTTTGCTAACATAACTGCTAACAACTATATCACTATGTAAAGGCTACTGTGTGATCAGAAACAGGGTCGAGTAAGTTATTAGCAAGAGTCTTACCTCTAGACGAATGCGTTTGATACCAGATGGCCCCGGCTGTTCGTCATCTGGTAAGGTAAATATGGACGGAATTGCGGTGTCCTTTAGCGTGGTTCGCTTCATTCCGAGTACATTGAGTTCGAAGTCTTCCAGCTTGAAATGGAGACTGCAAACCCTCAGGTTTTTCAATTTCACCGCATCGGTGTCTTCTCGAAACTTTGGGTGGTCGATAGCCCGCAGCCACTGTTTACACCGCTCCAAATCTTTAACCGGCAAATGATGAAAAGTTACTGCGTGTCCTTTCCTGGTTTTGGTTGAACATCCCGGTACAACGCAACTTAAAACCATTTCAATGTGGAAAAGGTAGTATTTATAATAATAATATATCAACTGAATCATCGCAGACGTGTCTGTAGAAGTTTTATTTAGCCTAGTTGAATCTCCCTCCCTCCTGCCGTCTCGAACCGGTAGGCGTGACTAGGGAGTGGCCTCGTAGAGCAGCGAAGCAATGCATTCTGGGACTTGGTGTTTTTCATCCACATAAGCAAAAAAACACATTTTCTGGCTTTTCTCGGCCTAGAGGGCACCAATTTCTAAAATAACTTCACACATCTACTACATAGGTGACCCAAATTAATAATATATTCAAATTTAAATGGTCTGAAGTTTTCCTTTAAGAAGCTTCCTAAGAGACACTTCGGGGAACACACTTAGGAACATCAACAACTTTGGTAAGATATATCTTTTTGAGTCTTCTTAGCACGCTAAGAGTGAACGTTATCAGGGAACCGGGCCCAGTTCTTTTCTTTAAGTAATTTCTTTAAATCTTTAGAAAGCCATGGCTTATTATTTGAATAGATTTTAACCATTTTAGTTTCAATAACTGTTTCTTCACAAAATTGAAAATACGAGGTAATACAGTCAGTTAGTTAATGAGGGTCTCTGCATGAATCAAAAAAGACATCCCAGTTTGTATTACAAAAACAGTCCTTTAACATGTCTTCTTTGTCCTTACTCCAAACCGGAATTCTCTTTTCCACTGGTTTATCCCTTCTAACAAGTTGTCTGTATTTTGGCAGTAGATGGATAACGTTATGATCCGATCTAGCAATTGGTGATCGACATACTGCCTTGTATGCATCGTCAATGTTGCCATAACACAAATCCAGTGTGAGTGAGAAACTGGTTGGACAATCAATATATTGTTGCAGATGTGGAAGAGTCTCTGTTAGCGAAAGTGTATTAAAATCCCCTAGTATAAAGACTGGTTGGTCTGCCGACTTCGTTAAAATTCTGTTAAAACACTCTGCAATATGTTCCGCTGCCTCGTTATTTTTAGGAACTGGTACATATACTAGGAATATAGTTATTCGACCAAATTCCTGCGGCAGATAAAAGGGTCTAAAAGACACAACCAAAGTCTCATAATCTGGGGTACAAGTCTGTTCAATTATAGTATACTGTGATGACCAGTTCTTATCAACATACATGCAGAGTCCCCCGCCAACAGATTTCCGTGATTTTACCTTGTCTCTGTCGGCTCGTATAGTGTTGAATCCCTCGATATCCACGCTTTGATCTTCATTTAGCCATGTTTCCGTAAAACAGATGAGATTGCTGCTCCTTAATTCCTCCTCCTGTTTAACTCGAAGCACAACCTCATCCTTATTATTAAGAGATCTCACGTTAGACAGTGTGATCACTGGAAGGGGGTGAGGGCTTCCTCGCCTCCGCAATCTATTGTGAATTCCTCCCCTCGACCCTCGCTTCTTAATTCTTGATTTCCTTCTTTTGCGCAAACATCCACTTACTGGAATCTTTAAATCAGCGACGTGATTATCATATCGTAGCGATAGCAAGAAGTCTCTTGAATAAGTCCGACTCGACACCATAGAAGCATAGTATGCACAATATGAGTACATATATGAGAACATGCACATACAATGTATGAACATATATGGGGATATATACAGTATATGTACATGAAACATATAAAATATATAAATACTTAAATATGCAACCTGCAATATACAAACATTTACACAACATATTGAAGGAGCCTACCTTAGATCCTCACAAGCAGAATGTTTTTATTATTGTGTTTTTTTTATTCCGAAATCATTTATTTACATAATCATTTTATAATCATTAGTTATCCATATAATTGTTAATTTGATTATTTAATATTCTGTTCTGTCTGTGTATAAACAGAGATAGATAAAGATAATGTTTACTGATGGGTAATCTATCAAAAGCCACCTTTATTTTCTTTTAATCAGGCACAGATACTAAACCCAATTTGAGTTACAGAGCTACATAGGCCTATTAAAACCACAAAAGGTTTTGCATATAGTCAGTCAAAGGAAATGTGATTGGCTTAACATTAAATTACATAAATGTGTTGCATTGCATTTACTTAAATTACATTTTAAAAGAGTGCCATTTAACAAAAAATATACAAAATATAAATTAAAGCAACTCAAATTACCAAAGTCCATTTCAAACGGTCAGCAGTGCCGTTATGCAATATAAAGACAATATCTATAAATGAAATGCACAGACAATAATGAATAAATAAATAATAAACAAACTTTTAAGAAGTTTTTGAAACCGTGGAAAAGCAAATAAATAAATTGCCAAAAGAACAGGGCTGAGTTCTCCGATAACGTTGTCTCTTAGCGCGCTACGAAGACTCAAAAGGTACACCTTAACTTCAGGTATACCTTTCCTACGTGTGTTCTCCGAACTATACCTTAGGATGTTGCTTAAGGTAAACCTTCTTAAGTTCAACCTTAGCGGGTGCTGTCCATGGTGGAGGTGCTGAATAGGTTGATATCAATTGCTCGACAATCAATTATTCACTTCATGTAATAGGTTTCGCTGCGTTATGAGATAGCGGTGTTCTTTATTAAAGAAACATTTAAGAAATAGTTCAAGTTAAATTTATTAGGAATATCTGGTAAAAATATTTCAAATTGCAAACAACTAAAATCATCCTTCTATATTTTATATCAAACCCGTGCAAAACCCGCAACTTTATTTCCAAACGTATTATGTTTTTAAACTGCTCCAATTCATCCGCTATGCCTTCACTTCAAAGGATCATTTATATTAGGGGTTCCCAATAAGTGCGTTGCACAGGGGAATAAGGTGGGTCGTGGAGGTACTTGGCTGTGCATTACACTTAAAATATATAAAAACAAACTGTTGTTGTTCATTAGTTCACGCGTTTATTGTGCATGGACAGTGGATGCGCAAGCAGCGTCGTTACAATGCGGATAAAGCTTAATGGACGCATTTCTGGAGCCTGTCTGTCTACCTCAAATATAACATATACAATATATAATGTAATAAATAAATATATATTATGATTACTTTAGATTTTAGCTTTGATTAGTTTTAATGTGGAAATTTTGTTGACCTGAAGAGACTATACTGTACAAGCAGTTATCAAGTGCGCAGTTTATTTAGAATGTTTATAAAGAATATGGCATGCAGTTGCCTCAAAGTTATAAGACATTAAAAAACTTTGATGCAAAGTTGAATTAACATCAATAATCCTATTTAGTTTTTTTTGTTGTAATTTTACCCGATTTATTTATGCAGCTAAAATACTAGCCGGTAGACTAAGATTTAACAGATATGAAATGCACAAATGAAATAGTAGGATTCGCTGTATAGCTGCCAGTTTCACCAACTCCAACACCCAATATATATTTTTTAAATAGTTTCTTAAGCCTGTAGCATTTAATAGTTCGCAGCTGATGTCCCTTTGGAAAACATAATTAAAAATCTAACAACCGTCAGTGTAATGATGTCTAATTATGTGAATATTTTATTCTTTAAATATAAAAATATTTGCCTAATTAAAGTGTATTGCAACTGTTTTTTTTTTTACAAATATTTAGTTATATAGACTGCAATGTAAGCTTTTATGAAAGTGATGGCCCCTAGTGGAGTTATATGGGATAAGGTATAGCTAAGAGTGCTCCAGACCAACCTTACAAATGTATGAATAACAGAAGGGATAGGTAACTAAGAAAGTTTCGGGGAAACACGATAAGGTACAGCTTAAGGTACAACTTAAGAATGACGTAGTGTTAAGGTAGTTTCGGAGAACGCAGCCCTGTCCGTTATCCTGGTTAGGAGTCTATCTTGGTTCTTCACTGATTTAAACGACTTATATAACCATGCGTTTGCTCTTCACCTGCTGTCTCTGCTCGCAGATTCTACTGTTGATGGATTTTCTGACATCAGCTTCCTTGGCTGTAGGAAACTGTTGTAAGACAGTATCTTTGGAGCAGAACAACAAGGATTACTCTCTTCCTCCTCCTGCTGCCCCTCTTGTTCACAAAAATCTTTCCTAGCAGAGATGCAATAAAAACTGGAAAGCACCAGCTCTGAAAACTTTGTACCTTGTAAAGCTTGAAATTTCCTTGGGTAGCCTGCTGACGTCAGCCTCCTTTTTCTTCTTCTTGAGTTTTACTGGCAGTTGGCAAACAACTTTTAGGTGCATTACTGCCACCTACTGATTAGAAGTGTGGGTCATATATATGATCTTGTTTGCGATATAGACGGTTTCATCGGACTCACGTGATACACGTCTGGATCCTAACCTTACTTCCGGTTTCGTTTTTTTAATGGTCTGAGTAGTTGCTAAACTGATCTCTTGAAAGAATGCCTCGTCGAAAATAACAAATGTTTTGGTTTCCTAGGTAATCTATGTGTTTTTTTTTTGTTGCTTGTTATATAAATAAACTACGTTTAAAGAACTTTGTTGTTATTTATTCTTAGCGGAGTTTACCGGAAGTTACGTGCGGACCGCGACAGCCGCTTGTTTATGTTGTTACTGCTGAAACGGTCTATATAGATAGATAGATAGATAGACAGATGTCTTTATATGTATGTATGTATATATATATATATATATATAATATATACATACATACATACATATAAAGACAAACTATTACATATGGGAATATGTTGCCTTATACTGCCGTCCAAAGCCAAAGCGCAGTAACTACACACTTGGTCGAAATTGAGTTAAGGCTTGAAATGAGCTTTATGACATCTGTTCTGTCTTGTGACAAAGTCTCCTGGTTCAATTTTGTCCCGTTTCAGAGAAATGAGGGTGTCAAAATTGCAGTAACTACAAAATCCATGCTAATACCAAGGCAAACCGCAGTAAGTGATGTTACTGCGTTCTGGCTTTGTTTCCCCGGCTTTGATACCGCAGATACTGCGGTTTCCCCCGATCGTAACACACAGAAACAACAAACCATGGCACAATCCCGCGGCCAAATGATGGTTGAACTCGGGTTAAAACGCAAATAAACAAATACTGGTAAGGAAGATAGCTAAATAATAACTCATGCTAAGGCAAATTACAGCTTTATAAGTAGTTAACATTGACTAGCCAGCTGCTAGCAAGTTTTGACCTACCTGTGCTCGTCCATTGAAGGCAATATCCTCCGACAATAATGATATAATCCGATTCAAGCGCATTGGTGTTTGTTGATTCGAACATCTCTCCACTTTTTAGGCAGCTAATCAAATTGTACTCCTTCAAAAGTTTGATAAGAGTCTGGTAAAGTTTTATTGCAGACATCCCAAGTCTCCCGGAAGTTCCGGGAGTCTCCCGCATTTTGATAGCGGCTCCCTGATGCCCGCAAATTAGTTAAAATCTCCCGGAATCTAGAGCGAGCAAGAAAGAGTAGCACGCGCACGGCAGAGAGGGAGGGGGAGACCTTGCGTGTGTGTGCTAGTGTGCCTCATTAAGCGCATGTAAGACAGAGAGCATCCTGATTGGCCTGCTCCGGTAAATCAACCAATCAATTGTCAGTGTGGGCGGGCTTTTATCTCTTCTCCCGAACTGACATTGAGGTGAGTTCAACAAGTTTAATATCATATGCATATTTTTCAGGCTGGCTACTAGTTGCCAAGGCTACATGAAAACAACAAACTCCTTAGACCTGTTTAAAGTTGCAATATAATATAAATAAAACAGTTTATATAAATATTATAAGCAGCTTATATACATAGTAAAAGTAATCTACAATTTGTAAAATAATTAACAAATAATTGGGTAACACTTTAAAATAAGGTTCATTAGCTAACATTAGTTTACTACATTAGTTAACATATAATAATGAACTGCATTTATAAAGCATTTTTTATCTTTGTTAATGTTAATTTAAACATTTACTAATACATTATTCAAATCTTGTTAACATTAGTTAATGCACTGTGAACTAACACGAACAAACCATGAACCGCTGTATTTTTTTTATTAACTAATGTTAACAAAGATTAGCAAATACAGTAACAAATGTACTGCTCATGGTTTGTTCATGTTAGTTAATACATTAAATAATGTTAACAAATGAGACCTAGTAAAGTGTTACCAATAATTGCATAGGCCTCTAGAAATTAATATTATGCTTTTATATCTTGAAATGTCATATCCTTGTCCTCTTATTTTTTTTTAGGGGGGCTTCGGGGGGGCTTCGGGATACCTCCCTGAAATGACTTTTTGCAGGTTGGGATGTCTGTTATTGTTAGGCAAAGATAGCGGAGCCCAGTCAACCTGACGAGGGCAGCCGGGCCAGCAGAAAGCACACTATGTGAAAAAGTACACTTCCATAATAAGTGCTCTTTCTCCACGAACTAATTTTGTAGGCTACATAATATTAAAACATTTAGTTTAGTACTTCTTAAGCTAATCTTAAAAATATCTAAGTTTACATAACTGTGCTACTTTGAGATGAAAATTAACTAAAATGTACATACTGTTAGTTACCACTTATAGTACATTTGAAACAATAATGTCTTTGGGACAAACATGTTCTTCAATTTTTAAATTATGTTAATTTTTAACTACTGTTTTAAAGTAAACCTCGTCTAATGTAATTTTTTTAATAAATAAAAATTAATAAAGTGAGTTAAATACTCTCTTTGTGGTAAAAGGAGCATTTTTAGCATTCACAAACATAAATAAAACTACTACAGTTATTAAAAACAATCAAAATGTATTAAGAAGCATGAGAAAAAGTTGAATGAACACATTTAGTTCGTAGATACTGCACTTTGCTTTTGCAATAGTGTTTTAGTTGTGTAAGGTCTTTCAAAGGCAGAGTGCAGTATCTGCATTTTGGGAGTCAAAGGTCACATCGGTGCTCATGGTTTTTATCTATAAAAAATTTCTTCCTAACAAGGCAATACATGAATGCATTACCACTAATCTACCTACAACATGTTTGGCTGGCTAGTGTAAAAACTTTAAAGCCATTTTTCTCAGTTTCAGTGTTTGCGTAGATACTGCACTTAGGCTTTGGAGGGCAGTATACATTACATGATATTTTCCAATATACTGCAATATATTTTTGTTTCGTAAGGGTAAAGAGGGCTTGCTGGCCTGTTGTTGCAGGACTTCCAATTTAGCCCTCCTATACTCCATAACCTCCTGATGATGGCGGTCTTACTGCTCTCTCAGGGCTGTCAATTCTCTCCTGATTCCCTGGAGTTACGAATATTTTATTTGCTCTGACTGAAGCAGCTTATCACTGCAGCCACAACTTCTCCTGTTTCTCCTTTGCCGGGAGATTAATGGCTGGTGTTCTGGAATGTCAGAAGGATGTTGCTCCGCAGACTCAGGTGGACCAGAAGAAGGGAGCAACAACCCAGGACCCATTGCTGATCTTGAAGGGCCTGGTTGGAGGAGGCCTGATGCAGTCAGAGGAGAAACTGAATTAATACCCCCACCAGTCTTTTTGGCTTCCCTTTCATATGCTGCCGCCATCCGTTTTGTCATACTCGCAAAGTCCCTCCACTTCTTCCTGACCTCATATGGGCTTCTCTCGTACCCAACCAGCAGCATTTATTTTTGGGGTGATTTCTGCCTAAGCTCTCTTTTTGTTTGCATTTGTAATGGTGTTTTTCAGCTTAGAAAATACCAGGACCTTATAAGTCTCTATATTCTCCAAAAAAGCTGAAAGTTCATTCTTTGAAAATACGGGTTTCCGTGTCATTTTCTGTCACGTCTCAGTAACACATGGCTGTATGTTAAGGGGACTTAAATAGATAGGCTAAGGAACTTGAACTACATTTGCAACATGTGTGCACAATAGTTGATCAAACACAGTCTTTTTAAAACCCATGTGTTTTTAATATTGCTGATCTATCAGTATTTAATAAGACAGCAATGGTATTTATATGAATATTTAAAATAAATAGAAGTTGGTATCACAAAAGAGCACATTGTGTGTATATTTGATATATTTTATAGCTCAAAGAATGAATGTTGCGTATCTTCATGACTCCACTCCTATGTAACGTCACTACGAAAGCATATTAAATGCGAAGAAAAGGGGAAAGAAAGCCAAATTACAGTAGGTGCTTATGGCACCAGTAGCCTATGCCATTACATTGAAGAAGAACGTCACAACGACAGCTCCAACCAACGTCGTTCAAACGATGGATCTGCGACACACATACCATTGTTTCGGGAAACAGTCGTGAGTAGCTAGGTCGTTTCTCCAACGATGCATCGTACTTTGGTCGTTCAGCAACGAGTAACTACGTTGTTTGGGAAACGCACCCCAGATTTATAAAACACGTCTTCGACGCGGAGAAGTACTTACCTTCAAGTCAGGTTCCGACTTGACGTACGCACATTTCCTTCTGGTAATATTGCAGTATTGCAGGTAGGCATATTCAAAACTTTTACAGCATCAACAGTATCTGTATTAGAGCTAGATCGGGCTCAAAAAACCAAGCCCGACTCGAAGCCCCTGCACGTTGTGTCCGAGCCCGGCCCGACCGACACATTAACTGTAATTATGAGCCAGAGCCCAATTTAAACCCGACAATGTTTTAATAGTGAGCCGTGACATTCTCAACTACAATTCAGAGTTGTTTGAACTACAGAAATTTTTCAGAATTATCTTAATGAAGTAATGCAACAAAGACGAAGCATGTAAACTGCGCTGTTTGTTTATTCAGAATACAAATGTAAAAAAAACATGCAACAATGAAGCACACAGAAAATAAACAAAAATTAACTGTGAATGTGGCCTATAGGAGAAGGCCTACTACTCTTAAAATAATTTAACAAGGTTTTAGAAGATATTTTAAACAAAATATGTTGGCCTATTTTGATATTTCAAAATGTAGGCCTATTCCGATGCAAAAAGGTAGGTTCAGGAAACAATTTTCTAGTTTGTCATCTTTTCAATTTTTTTAAAAAAATATAGAAAAAATGTTTTTGCTGTGTTTAACGAACATGTAAATGTAACAGAACATGTGCTTTATTGAATGAAAGTTAAGACGATGATTAAAATGACGTGAAATGAACTAAATTGTAAAGTCTCGATGTACATGCGACATTTAAGAGTGTGGGTATTTCAAAAATTTATATAAATTATTCCCATGCATCGATTTTAATGTTAAACATCTGTAAATCCAAATGAATCCATATGGAATATATTCAGACAGGTTAAGATACGATATTTGAATTTTAAAGTCGAAAATATCTTATTTTTACACCGCCATGTAGCATGGCAAACTGAAAAAAAAAGTTTTAAAGACACAAATATTACGTTTACGTGTAAACTATATTTAAATGAAACCCGTGAATTAAAAGGTCCATTAATAATTGCCTCAACTCCAGTGATGTGAATAAAGTTTCCATGTTATAATTTAGAAATATTAAACACTTAAGCAAACGACAACGAATGTTTTCTTACCACTTGCCATTGTAGCAGTCAGAGAATTTGGCTTTTAATAATTTAATATTTATATGTTAATGAATTGAATTAGGGACGTTTAAAAGGCGGAGTTCTAATAGCATTCAGCTGCGCACAATTTTAAGATCATTTGTGATTTACAAACTGCACATCTGGAAAAGAGGCGTACGCCCCTTTTTTTGTGCGTATGCTCCTTTTCTCTAAATCACACGTACGATAATTTCAGAAATGGTCTTAGATGACATGTAGGATATTTCCTACGTTGCACTTTAATAAATGAGGCCCCAGCTCATTTGCATTTAAAGAGACACACCCAAAATGGCACGTTTTTGCTCACACCTACAAACTGTCAAACTTTAACATGCTATAATAAATTATCTATATGGTATTTTGAGCTTAAACTTTACATACCTACTCAGGTGACACCAACGATTTATTTTACATCTTAAATTTTTCCTTTAACATCTAACATGAAGCATCATTCCTGTAGCAGTCAGGCACAATCTCATAATAATCACCTAATTTAACAGTTATCTTCTTAATATAAAAGGTTTTAAAGTAGCGTTTATTATCCATTTGTTTTGTTGTCTTATGAATGATTAAAAATATAAACTGAACACAAATCTTTAAAAATAAAAATGATGATAATAATAATAATAATAATAATTATTATTATTATTATAACAAAGCTTGAGCATTTGAACATTTGATTTTAATAAAAAAGCATTTTGAATACTCAATTTTACAATTAAACAAAGAAATGTTTTTATTTTTCTCTAAGAACAATTCTATAGTGACGTGAAAAAACAAAAATGATTAATTTTAAATAAATAAATAAATTAATTAATTAATTAATTTTAAAAGTGTTTTTCCTCTTAAATAGCAAAAGCATAACACACTAGCTGTACCTGCTCAAATATAAATACAATTAATAAAAAATACAATATTCAAACTAAGAAAATAAATAAAATAAAAATATTAATGAATAAGTTATGCAGTCTGTGGGTGGGGTGTTGAACTTGGGGCATTTTATTCAAAGATAAGATTGCTGTTCAGATTAATCTTAAAGCTTAAAGTTATTCAACTAGTGGCATCAGCCTTCTGCTGAAATCTGCCAATGGGGTAAGCATATTTTTCTTATTTAGTGTTTAAAGGGACACTTCACCCATTTGCATTAAGCTTTGGACAGTATAGTTAGAACCCCAGTCATGTTTTTGAATGGTCATGCATCATTTCCTCAGTTGCCACTGAGACAGGAGAAATACAGATTTCAGTGTTGCACTTCCTCCTTTCAATGATGTAAAAATCATCATTTTGCATCATTGAAAGAAGGAAGTCCAATACTTTGTTGAAGGGGTGAGATTACAAACAGCCCTTTTCTCAGTCAAGAAGGCACCAAATTCAAAATGTTTGTTATATTTCAACTACAAATATGACACACTTTCAATAAAGATTAATGTTTCTACGGGTGAAATGCTCCTTTAAGAAAAATTTTCAAGATTTTTTTGCTTATCCCATTGGCAGATTTTTTTGCTTGTTTTATGCACAAAATCACACAAATTTGATATTTTTGGTCTAAAAACTAGACTTATTTTTTGCTCATCAAGAAAAAGCATCTTACTTTAAGAATTTTTAGATATTTTTACTGAAAACAAGACAAAGATACTAAGACATTTTTTTCTGGAAAACCATTTTTAGCAGTGAAAAGTTCTAAAAATAGACACATGTGAACTACAATTGTTGAAAGACATTTCTGTATAGGGCTAGGTGTGTTTATTTCATGAAACCCTACGAGGTGGAAACTGGAAAAAAACATTTTAGAAAAACAAAAGGTAGGCAACTCATCGCGAAGCATGCCTCAGCATAGTGGCTTACATCAGTAATTCATGAATATGAATAATTCGGCTCCCAACTCAAATTAGCTGCATCTCACTGTCAAGGCTCAGGTGCCAGAGCCTTTAAGTGCCTGTTTTGAGCTAGAGGTTTACCAGCCTTTAATTGTTCAAGGTCTAAGGGGAAAGACTCTTCCTGGCATTGTTGTAAAACTGTAAAAATCAGTGTTCACTTCTGTAGTCGTTGTCTGTTCGGCTAGCGCTAGCCGCCCCATGAGAGGGTGTGGCCTCTTTCAACTCTAGAAACATCTTACAACAATCAAGATAAGGAATTGAGGTGCTAATTACCATGCATGACAGTAAGTCTTTTACCAGACACCCTGTAGTGGTTTTCAAATATACCAGAAATTACCCTAAAAAGGAACATCTACCCTTAACCAAGCATTTCTTTCACTTACTGTGACATGGTTAACAATTGTCAGCAACACATGAATGTGTGCCAGTTGCTTCTGTGCTTAGATGCTATGCCTCTGCTGGTTGCAAGCGTTCAGAACAAGGGGCTGAAGTTTCAGTCAACTAAAACATCAAAAAAAGCTAGATTTTTTTCATTTGTTTTTATTGTAAATTTATGTGATGCATTAGAACAAATTCTGACAAAAAACAAACCCAAAACAATGGAAACGCAGGCCGCTCAATAACACTCAGTAATGGCGTTCTCTCACCAGAAGTGCACACTTTGGCTGCCGCTTCTCATCATCTATTCGTTGTTTCTTGTTTTTTTTGCAAACTGTACAAGCTGTACATCACGATCCTGTTTTCATTGCTGGTTGTCTTTTCGATCCTGTTTTTGTTGTTGGTTGTCTGCAGTGGCGGTTTTACACGGAGGCCAAGGGTGGCCCGTGCCTCTGTAGACATGTCCCTGGTCACCCCTCTGGCCACCCCGTGCTGACCAAATAAAAAAGTATACATTAATTTTTATTTTACACGCGAGCACCAAAAGCGGAACTAATGCGACGCAACATTCTACATGGGCAAATTAGAGCGGCGCCACTGTAACTGGCTGCGGGTGCTGCTAGGTGAGTGTCTCAATTCGTTCAAGCTCCCAATGTTGTGAAATTGTACACAGGTTCGGGCACTGGTAAGGACTCTAGCTCACTTCACATTGGGACACTGTTCACTTGTTCTCCTGTGACGTGGCTGCTTAAGCGTGTTGTGATCATTCACAGCTGTTACTCATCAACAACCGGCAAAACCAAGATCTCGCTGACTTTTTAAATAGTACATTGTAAAAAGTGCTGTAATTATGCTATTACATATACATGCATAGAATTGGAGGAATATAATTAAATGTTACTTATAAAAATGTTTACAATTTAAAATAAATATTATTTTAAATATTGAGTAGATTGTGGTCCCTAACTGTCTAGCAATGTGTGTTTATATGTAAACTAAAACAAACATTTTTCTTTATAAAAATTTGCATATTATAAAGTTTATTGAGTAGGCTCGCATGTTTTTCGGTTTGAGGGCTTTAGAAAAGGTCACGTGATTTCCGGTAAGGGAACATAGGGACCATCGATGCTCACTGTTTTTTGCATTGCATGGAATTTTTAGGTAACTAACGTTTGGCGTAATGGCAGACTCCCTAATCACAGTGCCCCGACTGAACAAGTTAGATGATTGCACCTGCACTCACTCTTTTTTATATGATTGTAAAGTAAAATAACGTTTAAGGGGTGGTTTCCTGGAAAGGGATTAGACTAGTCCTAGACTAAAATAAATGTAAGAGCTGCTCAAACTGAAAACAACTTGCAATGCCATATCTTAAAATACATCAGTGCCCTTAGTTTTGCTTCAAAATGTACACAAGTAAAGTTTTTAGTAAGGCATGTTTGTTAAAACTAGTTATATTTCCTAATTAAACTAAGGCCTAGTCCTGTCTTGAACTAATTACTGTAACCACCCCTATAATCTTTTAATATTATTTCTTGCCATTTTTTTATGTGCCCCTCTGGTGAAACACTGGCCCCTCCTTGGCCCCCCTAGTGAAAATTGTCTAGAACCGCCACTGGTTGTCTGCATGTTTGGGTTTGTGTTTTTACTAACTTCAACATGCTGCTGTTTCGACCAGTATGTTTGGATTATTTGTTTTGACCAAATCGATCACCATCACCAGTATTTCGTCCTCCTCCACTACTATCAACACAAATGACAGCTTGCTCTTATACTTTTCCCCATTTTGGATATAAAACATCAAACATAAACATTACTGGACCGTTTTCACAAACTTCTGCCGTTACCTGTTGGTGTTCGTGACACGCCTCAATTTTCCCCGCGAGCCCTCTGCCTGTGTCGAAGAAAGGAGAAAGTAAGCGGGTTGAGTCCGGTTCTTCAAAGTAACTGTAAACTTCCCTCACCACATCGTAAGGCCCGCCTCTCCCCTCATTCGATTGGACAATGGAAAGATGCGAATGACGTCGGCTGCTTTTCCGATCTCTGCGCTCCTTCAAGAACGCGTGCTGTGACTGGCGGCAAAAACCGCAGGGCGCTCGGGGCGCATAAACAGCGCACATACGCTCACTGCCTATAGAATATCATTCAAAAAAGGCGTCTGCATCTGCCATAAACGCGTTTGGTGTGATTGGCCCCTAAGTCTCCCCTTCCTCATTGATTGTGTTTTGACTGTTTTCCCCACCGGGCTTGGCTAACGTGTGTGGTGCGGCCTCACAAACAATTCTGTTCCCAGACACACACAGGGCTAACATGAAAGCCTCACTATCACTCTAGGCCAGGGGTAGGCAACGTCGGTCCTGGAGTGCCGATGTCCTGCAGAGTTTACCTTCAACTCTAATCAAGCACACCTGAACAACTAATCAAGGTCTAAAGAGTCACCTGAAAACTACAGGCAGGTGAGATTTTATCAAGGTTGGAGCTAAAATCTGCTGGACATCGGCACTCCAGGACCGACGTTGCCTACCCCTGCTCTAGGCACAGTGTAGTAAGCACGTCCTGATTTTGCCAAGTGGCTGATGTCCTCAGACCAACTTTTTTAATGTTGTTCCTGGAACAACAACTGCCGCTACCAATCAACGCTTGAGGTGTCATCAAATTGAGCCGCGCTCAAAAACTGGGGAGGTGCTTAACGCGAAATTGTTCAACCGCTCCAGGAGTGAAGGATATCAGACAGGTTGCAGATTTATAAGTTGCATCGGTAAGCAAATTTTATAAAATTATGCATTGTAAATGTGTTTCTACTGAGCACGATGTATTGCGATGTTTCGCGAAGAAATAAAATTTGCGCAAAACCAAAGCTGTTAGCTCGCTCATGTAACGTAAGTTAACGAACCGAATCCATTTGCACGCTCGCGGCAGGATGGCGCGCTTGACTGTTTCTCTGTCTGCCCCCCGGGAGATCGTAAAGCCGGATCTGTTCACCCGTTTCGCCCCAAAATATCGCACAATACTATATCATATTTATAATATTATTTATTCTGCAACGCGACGACGCCTTCAGACCATCATTTAAGTGTTGATCTCAGTCATCTTATCATATATATTTATTTTGTAACGCGACGATGCCTTCAGACCATCATTTAAGTGTTGATCTCAGTCATCTTATCATATATATTTATTCTGTACGCGACGATGCCTTCAGACCATCATTTAGGTTTTGATCTCAAGTCATCTTATCATATATATTTATTCTGTACGCGACGATGCCTTCAGACCATCATTTAAGTTTTGATCTCAAGTCATCTTATCATATATATTTATTCTGTAACGCGACGATGCCTTCAGACCATCATTTAAGTGTTGATCTCAGTCATCTTATCATATATATTTATTCTGTAACGCGACGATGCCTTCAGACCGTCATTTAAGTGTTGATCTCAGTCATCTTATCATATATATTTATTTTGTAACGCCACGATGCCTTCAGACCGTCATTTAACGTTAAGTGTTGATCTCAAGTCATCTTATCATATATATTTATTCTGTACGCGACGATGCCTTCAGACCATCATTTAAGTGTTGATCTCAAGTCATCTTATCATATATATTTATTCTGTAATGCAAAGATGCCTTCAGACCGTCATTTAAGTGTTGATCTCAAGTCATCTTATCATATATATTTATTCTGTAACGCGACGATGCCTTCAGACCGTCATTTAAGTGTTGATCTCAGTCATCTTATCATATATATTTATTCTGTACGCGACGATGCCTTCAGACCGTCATTTAAGTGTTGATCTCAGTCATCTTATCATATATATTTATTCTGTACGCGACGATGCCTTCAGACCATCATTTAAGTGTTGATCTCAAGTCAACTTATCATATATATTTATTCTGTAACGCGACGATGCCTTCAGACCGTCATTTAAGTGTTGATCTCAGTCATCTTATCATATATATTTATTCTGTACGCGACGATGCCTTCAGACCATCATTTAAGTTTTGATCTCAAGTCATCTTATCATATATATTTATTCTGTACGCGACGATGCCTTCAGACCGTCATTTAAGTTTTGATCTCAAGTCATCTTATCATATATATTTATTCTGTAACGCGACGATGCCTTCAGACCATCATTTAAGTGTTGATCTCAAGTCATCTTATCATATATATTTATTCTGTACGCGACGATGCCTTCAGACCATCATTTAAGTGTTGATCTCAGTCATCTTATCATATATATTTATTCTGTAATGCGACGATGCCTTCAGACCGTCATTTAAGTGTTGATCTCAGTCATCTTATCATATATATTTATTCTGTAACGCGACGATGCCTTCAGACCATCATTTAAGTGTTGATCTCAGTCATCTTATCATATATATTTATTCTGTAACGCGACGATGCCTTCAGACCGTCATTTAAGTGTTGATCTCAGTCATCTTATCATATATATTTATTCTGTAACGCGACGATGCCTTCAGACCGTCATTTAAGTGTTGATCTCAAGTCATCTTATCATATATATTTATTCTGTACGCGACGATGCCTTCAGACCATAATTTAAGTGTTGATCTCAAGTCATCTTATCATATATATTTATTCTGTAATGCAAAGATGCCTTCAGATCGTCATTTAAGTGTTGATCTCAAGTCATCTTATCATATATATTTATTCTGTAACGCGACGATGCCTTCAGACCGTCATTTAAGTGTTGATCTCAGTCATCTTATCATATATATTTATTCTGTACGCGACGATGCCTTCAAACCATCATTTAAGTGTTGATCTCAAGTCATCTTATCATATATATTTATTCTGTAACGCGACGATGCCTTCAGACCATCATTTAAGTGTTGATCTCAAGTCATCTTATCATATATATTTATTCTGTAACGCGACGATGCCTTCAGACCGTCATTTAAGTGTTGATCTCAGTCATCTTATCATATATATTTATTCTGTACGCGACGATGCCTTCAGACCATCATTTAAGTTTTGATCTCAAGTCATCTTATCATATATATTTATTCTGTACGCGACGATGCCTTCAGACCGTCATTTAAGTTTTGATCTCAAGTCATCTTATCATATATATTTATTCTGTAACGCGACGATGCCTTCAGACCATCATTTAAGTGTTGATCTCAAGTCATCTTATCATATATATTTATTCTGTAACGCGACGATGCCTTCAGACCATCATTTAAGTTTTGATCTCAAGTCATCTTATCATATATATTTATTCTGTACGCGACGATGCCTTCAGACCGTCATTTAAGTGTTGATCTCAAGTCATCTTATCATATATATTTATTCTGTACGCGACGATGCCTTCAGACCGTCATTTAAGTTTTGATCTCAAGTCATCTTATCATATATATTTATTCTGTAACGCGACGATGCCTTCAGACCATCATTTAAGTTTTGATCTCAAGTCATCTTATCATATATATTTATTCTGTACGCGACGATGCCTTCAGACCGTCATTTAAGTTTTGATCTCAAGTCATCTTATCATATATATTTATTCTGTAACGCGACGATGCCTTCAGACCATCATTTAAGTGTTGATCTCAAGTCATCTTATCATATATATTTATTCTGTAACGCGACGATGCCTTCAGACCGTCATTTAAGTTTTGATCTCAAGTCATCTTATCATATATATTTATTCTGTAACGCGACGATGCCTTCAGACCATCATTTAAGTGTTGATCTCAAGTCATCTTATCATATATATTTATTCTGTAACGCGACGATGCCTTCAGACCATCATTTAAGTTTTGATCTCAAGTCATCTTATCATATATATTTATTCTGTACGCGACGATGCCTTCAGACCGTCATTTAAGTGTTGATCTCAAGTCATCTTATCATATATATTTATTCTGTACACGACGATGCCTTCAGACCGTCATTTAAGTGTTGATCTCAAGTCATCTTATCATATATATTTATTCTGTAACGCGACGATGCCTTCAGACCATCATTTAAGTGTTGATCTCAAGTCATCTTATCATATATATTTATTCTGTAACGCGACGATGCCTTCAGACCGTCATTTAAGTGTTGATCTCAGTCATCTTATCATATATATTTATTCTGTACGCGACGATGCCTTCAGACCATCATTTAAGTGTTGATCTCAAGTCATCTTATCATATATATTTATTCTGTAACGCGACGACGCCTTCAGACCATCATTTAAGTGTTGATCTCAGTCATCTTATCATATATATTTATTCTGTAACGCGACGATGCCTTCAGACCGTCATTTAAGTGTTGATCTCAAGTCATCATATTGTATTTATTCTGTTGTAAGACATTGACCATTATTTTCATCTGATGTGTGGTAGTGAGCCAATATGACATACGACGGTATATATGGTATGTCTCAAATCTGCACAGTTGTCTGTAGCAGTTGTCAGAGTCATTTATATGACATCTCATTAGAAAGGGTGTGATATAGACCGTTTCAAAATATGTAAACATCACTGGTCCAGAAGCACTTCCTGTTTCAGGTTTTTAACACTAGATAAACGTTGGGATAAAATAAACCAACAGAACATATAGAACTGAATTAACTGAAGTTAAACAACCATCTTAAATATAATAATGATATATGTGAAATAAACAAAAATACTGTCACAAACTGTAACAGGAAGTGTTTCTGGACCAGTGTTGTTTACATCTTTTGAAATGGTCTATACATGATTTAGATTTTAAATACCATGGTTGTTCTGCCTTTTTAAATAACATAAATTAAAATTTAATAGTGTCATAGAATGGTGTCAAGAGTATAACTACTGTATCAATGAAACATGATCTAAATTCTTGCTTCTGTGTATAAAGGACAGCAAGTGGAAATAAGAGTTGAGAGAATGGAAGGTATAATTTTACGTTACTATAATTTTACAGAATTTATTTTTTAACATGTTTTAATTCCAACAAAGTGCATTTCTCTCTAGCTAACACATGCTGTTGCAGTGTTAAGTCATATGTTCAGTTTGTGCTTTCAGAAGTTAGTCATCTTTAAATTTGTTCTTTGTAGATGTTGAAGTATTAAAACGTTTGAAAATGAAGAGGCCAACATTCAAAGTTGGAAGTGTTGGGCCATATAACATCCAAATAAATAGTTTGACCACTTTAGTGGAAGACGACAAAGTTTCTGATGAGGTAAGGTAATATTTTTATAGTAAGGGTATGGAAATACTTTGAACACTAATATTTCACCATCAAATTCTGCATGTGATTCACAAAGAGACAGAGATCAAATAAAATCTACAGTTTTATCTATTTTATTGGCTTGCCAGATGCCACAATGGTTCAGGCTACAAGACTGCTGATAAATGTCTCATAGTATTTATCTGTGACAGTGACTGGTCAAAGATATTGAGCATTGCCGTTTTCAAGTATTTAGCAGTCAGATTCTTTTACCTTATCTTTTTACTTGAAATTTCAGGTCATGGATTCCATATGTGATGTTCTAAGCAGGGTAAGCTTAATTTATAAATACTTAACTGGCATCTATAAATACTTTACTGTTAACAATATGTAAAGAAATGTAACTTTCACCTCTGTTGAAATGCAATTCAAAGTACATTGTTCCTCTACCTGAATTTAGATTCGCCCAGGTGTTGTACATATAAATTCTCAGGCACTAACCAAAATATTGGATGGGTCCAAAAGGGCAAAAAGCCACTATTTTATCAAGGTATGACTCAATGGTTTTGTAACTGACCTGCATCTTTTATACAAAGAATATCTGCTAGGTTTCAGTGAGCTTGACTCAATTAGAATTACTGTATAAGATTGACTGTATAAAAATTGTTAGAGGTGCTGTTTAATTCATTTTCTTTTCTCTTAATAGAATAACATTTTTGAGGGGACAACAGAGGTGTTTGGCCCTTATCTCGAGGGTGGTAATCACTGGACATTTTTTGTGAGTCGTACCATTTTAAAGATGAAACATTCTCACTTGTGGGTTCCAGTTTGTTCTTGTCTTGAAAAAATATTCAAAAAAATGTTTTTGTCAATTTACCACTGCCTGTTGTGAAAATCTTGTAGGTAAAAATATTGCTGAAGGACAACATAAAACCAGGACAATTAACAAATCTGACAAAAATGCCCACTAACGTTAGTAGTCAACCAAGTTGGATTTCTTAAATTTGCAGTATGTGTTAAAGCTGCAGTGATTTGGCAGAAAAAGTCACTATGCGCACACAAGCAGTGGAGAGCTACCTGTAGGGCTAAATTCAAGGCTTCACTTTCCCTATTTCAAAAAAACAACTATTCACCTTAATATGCATCTGAAAGAAAAGTTAACTACAGTTACAGAAAGCAACAGTTCACACCATCTTTGGTGAAGCTGCGAAATTTTACAGACAATGTTCATTACATTACATGCTGATCTTAAGAAAATGAAAGGCTGGCACTCTGCACATAAGCTGTGTGATCATGTAATCTGGTATAACTGTCTGATGATATGAGGTTTTGGGCTATGGAACTCAGGATTTAGAACAGGGCTGGGCATCGAGGGCCACAGTCCTGCAGAGTTTAGCTTCAACCTTAATCAAACACACCTGAATGTCATTTTCAAACAGTCCTGAAGACTTTAATTCAATTTTTCAGCTGTGTTTGATTAGGGTTGGAGCTAAACCCTGCAGGGACACTGGCCCTCAGGACCAGGAGTTGCCCACCCCTGATTTAGAACATGTCTAAGCCATAAATCAAAAGCTAATAATTGAAGTGTCTGGTTATGTATGGCTATTATAACTTGAGTTATTCTGTTTTAGCATTGCAATGTTGACAAAAGATGTATCACTTACTTTAACTCCTTTGGAGAGATGGAGTGGCAGTGCCAAGCAATTGCCCAACACTGGTGGTATGTATTATTCATTGTTTTGCTATATGGACCAATTTAAGGCTATTTTTAGAACCAAAATAAATTGACAGTAAACGCTTTTCTTATATAGCACTCTGGATTACTTAATTCTGATTGGCCAGATCTTTTTTCAGATACCAATTTTTTGAAACTAATAACACTGGTTCATCCATTTACTGTGAGTCATCTCATCTTGTAATGTAAATATGCCTAATTAATAACATCTTCGATTATATTTACAGATTAAACCAAATGCATGTCCAACTTGTTTGAAGTTGAACTTTGACCTTGAATATGTCTTGGTTTAAAGGGATAGTTCACCCAAAATATGAAGGTTCTGTCATAATTTACACAAACAGGTTTTGAACAACATGAGAGTCTGATAGCAACGATTGACTTTTTATAGTATTTTCTCCACTTGCAAAATAAGCCCCTTACAGATATACCCTTTCAGAATGATAAAATTTGTCTGTTGTCTTCTCTTTGAAGTTCATACCACCCTGTTGTGGTTTATATTGCAATAATAAATGGCTGCTGGTACATTATCCATTACTTAACCTTATGTTGCCTCTTTAATTTCCATCTTCCATCGGTCTTTGGCCTTTATTGTTTTGTTTCCCAGAGGGATCCTTACAGATAAAAAAAAAATCCTTCATACAAAGAAACTTTGAGTCTGATTTAACATTACTGTACAACTGCTGATATGTGAGTTGTACAAGACATTGTCTCTTAATGTTTTAATTAATTTGTTGTTGATTACAGTGATTTTGCCACTGCAAGGGGAGTTCAAGGAGAGTGGGTCCTCAAAACTACAAAACACAGTTTGCAAACAGACTCTGTCTCATGTGGTGTCCACACACTTGCAGTAAGTTCATTTCTATTGCCAAGATCAGGACCTTGTGTTAGGTTGCAGATGCTTAACATTACTTGATGTATATGTGATGGCCAGTGTCTAGATCTCTTTTTTTTACAGTTCTTTATTTAGGTTATTTATAAGAGGCCATTTTAATATGTTTTGTGTTATAACTTTAATTACCTTTTTGCAAATGTTAAAAAGTCTAAATTTAAATTATATTGTAATGACATATGGGTGTGGCTTTAAAATTGTAACCCATTTCACACATTCTTTCATTACTGTTACATTAAGTGCCAATAATTTGGTGACCAATATATATATTTCATTCTTATTGTTTTAAAATATGTTTTGTCTGTCTTAAAGTTTGCCACAGAATTTATAAAGTCTGGTGGTTGCATTACCTCCTTCCAGTGCCCTGCAATACAACAGGAGAGAACGCGCCTTGCCTTGCTTTTGTACCGGTCTTTAGGTATGTGCCCCATAAATGTAATCATAAGTAAATAAATTTAAGTTCAGAATTTTACTTTTATATTTCTATTTTTCACTCATCAACAATGTTGTTGAAGGTAATAAGGGTACTGGATACCCAGTTCCTCCTTTGTTAGCTTCAAAAGCACAGTAACGGCCCACTGTAAAAAGCATTTAAATCATAATAAAAAGTGCATCAGAAACAAACGGCTTTACTTTGCATGGAATAAGTTACCCAGATAGCATGCAACCATTGAAACAATGTTGAAAACCGGTGATTTGTCAATGTTAATAGCGTTGAATCAATATCACGTTTGCACCCTCCATTAATATTGAAAAAATATTGAAATGTCAACAAATCACCATTATCGTGATCAGTGTTTGCTTTAGTTGCGCCCTTGACTCTTGTGTTTTAATGGTAAGTTTTTTTTGGCTGCTGAAGCAGTGATTTAAAATACATCTGCTATTGTGAAGAAAACAAAGATCTAATGTTATTAAGTAGTTTAATTCTTGTAGATATACCTAAATAATATTAATGAAATACTGTTAAAGATGTGTAAGAAATGGATTTTACAGTACTCGTTGGAAGCAGGGTCAGGTCTGTTATGTTGAGAATTATAAAAACACATTAAGAAGATCAAGCTACTGAATCTATCTCTGACATCATGAATCGGTCTATGAATCTCATCAATGGTGACAATCAACAAAAGAAAGCTTCATGCTGCAATGCATGCTGGGGATTATCGTAGTACTAAACTAATTTATGACTCCCAGCATGCATTGCTGTTGATCGTTTTATCTGAATTTGTTTGATGATTGTCACCATTGTTGAGATTTGTAGGATGAGTAATGATGTCTGAATGTGTCAGCATTTTTTCTGTTTGACTAGTCACAGTGTATTTACAAACCAAAACAATTATATTTGTCAAAAATGGATCAACATAATCATGTAAAGCAGCTTAATTTTATATCATCTTCACAAAAAGCAATCAGTTTCAACTGAACTTTGAAACACATCTTTCTTTACCAATGCACACGTGTTTCTACATAAACACATACAAACACTAAAAAAGAAAAGAACAAAATTAACTTAGTTAACGTCAAGAGTCTTAGGGCCCTCTTTTAACGATCTAAGCGCATTGTCTAAAGCGCACAGCACAACGTCTAAATGGGCGTGTCCGAATTCACTTTTGCTAATTTAACGACGGGAAAAATGGTTTGTGCGCCAAGCGCATGGTCGAAAAGGGTAGGTCCTATTGTAATGGGAGTATTTTGGGCGTAACGTGCAATAAACCAATGAGAGTCACAGCTCTCATCCCCTTTAAAAGCCTGTTGTGCTGGCGCTATGTCTAATCCCTATTTAGATGACGGACTTCGTAAACTGAAAAACTAAGCGGAGGAAGAAGATCCCCAGTTTAAGATTAATGTTAAATAATTGTGTTGTTTTTCACGTGTATTGAAATTTGTTATTTAAAACCTTTAAAAATCGTTTTCTTTTAGTCATGGAAGTAAAAAAGCAGGCTTTTTATTGCTTTAAATGTATGGCTGTCCAATATCATCAAAAAATTATTTACACGTATGTAAGATAAGGTTTGTACTCTAAAAATACTTTATTTGTAACAAACAGGAGATAAATAATTTACAAACGGCTCTCCAGCAGGTTCAGCACTTGGACAGCGTTTTTTAAGCAAAGAGTTTTTTATTGCTTAAAAATGTTTCTCATCTCACCATATTCACAGGTCATCATATACAATAAATCCGTGAGGTAGCATTAAAAAAAACATTTAAAAAACAGATGCATTTGTTTAAAGCAAAGCATTTATTTACTTACCAGGCTACAGGTGAAGCAGCTCTTCTAACGTCTCATAATTGGTCCTCATTTATGTCCAAGAGACTGAATAATAATCTTTTACATTCAATCCTTTAATGTTTCATATTTAAAAGCGTTTTTGTGCTGCTTCGCATTCATGTAATATGTGATAATGAAACCCGCGTTGTCCTCCCATTTATAGGGGCATATTACTAAAGCGCTCTTTAAATAACAAAAAAAACATATTGCGCCATTGACTGTAGACTTTAGAGCAGGTTTTTGTTGGTCAATGGCGTAGTCTATTTTAGTTGCCTCAAAAATAGCAACGCGCCAACAATGCGCCTGAACACACCTCGTTTTCAGACCAGAACGCCCATGGGCGCAAATGCATTTGCTATTTAAACAACGTGGCGCTAAACGTGAAATTTTTAATTGCGCAGGGTGGAAACTAGCGAAAGACACTTGCGTTGCGCATTGCGCAAGGTGTAAGAGAGCCCAATGACCCAACTAAAGCAAACACTGATCACAATAATGGTAATTTGTTGACATTTCAATATTTTTTCAATATTAATGGAGGGTGCAAACGTGATATTGATTCAATGGTATTAACATTGACAAATCAACAATTTTTAAAATTGTTTCAATGGTTGCATGCTATCTTGGTACACACTTAGTAGTCAGATTACTTAATTGCAAAAAGTGGATATTCGATATGAAGCATATCATGAGGAAAAAAACTAGTCAAAATTAGAAATGGGATAAGGGATGAAATAAGCATTTTTAATAAGCATAAAAAGACAAAGAAATATTGACTGTGAATTTTCATATTTCCAGACCGAACCAAAACATGTGGAATTTGTTCCAAAAATGTGTTGGGGAGAAAAAGAGTAAGTCATGTTTTCACATTCTCTGGCATTCATTATCATCGGATTCTGTGGCTGGCATTCATTATTGAAAATGCGCAAAATGCATATAAAAATATACACACATACATGAAAACATACACACTGGGCACAGTAAACTTTCATATTCTTGTTTTAACTGTGCATTTAAATTTGACATACAGGCACAAATATAGACAAAGGTTTTGGGATACCCACTTCTATTGAACAGGTTTGAGTAACACAAATCTTAGTGCTATAGCATATAATGATATCCTAGAGCAGGGGTCTTTAGTGTTTTTCGGGGAAGAGACACCTTAGATGAGAGAGGCATGGAGCAGGAACCCTCTGATACTAAATGCTTTATCGTATTAGGCACAATGCAAAGTGGAGTAAAGTACAATTACTGACCAATCAGAATCAAGGACTGGAACTTAATTTTATATCGTTTTATAAATATAAACAACATAGTATGGCTGTGTGACAATATGGTTTAAAGGTCACATTCTTCATTAACCCATTTTTAACCCTAGTTAGTGTGTAATTTTGCTATAATAGCATAAATAATAACTGTAAAATGATGAAGCTCAAAGTCCACTGCCAGGCGATATATTTTCTTTAATAGAATTCCCCTTTCAAAGCCTACAGCGAACGGTCGGTTTGGAGTACAGCCCTCTACTTCCTGCTTTGACATCAGTAAAACATTTTTTTTACTAAACTCCGCCCACAGGATGCTCCTGTCGAATCACAACACAACTAAACAAACTACACAATCAGAACTCAATACGTATTTCTGAAGGAGGGGCCTTATAGAACAAGGAAGACATCAGCTCGTTTTTAGGACAGTGAAAACAGGCGCTATACAGATAAGTAAATTGTGTGAAAAATACTGCTTTTTTTACACGCGAAACATGAACACGTTATATTGCCCACTATAAACACAATCAAAGCTTCAAAAACACAGAAAGAACATGAGCTTTAAGACAGCACATTAGCACCATTATCCTGTTTTTTTTAGGCAGAGCAACTTTTCCATTCCAGCATGACAATTCCCAAAGCAAGGTTCAAAAATAAATTATTGATTTAGTCTGGTGTGGAAGAACTTGACTGGTCTGCATAAAGCCCAGACCAAAACCTAGCTGAACACCTGACTTGCAAGGTCTGAGCCAAACTGGAGATTTCAAATTGCCCTTCTCTTGGTGTGTTTATATGCGTATAGTTTATGGACTGTGGAACAAAACCACATACTGTAATACCCAGAGTAAACCAATGCTGACACAGGGAGAACATGTAAACTTCACACAGAAAGACCTCCTGACTCACCCAGGGATCTTCTTGCTGTAAGAAAACTGAGCTCTGTGTGGGATGATCACTGTGTGTCCCAAACATCTTAATTAGATGGGGCATCCCAATACTTGTCTAAAGTGTTTGTATGTATGTATGTATGTGATTTACACACCTACTGTATATGATTTCTATGTATATTGTTTCACAGGCAACATGCACCTGTGGGGCAGTGCTGCATTTACAGTGTGCAGCCACACCTGTGTGCTACATATGCCAAGGTACTATATTGATGCAGTCTCATCACCCAGGCACATATGCTATATAATCTCCTTCACCCTGCCCAGCCAAGCAAAAAATCTTAATTTTCTGTTTGACAGATAAATAGTTATGATTATGAACAAGTGTGCTGTTGCTTGACACCACAGATTTTGTGTTTTGTATTATTGTGTTTAGATGACAGCAACTTGTTATCCCAGATCTCTTTGCCTACAGCAGCCACGTCAGCGCTCCTGGGTAACTTTTTTTATTTACTGGTTAGATTTTTTATCAGTCGTGCAAAGGTTTCTTTTAGATAATCTCAGACATGTTTATATCTTGTGTTATTTTTAACACAGCTGACACTGACCTGGTAGAACAATTCTCTAGATCTGCAGAATGCTCTGCACTACAACAGGGTAACTGTTCAAATTCTTTCATTTTTTGAGTTAACTAAACTTCCCATGTACTCTCTTCTAGTCACTTCTCCTGGGACAGACAACTTTCATGTTGTTCTGCTTTGGGGACCCATGGTTTTACAGGAAGTAATTATTATTAAAATATTTTTCATCGCTAGGGTAGGGTTAGGTTTGTGACTCCAGGAAGGAGGTAAAGTTAAGGGTTTTGTTTATAAACAGTTTCCCCTGAGGCAAAATGGCTTGAAAATAGGTTGGACTTGGGGATATACATTTTAATTCAATTGATAATCCTTGATAATTCAATACCATTTTCATTGTATTTATCTCTATTCATATGAGATGTCTGGACATCTCCAGTAACTTGTAGTAATTAGGAAGGAAGTTTAGGATCTTAATACTGTGTTATTTAAACTCCAATGAAGTGGTGAAAATGTTTTTTCTCGTAAATACATTGTTGTAGACATGACACTTCAACATGTATTCTGACATATTTTTGCACAGAAGAAACAGTTATGGCCATGTTGGGCACCATAGGAATACCTATGGCTTGTTGCACTGAGGAAGAGATGGAAGAGGAGGACAAGG
Organism: Paramisgurnus dabryanus; assembly: GCF_030506205.2. NCBI lineage: Eukaryota > Metazoa > Chordata > Actinopteri > Cypriniformes > Cobitidae > Paramisgurnus > Paramisgurnus dabryanus. The sequence goes on from NC_133352.1 coordinate 1,419,223, forward strand.
AAGAAAAGAAGCATGAGCAAGACAACCAAGAAAGACATAGGGAAGATGAGGGAAAGGTGGAGAAAGAAAAGAAAGTGTACAAAGTTTTAGGGAGGCTAACGTCACAAAGAAAGTGTTACGAGGTAGATGAAGATGAGTTGAGGAGGAGGGTCATAGGAGAAAACATGTCCACAAACATGTTTCGAATGTTAATAAGGGTTTGTATTTCTGTTATATACATGCATTTAAGTATAAAGCACAAAAGTTTTAACGTCAAATTATAGGTCTAAGACTGCCATGTTTTTGTGGTTTAATAGATGTGTAGCAACTTTTCTTAAATCAAAACTCTTAGCTACTCTCCCCTTAATAGTTTGGTCATACGCAATATGGCACATTGTATTTCGACAGCCTGCTTTCATTCTTTAAATCTGGGACACTTCTTCTTCAAACATAGGTCAACAAAAAGGATGTTCCACCCAATGTATTGCAGCAGCCTAGAAAGGCAAAGACAAAGGTGACAATATTCAGCACCTTAACAGAGGGAGAGGCAGAAGACCTTGCCAAAGGCTTTGGCATGGCATTGGCTAAACATGTGCCCAAAGAGAAGCTACTTACTGGGATACCTGAAGACGACATTCCAGCAACGCTGTGAGTGTCTTATCTCTTACTTTCTCACACAGGTGCATTAATGCAGTGCTTCCCAATCCAGCTCCTTGAGTACCCCCTCACAGAAAGTTTTAGATGTCTTCTTATTTAACACACCTGATTCAACTCTTCAGCCTCCTTCCAGACTGGTTAACATGTCTCCCTAACAAGCTGATGAGTTGAATCAGGTGTGTTAAATAATGAGACATCTAAAACATTCCGAGAGGGGGTAGGCATGGGCCGATTACCGGTTTCAAGGTATACCGAGGTTTAAATCAGTCAAGGTTTCAAAACCACTAAAATGTTCTGTGATACCGTCTCCAAGGTATGAGCTGTGTTTATACAAAATTCATTAAATCATGAAGTCATGTGATTGATTTGATGTTTACATTTAATATATATTACGAAAATATTATATATGTTTTGAAAGCATATTATAATTTAAAGGCTTTATTGTACCTGGCATTTGAAAATAACACATTTTAGTGTTGCAATGGCAATACCGCAACACCGTGAAACCGTGGTATTTTTGCTAAAGGTTATCATACCACCAGAATCTTATACCGGCCCATGCCTAGGAGGGGGTACTTGAGAACCACGATTGGGAAACACTGCATTAAAGGGATAGTTCACCCAAAAACTCTTGTCATCTTTTACTCACCCTCATGTTGTTCTACACTTGTATGAGTATATTTTTTTTCAGATGAACACAGAAGATATTTTGATAAAGGATTGTAAGCACACAGTTGACGGTACACATTAAAGTCGACATGAAACAGAAGTAGTGATTCTTATTTTTCCTGTGGTGATTTATATCCGAGTGAAACAGCTTCTATAAAAAAAGGTTATCTGGGACTTAAATTCTTCCATTGAGAATTTATTGAATTATTTTAAGTTTGGTCATGTTCCTAATTGCTAATCACTGTTATCTTTTTCTGGACCCCGCCCACCTGTCATACCGTATGACCGGAAGTAAAGAGAGATCAGTTTTTGATTTAAAGATTATGAGGGCACATGAATTTAAAATTATGAAGCTCACAGATAAGTGTTTTGTAAAAAAAACCCACAAAATTTCAAAACAAATTTCACACTTTCATTGCGACTTTAACAACAACAACAATACTATGGAAATCAATTGGTATTGTCAACTGTGTGCTTGCCATCATTTATCCATATCTTTTTTGAGTAAACAGAATAAAGAAACTCATATAGAGCAACATGATGGTAAATGATTAAGTGTTTTTGGAAAAACTATACCTTTAAACTTGGGTCAAAGGGTTTTGATGGATTCACCTTTCTCTTGTTCAGGTTTTATTTAAAATAATTTGATAGCATGTGTCTATTGATGGTAACTGTCAATAATAACAGTAACAGTGCACAGTTTAACACTTTATTCACAGTTTATAAATATTACCACCATACATGGTTGTTGTTTGTGTAAATAATATATATGTAAACAAAAATGCCTTATTTTGCCATTACGGTGATTGAATGATTACTTGAGTAACATGAGCATCTTTATTTGCAGGCGAAGCATTGAAAGAATGAAGATTAACATGCAAAACCTAGGACCTGAATCTGAGTTGGATTTGGCCACTCACCGCTTTGGGCCCACAGCAGCTGATGTTTTCTTTTCTTTTTTAGAGGACTCTTTAAAAACCCAGGACCCAGAAGGGACTAACATGCACACATACAACACTACCATCCCAGAAATGTAATTAAGAATTTTTTTTAAATCAAAATCCACGTGACACTTTTTGTTTTGTATTTTATTTAGCATTGGAGACAAATACATACATACAAAAATAATAGTCTTTAATAAATGCGACTTTGTTCAAACCTTGATTTTGGTATTCTTTTTTGGACCAATGACTGCTCTTTGTTTTCTTCTTGGCTGGACAGGGAAACTGGTGATATTGTTCATTGTCTCTGTGGCAATGTCTCTGTTGGTCTTTCTTTTTCTATTGGTAAATAGTGGACGTATTTTACGCGAGTTGTCATCACAAAGTTTTTCAAATCTTTGAGTGTTCACATTTTCTTTCTGTATTTGCACATCCAGTTCATTGACTTTATGGGCAATATCCTCAGGTATTTTCTTCCATGTCTGTAGAGTGTTCAGTATGTTTTCCAGTTTCCAAATAGTCGAACTGTGCCTATCTTTATCTTCAGTTTCATGTTGAATAGGCTCCACTGGAATGTTTTCAATGTTTTCTGACTTTGTCTCACATACCTCATTTAAAAGTCCCTTTGCAAGTAGCAGACATGCACATTTTTTATGATATGAGAAAGTACAGCATTCACATACATTTGTCCCAACACAAGGTTTTGATGATGCTCTGCCAAACAAACTTTCAACCTCAAATTCTTTTGAGGCTTTGCATAAAATGCGATACTTGTTCCTTTGAATTAGGTTGTTGGCATGGGCTTGCAATTGTGTGTTTATGTCTGGAAAAGTCTCACTATCACCACAAGTGAGAAGACTTAATAAGATTAGATGCTTACATGTACATCCTCTTGTACCAGCTATACAACTGCAGAACTGTTCTGCAGGGCATACACAGTAAACTAAATGTGGATTGTTCTCAGATGGAACATTGTAGATGTACGTTTCTCTTGAAGCTACACTAACTTTTCTGGCCCAACCATTGTCTAGCATCCTTTGAGCAGAATTTTTCATTTCTTCTATTTTACATTGCAGAGGATTATAGACTCTCCCAACAGACTGTAGATCCTGTATTATATTGAAGTACTTCTCTGTCTTGTTCAGTAGCACATCAATCAGGTGATCCAATCTGCGATTCCGGATACCACAGAGGAACTGGTATTTTAAACGGTGGAAGAAACTAGGGGAAAAAAAAGAGACCGCTTGATTAGTTAAGTAGTAATAGACTTGATCAAATTTGAATGTACTATTGGTTTAGTCAGGCTTTAACAAGTTATAAAAGTCAAACATATTTACATAAGTATGTTTTCTTTGAAAAATTGTAGTCAAGCTGAAAGCAGCTGATGATTGGGAGAAATAGGCAAATCAGAAGAGTAGAAGGACTAAATAAATAAGCCAATTAAAGTCATTGCATAATACACATGTTGAGCAGTACTACAAACAACACACAATTTTTCACATTGTGAATTTTAAAACCAAAATTTAAATGCTGCGTAAAGCTATTTTAAATGTGCGTTTCGAGTTTGTCACACAACGGAAAATGTTATTAAACAATTTGAATAATAAAAATGACAAGTAAATATAAGTTATAAAAATCTTGGAAAATTTGGCATTAATCAGCAATGAAGAGAACATGCATAAAATATATACCGTTCTATTAGATTGTTTGTGTCAGAGTTTCCATGCTTATAGCATCTTCCAAAGTCTGACCACAGATGACCAATTGGCTCCCAGTGGTTCTGGAAATACATGCACACATTTTTTAAGTTCTTAAACCTGCAATGGAATATCCCAGCCTTTTCTTTGAATTCATGTTCCTGTGAAAATGGACAAAAAATACAATATTATTAGTTTGAACTGCAAATGATTTACAGGGGCCATTCCAGAAAGTAGGTTAAGGCCTTGTCACCGTGACTTTTTACGCGGTTCGGCCGGCCGTCCACACAGAAACGCAATATGACGTCACTGAAACAGAACATTTTGGAAAACCCCTACCAGGGTGAGTATTTTAAGAAACGCAGGTTGCGGTGTTGTCGTGTTGACAGTAAAACCAGGGTTTTTGCCTTGCAACGTCACTTTTGTTAGGCTTCTGATTGGCCAAGGTGGCTTTACGATTTGAGTTGTATCAACACCTGCTGGTGTGGCATGCTCTTGACAGCGCGTGATCACGTGATTTTGAGTGTTCATTTTTACATAGTGGTTGTGCACACGCTTAATTCTGAGTCAACCTACCTCTGAGTCAATTGAACTTACTCAGTTCAGCTGTTTTGTAACTGAAAACTCGTTTTTTTCTATCTCAGAGAAAGTCAACTCAGAGTTCAAGTTTTAACTCTGATTTGGTTGAACCTCCTTACTGAAACGGACCCCAGGGCATTTATGTAATCCTTGACCCCAGTTTGTGTATTCTGAGATTCTGTCATGTTCATGATTGATGGTTTTATAACAATTTAGGCCAATATGAAACAGAAGACATTTAATAACCATATGCTTATTGTATTTACAGTAACACATTGACACACCTTATCAAGGACAGACGGAAATATTTTTTATATGTTTGTGTTACTCAACTCATCTACCCTTTCAGGTGTACAATTTCTTATGTGAAAGAATTTTAAAAACTGAATTATGATAGCTGTTTTTCATGATAATCTATGTAAAAAAAAATTATACAATATCTAAAAGGTTTTCTTAAGCCAGGCACTGCATGTTCATATTGCATTACAGCACGTTATCAATGTTGTAATTGAATTATTTGAAAATATGTAAATGAAAAAGTAACACACCGTGGAACAGGATTTCAGCTCTGCCATCAATTGCATGATTTGTCCCCTTGTATCTGCCTTCTCAGGTCCACTCACTCCAGACTCTGACCTTGACAGCCAACGGATAACTGCCTGTGTATAATCATGATGGGAAAATGTAAAGAAAATATTTATGCTGTAACCTTCCATTGATCCAATGCATTTGGCTAAACTAGTCTGAGCACTAAAATGAGAGTAATGCTGTGTTAACGGAAAAAATCAACACAGCAATCAAAGAATTAATAAAATAGTCCACTAGGCTACAATGAAAACTTGTTCTCAATTATTTGTAGTTGCTTGCACCTGTAGATAGTCCTCTAGATTAAACTATGACAAAACTTATATTTGAAATGTCCTGCTACTTTGCAAACACCATGTCTAAAACTAAGTGACCATCTGGGACATTTTAGAGTAGACCATTCACATTTAAACTTGTTGGTTTATCCCAGACAGGGACTAGACTAGTCCTATAATAGTCTAAATGTAAGAGCTGAATAATGTCTGAACTGAAAACAGTTTGCACTGACACATCTTAAAATACATCAGTGCCCTTTGTTTTGTTTCAAAATGCACACAAGTTATGTTTTAAGTAAGGCATGTTTGTTTAAACAAGTTATTTTTCCTAATTAACTGTCTTAAAGGCGGTCTAAGGGAATCTGTGAATCCCCTCCCTTCCGTGCTTTCATGAACGCGACCAACACCCACCCCCAAATCCTTCTTGTCGTTTATTGGCTGGAACACTTTGTTATGTTTCGTGGTGGTAGGTTTGGCCATAGATATGTAAAGGCTAGATGTCTTACGGCGGAGTCTCTAACGTCCTCACCTAGCGGCCATCTTACCACAGACAGTTCGCTCACTCTAAGCATCGAGTTTAATGGTGCAGGTACTTTTAAATGACCATAACTTGCTCAATTTTCTACCAATTTTCAAACGGTTTGGTTTCTTACAAACGTTATTAACGTGGCTATAATTCTGGATGCTTAAACATTTTTCATGAATTTTTTCTATTTTTTTAGTATAAGCATGCAGTGTCATAGGTACATCTTTGACGTTTATAAAAAAACAAACCGTTTGAAAATCTGTAAAAAATTAAGCAAGTTATGGTCATTTAAAAGTACCTGTACCATTAAAACTCAATCGTACGAGTGAGCGAGCGTCATGTGGTAAGATGGCCGCCAAAATGCGGACGTTCCACTCAATTGGCCAGCAGCGCGGGCGAGACATCTAGCCTTTATACATATCTATTGGTTTGGCCACTGTGTCTTTATTGCAGTTTGTGGAGCCTGGGCTGTCTACAGAGATTGCGGTTTTTACAGTTTGATCAGTGGACAGGCGGCAAGCAGATAGTGAGGAGATGTTTGCTGTATGTAACAAAAAATGTTTTATTGTCTAAAATGCATGAATTCGCTTAGAGCGCCTTTAACCTAATCCATGTCCAGGAAACCACCTTTAAATCATCTGACATTATGTAATCATTGTAAATGTTACAATTAAATACACTTCTATTCCATTACTATTAAAAGGAGCAAAAATCATAGCAGTTTTCATTTCAACTTAACTTAGTACTTACTTGTGTGACATGGTACCAGCAAAGCAGGACATCTGACTCTTTGAATACCTTGCGGATGGCATTGATTTCACCCTGGTCTTTATCGACCATGAAGCACCTAAAAATACAAATATTTTAGGCTTAAAGGCAGAGAAACTAGAATCTATATAAACCATTCAAATCTATTTCAGACCTCTCTTAAAAATAAAGACAATTAAAATGAAAGACATGCATAAAAGTTTAATATTAAAGAAACACTTAACACATCATTATTGTATCCTTTGAAATTAATTAGTTTACATCACTTTATATTACCTTGGAGCTATGTAAAACGTTGGTTTCAGCTTTTCTAGTGCCAGCTGAATTGTAGCCTGCTTTTCATTTCCCAAGATCATATAGGCAACAGGTATGCCATGACCATGGCTATCCCTAACAATTAATGTAAATAAAGGAAATCCATACTGATTGACACAGTGTGTTGCGTCCATGAAGACAATATCTTTTCCATATTCTCGAAGGTTGTCTCTCATCGATGGTGTTTGCAAAACTATGACAAGATCTGTTTGAGGGCTGTAAGGCTGATAAAAAACAACACACTCTCTAAAAGGGCCCTCAAGAAGTTGTGTTGTACTATTGGCATCATCTTTGTGTTGCTGATTTTTTCGCATCATACATGTCCGAATATTGTCTATGTCTTTTGGAGTAACAAAATATGCTCGGTTGTTAAGATCAGTATGCCCTTGTTCCTTGGACCATTCATGAGATTTTAGGAGAATTGTATCTGGCTTAACACCAAGAGATAAAAGATCTTGAATATGCTTTACTAGCTCTTCACAAATTTTTTCTGAGTGAACCTCAGAAGAACTTGTTGGGTCATGTCCTGAATGAATACTGTAAATCCTTTCAACTATAACCAGTTTATTGACCCAATCTGTCCTCCTTTTAAAGGAAACATAGGCCTTACATCCTTTGGCTCGATAACTTCGGGGCATGCATGCTCCAGAGCGTTTGCATGTAAACAAAAAATATCCATCTCTCTGATTTTGCAGACTTGCAGAATTCACAATCCTAAAATTTGCATCTTTGGAGGTGTTTATGGTGGTTAGCCTATCTTGAATGAACTTAGAAGCTTCAGAATCCTTTTTCAGAACATGAACTGTAATATCAGTATTTCTGTTGTTTCCTTTACATCTCTCCTCTTTGAACACAGCTGTCTTTATATAATCATCCATTATAGATGTACAGAATAACACCTAAAAGCAAAGGGAAACAAACGAAAAATTAGTCTACAAACACCAACAATGTAAAAAAAACTAAAATCTCAAAACAATAAAATGCAATGTAGATTCTGAGCTCTGCATGTATTGAATAGTTGGAAAGATAATGATCTTTATAAAGAGGCATTAAAAACCTTCTGTCAGTCTGAATTCATTGTCACATTACAGAATAAATATATATGATAAGATGACTTGAGATCAACACTTAAATGATGGTCTGAAGGCATCGTCGCGTTACAGAATAAATATATATGATAAGATGACTTGAGATCAACACTTAAATGATGGTCTGAAGGCATCGTCGCGTACAGAATAAATATATATGATAAGATGACTGAGATCAACACTTAAATGATGGTCTGAAGGCATCGTCGCGTACAGAATAAATATATATGATAAGATGACTGAGATCAACACTTAAATGACGGTCTGAAGGCATCGTCGCGTTACAGAATAAATATATATGATAAGATGACTTGAGATCAACACTTAAATGACGGTCTGAAGGCATCTTTGCATTACAGAATAAATATATATGATAAGATGACTGAGATCAACACTTAAATGACGGTCTGAAGGCATCGTCGCGTACAGAATAAATATATATGATAAGATGACTTGAGATCAACACTTAAATGATGGTCTGAAGGCATCGTCGCGTACAGAATAAATATATATGATAAGATGACTTGAGATCAACACTTAAATGACGGTCTGAAGGCATCGTCGCGTTACAGAATAAATATATATGATAAGATGACTTGAGATCAACACTTAAATGATGGTCTGAAGGCATCGTCGCGTTACAGAATAAATATATATGATAAGATGACTTGAGATCAACACTTAAATGATGGTCTGAAGGCATCGTCGCGTACAGAATAAATATATATGATAAGATGACTGAGATCAACACTTAAATGATGGTCTGAAGGCATCGTCGCGTACAGAATAAATATATATGATAAGATGACTGAGATCAACACTTAAATGATGGTCTGAAGGCATCGTCGCGTACAGAATAAATATATATGATAAGATGACTGAGATCAACACTTAAATGACGGTCTGAAGGCATCGTCGCGTTACAGAATAAATATATATGATAAGATGACTTGAGATCAACACTTAAATGACGGTCTGAAGGCATCTTTGCATTACAGAATAAATATATATGATAAGATGACTGAGATCAACACTTAAATGACGGTCTGAAGGCATCGTCGCGTACAGAATAAATATATATGATAAGATGACTTGAGATCAACACTTAAATGATGGTCTGAAGGCATCGTCGCGTACAGAATAAATATATATGATAAGATGACTTGAGATCAACACTTAAATGACGGTCTGAAGGCATCTTTGCATTACAGAATAAATATATATGATAAGATGACTTGAGATCAACACTTAAATGACGGTCTGAAGGCATCGTCGCGTTACAGAATAAATATATATGATAAGATGACTTGAGATCAAAACTTAAATGATGGTCTGAAGGCATCGTCGCGTACAGAATAAATATATATGATAAGATGACTTGAGATTAAAACTTAAATGATGGTCTGAAGGCATCGTCGCGTACAGAATAAATATATATGATAAGATGACTGAGATCAACACTTAAATGATGGTCTGAAGGCATCGTCGCGTTACAAAATAAATATATATGATAAGATGACTGAGATCAACACTTAAATGATGGTCTGAAGGCGTCGTCGCGTTGCAGAATAAATAATATTATAAATATGATATAGTATTGTGCGATATTTTGGGGCGAAACGGGTGAACAGATCCGGCTTTACGATCTCCCGGGGGGCAGACAGAGAAACAGTCAAGCGCGCCATCCTGCCACGAGCGTGCAAATGGATTCGGTTCGTTAACTTACGTTACATGAGCGAGCTAACAGCTTTGGTTTTGCGCAAATTTTATTTCTTCGCGAAACTACAAGCAATACATCGTGCTCAGTAGAAACACATTTACAATGCATAATTTTATAAAATTTGCTTACCGATGCAACTTATAAATCTGCAACCTGTCTGATATCCTTCACTCCTGGAGCGGTTGAACAATTTCGCGTTAAGCACCTCCCCAGTTTTTGAGCGCGGCTCAATTTGATGACACCTCAAGCGTTGATTGGTAGCGGCAGTTGTTGTTCCAGGAACAACATTAAAAAAGTTGGTCTGAGGACATCAGCCACTTGGCAAAATCAGGACGTGCGTGTAGTAACCACCTCAATCTCCACAGCACCCCAATCGAAACTCTAAAATTGCATAGTACATGTGAAATCACACTAACACTACACCTGAGGCTAACTTTTGGGCAAGTGATGCACAATGTTATAATACAGTCTGCCAACCCTGAAAACAAAACAACCACCCCTTAAAAAAAATTAAATAAACAAACCAAACAAATAAACAACATATACCATAACTTGGAGGTACAATATTATTTGTAAAATTACAATAGGGAAAAAGTAAGTAAGTAAGTAAGTAAAGTTTATTTATATAGCACATTTAACACAGCTGCGCTGACCAAAGTGCTGAACAAAGCAAAGAATAAAAAGCACAGATAAAACAGAGAGCACAGACAAAAACAACATTAAAACAACATATTAAAAGACAGTAATTTAAGATGACAGTGAATTAAAATGCCTGGGAATACAAGTATGTTTTCAGCAGTGTTTTAAAAGTTACAACAGAAGATGCAAATCGGATGTCCAGTGGCAATTGATTCCAGAGACGGGGAGCAGCAATTGAAAAAGCTCTATCACCCTGTGGTAACTTCATCAATAAAGATTGAGTCAAGCACTTTCACGGTACTTGGTATTTATTTACTACAATGAAGATAACAGTGCACAGTAACAGAGCATATCCACGACTGGTTATCACTTTCTCTCTGTATGTTTATATCACCCAAGCCCGGACCCACATGATGAAGTAGGTCAATGGCGCCTCTTGTGGTGTGGAGTAGAACTGCCGATAACTATAACATCAGGATACCACACACCCTTTGTTTTCAGTCGAGAACGAGGAAGTGCTAAAAGAGCCTTATCTGTGGACCTTAGTGATCTGGAGGATGAACAGGGAGTTATTAAATTCTTAATATAAGATGGGGCTTGACCATTACGAGCCTTAAAAACAAATAAAATAATTTTAAATTGAACTCTAAAATAAACAGGTAGCCAATGAAGAGAAGCTAAAATTGGTGTAACGTGATCTGACTTCTTTGCCCCGGTCAGCAGCCTTGCAGCAGCGTTCTGTACCATCTGTAAACGTTTGATGGATGACTGAGGTAAACCAAAATATAAAGAATTGCAATAATCAAGACGAGAAGTAATGAATGCGTGAATAACCCTTTCGAGGTCTTGAAACTCCAGGAATGGTTTTAATCTTGAAATAATCCTTAGCTGATAAAAACTGCTTTTAACTACATTATTAATTTGCTTCGTAAAACAAAGTTCAGAATCCTAACCAAGGTCCCTAACCTGGGGGGAAACTGAGGGAAAATGTGTATGAAGCTCATTTAAAACGGCAGTTCTTAACTTAAGGGGACCAAAAGCAATTACTTCTGTTTTACACTCATTGAGTCTAAGAAAACTACCAGACAGCCATTTCTTAATGTCTGCTAGGCAGGCCAACAGGGGTTCAATGGTATCACCAGCTTTCAGGGGTACGTATAACTGGGGTTCATCAGCATATAAGTGAAAAGAAACATTATACTTCCTGATAATATCCCACATAGGTCTCATACATAAATTAAAAAGAATTGGCCCCAAAATGGATCCCTGAGGCACTCCACAGGTAATCGGAGCGACAGAGGAAGACAACTTACCTAATTCCACATGAAACTGACATGCCGGGTTAATTATTGAGTTAATTGTGGAAAACAAAATCCTAGGTCTATGGGAGTGCTCAGTAATCAGGTTTGAAAAGTACGTAGACTTGGCTGATTTTGCAGCATTTTGAAAATTAATCAGACACTCTTTAAAAAACTCATGAGACACAGTTAAATTATCCTGTTTCCATTTCCTCTCAGCTTTACAACAAACCTGACGTAAAGAACGAGAGTTGTCATCCAGCCAATAATAAGATTTCTTCCTGGGTAATTTTAACTTAAAAGGTGCAATGGTATCTAAAATATCAGAACAAGTTGTATATAAAATCGAGGTCAATTCATCAGGGCCTGTTACGTGCCAGGCTGTTTCTTTCTGTTCTCTCTGTGTCTTTTGCTCCTGTCATCCTTCTTAGGTCCGCCTTCTCATCTGATTGGCCAGTGGAGCTGTCTATCAAACCGGTTATAAATGTGACGTCACTGCCAGCTTCAGCCAATCGCGGACCTTTCGGAGTTTTAAAAGAGACGCCGGGATGGGCGCTGCAGTCCCCGACTCGCTACTTTTCCGTGTTACTTGTTATCTGCTGTGTTTTTGTGATTTACTGACTTTGGTGTGCTTGTGAAATATCTGTGTAGTATCTGCCTGCCTGTTTGTCATTGTACAGTTGAATCATATCTCACTATCGCCATACTGTCCCCCGGTTACTGTACTTTGCCCTCGTATTGTTTGTAATCCCTGTTATCCAGGGAAACGCGGACAGGTAAGCACATCGCGCGATATCCACCTTGCACACTTAGTTTTGGTTTCACTGTTTAGACACATTAGGTTAGGAGTGGTTGCTACCCCGTGTATGTTTTATTTTGGCTAGTTAGCGTAGGTTAGGTAGGGCGTGAAAACGCTGAAGACTTTTTCTTTCTATTCCCTTTTGGTTTGTTAGCTAGCTTAGAGGGTTTTCAAACAGTAAGTTTTGTTTTGTTTTGCTGATTTCTTTGATTTAGCACCACTCTCGTCCCTTTTCCCTGGTTTTTGTGTTGTTCCCTTGTTGTACTGTAAATACTGTAAATAGCCACCTTTTTACTTTTTTCTGCTTTACTACTTATCACCCAAAAACTTTAAAATATTTCACTAAATTTATTTGTCTTTATATCTTACCTTTGTACAATAAATATTCACGTTAAGAGTTTTGCGCGGTTGTCATTACTACCCACACACACACCTACTGGAGTTATCTTTCTTTTACACTAAATGTTACATCCCTGCCCTAGACAACAGTTGGGGTCGTAACAGGGCCCATCGAGGAGTCAGCAGCATTCTGAGTTAAACCTTCACTCGCATTAGCAAGATAGATTTCACTAAACTGAGCAGGAGTAGATGAAGTCAGACAGCGAGAATATTATCCCGGATTCTTTCCCAATACTACTGAAGTCATATGAACATTAAAAACAATAGGACTGTGGTCAGAAAAAGAGACATCTTCAATATTTACAGTGTCCACAGCAACATCAATTGAGAGAATAAGATCTAAAGTGTGCCCGTGAACATGTGTTGCTCCATTAACATGTTGTACAAGACCAAAAGAATCCAGAATGTTACAAAATTCTGAGACCAAAGGTCGATCTTGGCAACACACATGCACATTAAAATCCCCTAATAATAACAGCCGATCATAAGATAGCTTTATATGAGTTAAAAACTCACAAAACTCCTGTATAAAAGCACTGTCATATTTGGGTGGTCTATAAATAAGTGCACAAAGCACCGGAGTGGAGTCCGAGTCCAGTACAGCACACTGTAACTCAAATGATGAATAATTCCCCAAAGAAACGGGTCGCATGCGGAGGGATTCTTAAAAAAACCACAGCAACCCCACCACCCTTTCCAGTATGACGTGGTGCATTAATAAAACAGTAACCCGGCGGACAAAGTTAATCAAAGACTGACGATTGACCTGCACAGGTCCAAGTCTCTTTCAGAAATAACATGTCCAGATTACGGCCGGTACAAAAGTCATTTAAAATAAAAGTCTTATTACACACGGACCTAGAATTAACTAGAGCCATGTTGAGATAAGACTGTGACGATGAAAAGTTCGGATCCAACCGAACCAACTCTAGTTGGCGCAGATTTGAGTATTCCACTTTTCTGTGACGTAGTCGTAAACGCGGCAGCGTAGGGATAGATGGCTCACCAAGAAACGGATAGACTGAGAGATGAAAACCATACCTGTAGTCCCAAGAACGTCTCACCATATTATAATCCGTCAGGGTTATTGTATCCAGGGGAAACCGAGCTGAAGACTGCAAAGTAGAAGCAATAGTCCGTCTGATTCTTACCCGAACACCGCCATGACAACCACTCTTCTTACGGCGTTTCCATAGCGGAGGAACGCAGCAGGGTAACCGATGAGCGCACTCTAGCGCACGATGACTGAAATGGGATTGAGTGCGGGGTTAAAGAACGGGACAATTTTGCCGGTAACTTATTTCCATGCAGGATTTAATGTAAAGTAAAGCCTGGCGATCATAAGTCAGCACTGAATCTACCAGATACCAGTGCACGACTGCACACAGTACAAACAGAACAGACACCAAACGAACAGGAACTGCAGACCAAGACACAGAGGAGAGACGGCATGCCGAGTACACTGGCGCCATCTTGGACCTAGAATTAACTAGCGCTAGAGCACTAAGTTGCTGCAACAAATTACAAACATACCATAAGCACTCGTAGCATAACAGCAACTGCACACATTTCATTTCATTCCATTGATATTGTCCTTCCCTGAGTTACAAAATATTGTTTCACGCTGTATAATATCCCCATTTACAACATTACACACATAATAAATATATAAAATCTATAGTTACCTACGACAATAATTTAACACGTTTCAGCAGGGAAGACACAACCACATAACACCATACATCAAACATTAATAAACAATATCACTACATAATTACATTAATAAATAGCTACCTTGTGCTAAAGATCCCCATTCTCCATGGCCTCATTTGGCTACTAGGCTTGCTCTTTGTGAACAAAGAGGCTGAAACTGACGAAGATAGCGGTGTTAAAGTGTGACCTTGATTACAGAGCTTCCAAACTCACACGCAACAGGAACGGTAAGCCTCAGTTTATTGACTGTTTACAGCCAAGAACATCAATCATTGTCAGTATGCAGGAAAAGCTCCCGCTGCTCCAGCTCAACGCTTAATCTGCTCTGTTGGAATTAATAATGTGTGTGTCGTGTCACGAAGTTGGCATATCTGACCATAAACTCATTGATCTTAGTTTCTCTCTCCCCCTTGCTAAATCTAAACCCAAATCTTCAATATCATATCGAAACTTGAAAAACATAAATGCTGACAATTTCTCTACTGCTATTGCTGCTTCCACCCTGCCTCTTTCTGTTAATCTCTGTTGCCCTGGTAAGATTCTCTCATCATATAATGAAGCTACATCAAATGTCTTGGAAGCTCTGGCCCCAGTAAGTACAAGAACTGTCCCATTAGCTTATTCTTCCCCCTGGTTTACCTCAGAGCTCAGATTAATGAAGCGAAGGCTAGGCGTCTTGAACGCCTCTATAAGAAGACCTGTCTTCTTGTTCATTACCCTATACTCTGAATGTATATCACAATATAAAAAGCCCTTAACACTGCACGGGCTACTTACTTGTCTAGTATTATAAACAGAGCAAAATGTAAACCCAGGACCCTTTTCTCAGAGATCAACAAACTTGTTAAACCACCATCTCCATTTCTTAATGGTTCTTCTGACCTTTGCAAAAATTTTCTGACATTTTTATACACAAAATTGACAAAATCTATCAGTCTTTTTCTTCTGTTTTTACTTCAGAAGCATCTAATTTCCAGATACCCTAGCCAACCTCTAAGTTTACACTCACCAACACATCTGTGGTTGAACAGCTGATTATAAGCTCTAACTCTGACACCGGCCAGGTTGGTCCTTTACCAACCTATCTAATCAAAAAAATCCTCCCTGCCCTCATTATACCCATCACCCACATGATAAATAGTTCCCTTATGACTGGTTATGTACCACCTGGACTAAAAATAGCTATGATCACCCCATACTTAAAAAACCTGGCCTTGATGACAGAGTACTGAGTAACTTTAGACCTATCTCCAATCTTCCTTTTTGTCTAAAGTCTTATAAAAAGTGGTTGCCACACAACTGCAGACTCACATGGACAAAAATAATCTGCAGGAACCATTTCAGTCCGGTTTATACCTCCTCCACAGTACAGAGACTGCTCTTCTCAAAGTGGTGAATGACCTCCTCCTCACCTCTGATTCCGGTGTCCTCAGCCTTCTGGTCCTTTAGGACCTGAGTTCAGCTTTTGATACTGTCTGCCACTCTGTACTACTGTCCCGTTTGCCTGCAATTGGTATTTCAGAAAAGGCTTTAAAATGGTTAACCTCAGTGTTGACATATGTAATTCTCATTCTGTCACCCTCTCCCGTGGAGTGCCTCAAGGATCTGTCCTTGGTCCACTTTTATTTTTAATCTACACACTTCCTCTAGGTCACCCCACATCAATTGGCTTATAAAGTCTTGTTTTCTATCTTCGCAATATTGTCCGTTTAAGACCCTCACTTAATCTCAAAGACTCTGAAACTGTTATTCACGCTTTTAACTTCACGTCTTGATTACTGCAACTCGTTGTTTTATGGTCTACCCAAAAAAGTCATAAATCGCTTGCAGTTTGTTCAGAATTCAGCTACTCTGGCCCTCACTTTTACAAAAAAAAATCAGCTCACATCACCCCTGTCCTAAAACAACTACATTGGCTCCTTGTTAATTACCGCATCCAGTTTAAGATTCTCATTTTAAGACTCGTCATGGCTTAGCACCTTCCTACCTCTCCAAATTGATTATCCCCTATACCCCTGCCCGTATCCTGAGATCGAACTCTGAAAACTTGGTTGTCTAGCTAGTGTGGGTGGTAGGGCTTTTAGCATATCCGCCTCTAAGCTCTGAAACAAACTGTCTCTTCTCTTCAGACCTTTAAAACTACTCTCAAAACTCACTTATTCACTTTAGGTTTTGCTTATTAATTGTCTGTCTTCTCCAGCACTATGGGTGTTTTTGTAAGTCTAATGTAGATTGTTTGATTACATGTTGTTTACTGACTATTTGCTTAAACGTATTCATGTTTGTATACAAACTTCATATAAAGCACCTTGGGTTCTTGAAAGGCGCTACATAAATAAAACACTTATTATTATTATTATTATTATTACAAGCCTTCATTATTAACTTATTAACTAAACTTATAGTCTGAGCTACCATACAAGTGCAGGCTATATGGCAGTATGTTAGCAAGTAAAATAAACGTGTTCATGTGGGCAATCATGTTTAATCAACAATTCACAAGTTCGCATTACCATGTAATTGATAGGGAATGAGATAAAGCATATTTGGCATGCTGTCCAAGGGAAGGGTTTTGAGCTCTGACTTTTAGCCCGAACCCAGAGTCTTCCCCCGTCTTTGAGATAGATGAAACTAGTTGAGAGGTGATGGGGTGAGGGATGCTGCAAAAAACTGTCATGAAACAGAGGTGAGGGATGGCTTTTTAAAGGCACCTCTTCATGCTGATTGGATTATGGTTGGATCACATGACCATGTTCCTCCAGAATTTAGTGAAATAAACTTAATTAAAAACAGCAAGCAAGCTTAGCTTAGTTGTATTAAAGCTGTTCGCCTGTAATACGCATTTCCTTTAACTTATTCAGAAGAATAATACAAAGACATGATCTGAGCTCGGATTCAAACTCATGCCATCAGCTACATGAATGTGCTGCTGTTGTGGCCCACGCAGTCCACTCGGCTAGCGCAGCTGGCACTTCCTAGAGGTCTTTCAATGCAGTTACAAACACAAGAGTAAACATGCTATAAATCCTACTATTTGTGTACATATAATAGAGACAAAGGAGGACAAGGACACTTTTCCAATGAAAAAACAAACATATCACACAATGAAAGTCCAAACATTAGTCGAACATGGAGAGCGATCGCACTTTAGATCAACATTCTATTACACAGGCCTTTCCACCTACATCATTGGGAGAGCTAAATTGTGTAGAATAAGAAAGGGCTGATATTAATATGATATAAATTGCTGCTTTTAATGCCTTCTTTTGATTGCATCGTATGCCATAACGCCATACTTTGTGGCGTATTTTCGTCTTAAAAGCCGTAAAAATTGCCGTTGTGAAGATGAAACACGTTTGGTTAGTGGTGTCAATTGACCTATTAAGCTTTCCACAATATGCTTCTGCGTCGTCGTCCACGTCGACGTGCAAACATACATGCAGACTGCTGGTAGGCAGTATCCATGCGTGTAACCACAGTAGCAGCTAAACTGCCAAAGCAGCAGCAGTTTGGCCAGTAAACCCACTTCCAGCAGTCATGGAAGTAAATAGACAACTTTTGTTTTCTATGTTTTGAGAAGACCAGCAGTCATGGAAGTAAATAGAAAGCGACTTTTGTTGCTGTTTCAGTTAAATTACTCCTCAACTTGGCCCACACTCCGTTTGAGAACAACAATGCACTGTAAAAAATTCTCTGCTGCCTTTTTTTGTTGAATCAACTGAGATTTACGAGTCATGTCAACTTACTTTTATTTATCTTGACAAGAGATGAGTTGCTACAACTTAAAAAATTAAGTGGTGGGCGGGGTTCTAGTGGACCAATCACAGTGCTTGCAGTCCGCGTAGAATGGCAGCGCTGTTAAAATTTTGGGAGGTGTGCATCTGACTACGCAGAGCTATGCTTAGGCTACGGAAAACCTACGGCATAGACCTTATAACAAGTATAACTTGCATTTTAGCAGGGGGACCAAAGAGGCAGGGTACCAAAGATTTCGGTGGAGCAAAACTTGAAGAGTAAATACACCCAGTTTCATTCACTTTTTTATGTTACTGTTACACTAATTTACTCCACAACATGAAGGTTCAGTTGAATAATGAGTCTAACGAACCATTACTAACCTTTCCTTACAGGTTAACAGGAGGCCTAATGAAGAATTTACCCCAAAAGCTAATATTGTCATCATTAACTCAACCTAATGGATTCCATACGTATGATGACTTTAACATTCACAATAAAAGAATCATACACTGCCAAAAATGACTTTCTTACTTATTTTTTACTGAAAACAAGACAAAAATTATATCTAAAAATTATTAAATTAACATGTATTTTCTTGATGAGCAAAATTACCTAGAAAAATATATTTAAAAAATATAAAATTTAAGCAAATTTCTACTTGGCAAAAAAAAATTGCCAATGGAATAAAATTATAAGATATAAGATATTCATATGTTTATGAATAAAGTAAACTTATTTCAAGAAAATGTTTCTTATTCCATTGGCATTTTTGTGCTTGTTTTAAGTACTAATTTACTTAAAGTTTATATTTTTTTGTCTATAAAACAAGACTTATTTTCCTGGGTAATTTTGCTCATCAAGAAAATACATCTTAATTTAAGATTTTTAAGATATTTTTACCAAAAACAAGACCAAGATACTAAGAAAGAAAGTCATTTTTTTTGCAGTCTAAAAGTCCATATGACTTTAACCCTTGTGCATTGTCCAAATTTACTGTCCTTGCGTGTTGTTCATGGATGAAAAATCCACTAAATTAAAACCCTGTCAAAATTTATCAGATTAATATGTGTTTTTGCAAAAACTACCAAATGTTTACATATCTCTTTAATTGGTAAGTTAATAAGTGATGTCACTGATTTGGGGGAAAACACAAAATGACCAATTTTCAATAAATAAAGTGATTGTGGGCTGGATTTTTTTAACCTTTTTCACAGTCTTGGGCATGCCAAAGATAAGTAAAAACATTGGCTCTGACGCATTTTTAGTGTTTGTGAAGCATCAGATTACATTTTTCCTCCCTCATTTACTGTTTCTGTCCCACTGACTTCCATTAAATTAATTTTTTTAATTGCAGACCCATGACATCATATAATCATGCATTCTTGATTTAGGTGTTTTTTCCTTTTGCTATGAGATAAAATTTGTCATTTTTACTGTTGATCACTTTTTGGCACCATTAACCCTATAGGCCTGTGCAAAAACAAAGCTTAATTTCTGGTTTGTACATTGAGTTATATGAAGAATAACAGCATATTATTGTGTGTGTCTGTAGGGTTAGGATTAGTATTTAGGAAAGAGCTGCTGCACTGGTGAGAGAGATTTAGTCTCCTGCAGCGGTCC
The DNA here is from genome assembly GCF_030506205.2 of Paramisgurnus dabryanus. Lineage (NCBI taxonomy): Eukaryota > Metazoa > Chordata > Actinopteri > Cypriniformes > Cobitidae > Paramisgurnus > Paramisgurnus dabryanus. Next base: position 1,439,228 of record NC_133352.1, read on the forward strand.
CTCCAGACACAAATCCACAGACACCAACAGCTCAGGGAAGAGGGGAACATGCAAGTGGTGCTCAGAACAAAAAGAACAACAGTCAGCACCTGTTGTGGTGGACACACATGCAGAGAGCACAAAGAGATATTCTGCTAGTCCTGCTGGAAAGACTGAACAAACACGTGCACACATACACTACTAAAGGGTTAATGGTGCCACATGGTGATCGACAGTAAAAATGACAAATTTTACCTCTTTGCGAAAGGAAAAAAACATCAACAACAAGAATACATGATAATATGATGTCATGGCTTTGCAATAAAAAAAATGTCCTTACAATGGATGTCAATGGGGCAAAAACAGCCACGAACAATAAATGAGGGAGAAAAAATTTAATCTGATGCTGCACAAAAAATAAAAATGCATCAAAGCCATGTTTTTACTAATATTTTACATGCCCAACACTTTGAAAAAGGTAAAAAAATCCAGTCCACAATAAGTTTTTATTGAAAGTCAACCATTTTGTGTTTTTTTCACCAAATCAGTGACATCACTTATATACTTGGCAATTACAGAGTTAAAATAATGAAACTTTTGTAAACATTTGGCAGTTTTGATCAGCTGATAAGTTAACAGATTTATGCAAAAAAAAAAATAGTAAAAAAAATATTAATCTGCTAACATTTTACAGCTGTTTAGTTTTAATCCACGAACATGAAAGGGTTGTACATATGCCCACAACGTATTGTTGAGTTTTTGAAAGATTTCTAAGCATTTTCCTAAAATATGTCAATATAAGATTTGTCACAAAAAACATTGCATTTGATGAAACGGAGAAAGTTGTGGCCAAATTAAGACAAAAAAAGCATAGTGGATGAAAATATCCATCTGTCCGTCAGACAAAGAAATTACATGGCAATGTATTACTATTTTTATGCTGTTGTTTTTAAACTTATTATTGCAAATGTTGACAGAATGTGCATTTTTGAGTGACTTTAAAATTACCCATTTTATCTCACAAAGTATATCTGCATTACACACTTAGGAAAATAACCAAAAAACTAAAACTATAGCATTAACATAATATATCTGAACAAAAAATATATAATGCATTGATCGGAGCACTGCAGATCTCCGCTATTTGTTTGAGGAGTTCAGCGTCTTTCTGTTTGCCAGCATATCATTGTTGAAAGTCAAATGAGGATAATGTGAGTTGAAGAAAAATAAAAAGTGATTAGGAGAAAACAAATGGTCTCTAAAATTCTTGTAGACCGATGAACTATCAAATTTCATGCGTGCTCTACTTCTTCCGACAGCTTGGCCAGCTGAGTCCTCCACAAGCAGCAGTCACTATTATGTACAACACCACCTAAGGAGAAAACCAAGATAGAAAGGTTAGTTTTTTTGTCTACAACTAATCCCACTTAGCAAGCAAGAAACAATTATGCATTTCCTTGCCATCAGTATAGCTTTTGAAGCAAAGTCACATTACAAAAAAAGGTTACAGAAAAGCTAGGATTTTCTCTATAAAGTCCAAGTGAAGTCCAATATTAAATGTATTCTCAGTTTGTCACACCACAAAAAAATGTGTTATTAACCACCCAGACAAATTTAAAAGATAAAAACAGCAAGTAAATAAAACAATTGATCAAAATAAAAAAAAACCCGGCAGGATACTCTACCCTCAAATGCTGGGGGGCGTGTTGGTAATTAAACCGCACCCACTCTTGGGAAAGCTACGGTCTCTCTCAACTTTTAAATACCGCTACAAATACCCGCTATTGGGGCCATGCTCTGGATCAAGTGCATTATTAAGGATTACTCCATTTTCTTAATAAATAAATAAATAAAACGTGTCATCCAAAATGTTGAAGTCTTTTTTTTGTTCAGTCGAGAAGAAATAACTTTTTTGTGGACTTTAATGGAACACGAGTCCGTGACCTTTCGATATTTTGACACATTATGTTAGGTTGCCCGTTACACGGCAAAGTTTTTTCTTGCTGAAAAAGACCAGAGGTGGAAAGAGTAATAAAATATTGTACTCAAGTAAAAGTAAAGTTACTTGTTTAAAAATCTACTCAAGTAAAAGTAAAAAGTAAGTCATTTTAAATTTACTCAGAGCAAAAGTTACTTTTTTTTACAGCGGGGAGAGGTGGAGGATTCTAGTATAGTAAAAACGAAAAGGGAATATTAATCTCAAACTAGTTGTTTTTAATTTTATAGGATCTTTACAATTTAAGTACAATAACAAAAAGTTAATAAAATAAAAAGCTTTTTTAAACTAAGTAACATTTATGGAAATGTTTATTGATTTTTACATGTGAGTTATGCACTTTTGAAGGTGGTCAGCAGCTGATAAATACAATCACTATAGTAAGGTTGTAACTGATGTATTGTTGGTAACACATTATTTTATTAAACTATATTTAGTTTAAATTAGCATATAATGAGATGAGTGCAGTGGCTATATACTTTTGACACATTTATTGTCTTCTAGCTACCTGACCAGATGTCAGACCTTTATTCTAATCTCTCTCTCTCTCTCTCTCTCTCTCTCTCTTCAATGTCTAATGACCTGCGCATTCTCGAGGACGTTGTGTTTGACTTGACGTGGAGCTGCTAGACCTCGGAAGATAATGATTTAATGCGCATGGACTTAAAAACACGCCGTGCAAATGAGCGGTAAAACCCGTTCGGCAATTTCGTACTCAAGAGCATGAATCCTACCTTTCATAGGAATGAAACACTCGCTTTGCGTCATTGGAAAGTGGTCGCTTAAATATGACCAGGGGTTTCTTTCATAAGATTTGAACTGAGGTGGGTCTGCATTAGCACGCGCCTGTCTCGTCCGTCTCCATGGTTATTTTTGCGCGTTCCCCCGCCCATCAATCATCCGTTGCGCGTCTTTATCACTTTGCTTTTTAAAAAAAAAATGACTCAGGAACGGATATGATTTAAAATGTAGCGAAGTATAATACTTTAAACAAAACTACTTAAGTAAAAGTAAAAGTACAGATTTTAAAAACTACTCAATTACAGAAACGTGAGTAAATGTAATTCGTTACTTTCCACCTCTGAAAAAGACGATGGTTTTGCTAGATAAGACCCTTATGCCTCAGTTGGGATCGTTTAGAACACTTTGAAGCGGAGTTGAAACTGCAATTTTAAACTGAATTTAAACTGCAAACTGTTGAGGTCCAATTAAGTCTATTAAATTGAGAAAAATGCTGGAATGTTTACCTCAAAAAACTTAATTTCTTCTCGACTGAACAAAGACATCAGCATTTTAGATTAAATGGGGGTGAGTGAAATATCTGGATTTTTTATTTTTTAAGAAATTTGAGTATTCCTTTAAGCCACTATATTACTACAGGTATACTATGCACGAAATGTCCACAGCAAAAAAATTTGAATTTGGCCTTTTTTCTAATTATTGCTGCACACAATAGCTGCTTCCCAATTCAAAGGCTGCATCCTCTATAAGCTGAATGCAGCCTTAAAATGCGTCCTCGAAAAAAATTGACCCTATTCCGAAGGCAGCATTTTAGATGCAGCCAATGTGTCACCAGGAGTTGTGGGGATCACTTTTGTATTGGATTTATCTGTTTCTGCAAAATATCTTCTTCATTGTTCAACTGAAGAAAAATTGCCACCAACGTATTGGATGGCCTGTGTTTAAGTAAATAAACCTGTTATAGAGTGAACCCATAACGAAGTTAAACTTTCTGGCCAGCACATAACTTGTACTTATAGTTTCACTTGCATTTTGTACAGATCAATACACTTTGTAATATAGCTGTTATATTGTATATCTATGCAATTTGATTAATTTTATGTAGAATGCATCATATAGAAAGTGCTTGTGTTTATTGCAATGATTCTATAAGCTCTTTAGTTTCACCTCACTATTAATGTAAGAGGTTTCTATTAAACATTTATCTAGTCTGTGTTTATTTTTATGTGTCATTTTAAATAAAATTAATAATCACCATGACGCATTTACTCATACTCATTTTTCAGATGGAGTACTCAACATGAAAAATGCACATCCCTAACGTCCAATATAATCATAAATGGTCAGCTTTATTATCATCACTGCAGCAGCTGCCTATTAAGTTTTGCATACATTTCAAAATCTCGCCTTAACTTCTGTAATCTTTAGTTTATGTCATTATGTGATTGGGGTGGGGCTGTTACAATATCAGTGAAGCGCTGACTAAACTTTTGAGCTGCAATTTTTTACAGCAACTATTTTCAACTATTTTATTTTGTAATTGTCTCATACGAAAAGTAAGAAAGCATAATAAGGCCCCTTTAAGGTAACAACGGTTGGCCAGTTTCACACCTTCTGCTTGTTAATAAAGTTTTAGAGTGCAACCGCCATTAATACAATATACTGTATATGCATACATTATAGTTTCTTATTCAGAGTAAACATGAAAATATTAAGAGAACTTTTATTTAAAATGTCACCCAGCTCTTGTCCGTTACAGGGTAGATTTGAGCTTTAGGACTTACCAGTAGAATTACTATGATAATGACTGTTAACTTAAGGTTCTTCATACACATGGCATGTGCCAGGTTACGGCTTGTTGTTTTAAAGGTGACAGACTACAATGTACAAAAAAATAATTTGTTAGCATTCATATAATGCAATACATAAATATAGATGTTTAAAACAAGAAACAGAATCAAAACTCACAGAATCTACCAAGTTCTCAGTTTTATCGATAAGGAGCTCTAGCTTCTCTCCTCTCTGTGCTACGAGATCTATAGGACCACAGAACATATTAATTCAAATGCATATTCAATTTGTTAAACTAAGAATAAAGCAACTCAATCTCACCAATGTTTCGGACCATAATGCCTTTCAGGTCATCCACTTGCACCTGTGTTTCTGTCAGAGTGTCTGAGCCTTTGGGGTCTGAATGATGTTTCTATCAACAGCATAGAAAACAAGCAACAGCAATTAAAAAAAATAATTCGCCACTATGTCTCATGTCACCTGTTAAAGGGTGGTAATTATAATACGTACGTAGAATAACTTGTGTATAATACACTAATTCACCACAGTTGTGCGGTGGTAATAAAATGTGTGTGTGTATGTGTGTATGCATGCATGGATCTAGTTGATCCTTGATCCAAACAGAAGGGACCCTTGGACAACATTGAGTGAAATTTAAGAGGTATACTTTGCTGCGTCGTCTCTGTCCCGCGCGAGCACGCATCTGCACACCTTTCCGCATGCTTTTTTCTTTTGCCCTTTCGATGAGTTTAGTATGAATGTGCATTCAACACAGATATCGTAACCTAAAGTGCTGCAAAGAGTGAGTCGTGAAGTTAAAGAAGCGTTGCAGAAAAAAGACTGCACGTTGCGTCGCTTTAAGAAATCCATAATAAACCTATTGCGTGCATTTAAAATCAATGCAGTGCGCTCTGCTGTTTTTATAGTGTGTTGGGAATGTTATTTTAATCCTTGTGGTTTGCTCAAATTCACTACCCTTTTGGGTTGTTCGTGTACAAAAAAGGCCACTAAATTAAACAGCTGTAAAAATGTATCAGATTATTTTTTTCCTATTTTTTCATAAATCTGTTAATCAATCTCAGTAATGATCAAAACTACCAAATGTTTACAAAATGTCCATGATTTTAACTCTTTAATTGCCAAGGTCATAAGTGGTGTCACTGATTTGGGAGGGAAAACACACAATTTAACAGAATAACAGATTTTCAATATAAAAAGTGATTGTGGGCTGTTTTTTACCTTTTTCACAGTCTTGGGCATGCATTTTTAGTTTTTGTGCAGGATCAGTTTTTTTCCCTCCCCGATTTACTGCTTTTGCCCCATTGACCTCCATTATAACGATATTTTTTTATTGCAAAGCCATGACAAACCTTAACTGTTGGCTGGTTTTCCTTTTGCTAAGAGGTAAAATTTGTAAATTTTACTGTTGATCACCATGTGGCACCATTAACCCTTTAGTAGGCCTGTGCAAAAACAGAGCTTGATTTCTGGCTTGTACATTGAGTTATATGGAAAATAACAGCATATTAGAGAGAGAGAGAGAGAGAGAGAGAGAGAGAGAGAGAGAGAGAGAGAGAGAGAGAGAGAGAGAGAGCGCGCACACACACACACACACACACACAGTTATACTACATATAACTCAATGTACAAGACAGAAATTAAGCTCTGTTTTTTGAAAGCCACCAACAATCAAGAATGCATGATAATAAGGTGTCATGGCTTTGCAATCAAAAAATGTTGTTATAATGGAAGTCAATGGGGCAAAAAAGACACACAACTAATGAGGGAGAAAAAATACAACAAAGCCAATGTTTTACCCATCTTTGACAAGCCCAAGACTGTGAAAAAAAAATCCAGTCCACAAACACTTATTGAAAATCTGTAACTGTGTGTGTTTTTTGTCATCAATGAACTTGGCAATTAAAGAGTTAAAAGTATGGAAATTTTGTAAGCATTTGGTAGTTTTGATCAGTACTGAGGGTGATTTCCAGATTTCTAAAAAATGTGGAAAAAAATATTAATCTCGAAAATGTAGTTAATTTGCCCACAGTATATTGTTGAGGGTTTTTTTTTTCATTTTAAAAGCATCTTCTCAAAATAGTTGTTAATATAAGATTTGTCACCAAAAATCATTCTATTTGCTGAAACACAGAGAAAGTTGTTGCCAAATTAAGACATTAAAAAAGGGTTAAAAAAGTAATTATAGTTACTAGATATTTCTAACAAATGGTACATGAGTTAGTAACTTCATTACATTATTATAAAAGTTATATAGTTAGCAGGGAAAGTAACTATTGTGTAACTTAAAAACTAAGTTTAAATATATAAAATAACTTTGATGCCCTCAATATTAAATATGTTAAATTAAAGAAATGGACCAGGGGCGGATCTAGAAAATTATTTATGGGGTGGCATGAGAACTACGAGGGGTGGCAATGAAGTAAGCATCCTTGAATGGTTGTCGTGGTTACAAAAGATTATATACTGTATATACTATATTCGGTGTATACACTGGACCACACATTTTTATAACATAAAAAATGCAACAACAAATGTTCCTATAAGTACCTTTAGCATCTCTACTGTAGCACCCTTTGTCTTAATACTACAGTAAGTTAATACACACAGCTTACCAATATCTAAAAACACTGACTATAACCATGATGAGCAAGGTTGATACAATGGTAAAAAGACTGTTATATAAATAAAATAGGTTTGTCTAGTTTATATTAATGTAAAAAATATTTGAAAGGCACACATCTCATAACCCTCTTCTTTAATCCTTTCACTCACTTCATGATGGATTTCTGTCCATCATGAATATTTACTGCTTACACAAACCTGCAGTTCAGTTGTTTTAACTACCAAGCAACTACCTCAGGCAATATTAATCAACAGTTTAAGTTTTGTATTTTTATCCTGATGCAACATTTGTCTGTAAAATATGAACGTATTCAGTACTCTGATTTGCTGATGTGATCCTCAATTTAATCACTTTAAGACACTAAAAAGAAACCACTAATGTTTTGGCAGCATGTGATGATGTGAGGTGCTTTAATAGATCAGAATTACTCGCTACAGACATGAAGAGACTCTTTCTTCATGGGCATAAGTTCCACGTTCATAAACATTCTTGCCTTTCACCGCAACGATGGAAAAGTAACGTTTGTGCTTTTTATACTTTGTGCTTGCGTCCGCTACCTTTGTTTTGAGATCGTTGTACTTGTCATCGCTCTGTTGTTGCGTGTTTGTGCGACTCGGAAGGGATGTGCGACCTTGGATGGGGCGATGCATCCTTTCACGGCAGTTTCCAAAAGTCTCCAACCACGCCAGAAAAGATCGCTAGATTTGTCCGTGTCGCTTTTTTAATAAAGTCGCTTAAAGGGTTTTAAAAGTTTCTTAATCTAGCGTCAAAGTCACCAAGTTGGCAAGACTGCGCTGACTTTTTTTACACTGTAAAAGACTTTCTGCTGGGACTGACTGTTCGTGCTTGTGTAAACTCTGCTGACTCTGGTTGGCTAACGATAGAAATTAAGCCAATCATCATCAGCTATGTGGTTGTCCCACCCTCTCTAAGACACACGCATCAATCATCGTCAGATATGTGTCTCCCACCCCTAAACACACGCAAAGAAAAACTACATTGCCTTTCTGGTTAAAAGAGCCTACTCAGGCATATATTATATATTATATATATATATATATATATATATATTAGGATACCCGCGCTGGGGTGGCATATGGGTAGATCCATCCCTGAAATGGACACCAAAGAAAAACAACTAATTTTGTGGCAGCATCTGACTAGAGGGGCTTCATTAGATCAGAATTACTTGCCACAGATGTGGAGAGACTCTTTCTTCATGGGCATAAGTTGCACGTTACATAAACATTCTTGCCTTTTACCTCAACAAGGGAAAGTAGTGCTTATTATACCTCCAGTCAGTGGTGTCTGGTCAATAGCGGCGCTGGTGTGCCACTCCTTTAAAGTTGGCCAGAGAGGAAAGCTGGTTTAACATGTTACAAAAAAGTTAAATAAATACTGCAAATCAATACAAAATAAAATAATTTCGCTGTACTATTTTACTGCTAGTCATGTTAGCATTTATAAAAAAAAATGTGTCATGTTTGTGTATCTGGGGCGAACCCCAAACAAGTGTAGGTCAGAAAATAGGGTTAAAACATGTGACTTGAGGCTGAGCTCTAATTGGCTGGTTTCGGGTCCGCTTTGGGGCACAGGACTGTGCGCCCCGAACCCTCCCAACTTATGTTGTAAGCGAATATTTTTTTTTTTACTTTTTTACTTCATGTGATTGGATCGTTCTCAAAGTCTTATAACCGCGTTGCAGATTGTCATTTAACTGACTACAGTACAAAATCTCCTTTTACAAGGCATTTAGTTAAAGAATAAACAAAGGATTAGGAATTCTTGGACCAGATCGACCAATGGAGTCAAATGATTGCAGTCTGTGTGCTTCACCACTTCTTATGAAAAAAGGATTTGGCTAGCTGGATGCCATGCAAGTCATGCGATTGTTTTCCCTGTTTGCTGTTTTAAAGTCTGAAAGCGTGATAGAAATTATTAAAAGAACGAAGGTCATAGTTTAATTTGCCAGCTTTGTCTTTTAAATGTAGAAACAAAGAGGCAATGGTTTATTAACATAGAAACCTCTTATGGACGTGTAGCCCGGTCACAGGGATTGTTGGATTTATTAACGCATTTTAAAAATATTTATTGAAAGCTGCTACTTCACATATTATTTGCAGCATTATCATAATGGGCTGTATATTAATCTATTGGGAGAAAGCTGTTGTGAAATCAGAAATGTGCACCCATATACGGCCAAAATTGAATGATCATCTTTTCATAACACGTCTGCGAAGATTCGACTGTGAGATTGGTAGTCGAATCAGGCTTCTCCTATCGATGCATCAAATCTTCGACTATTCCGGGTCACCCCTAAGACGCATGCAAGAGGTGTGTGAGGGTCTGGCTAGGGATGCGGACAGGCTGGCCAGAGCCGAAAGTAAACACACACTATCGTTTTTCTTTTTTAACTTTTACTTCTTCCAAGAACAGAAAGCTGTGGAGCATGTTTGTTACCATAATGTTTGATTCCTGTTCTTTGTTGTCTTGTGTTTTGTTCTAAACTGTGTTTGCAATGGTGGATCAGTTACTTTTCTTAACCTATCCTAATGTTTTAATGTACTGTAAATGTTGCCAAATCAGTGCTGCCCTGACGGCCTGTTAGACTAATAAATTGAATAAGAAATCATTTGTATTGCGTATAGTGTCGAACGCGGCCGTCCGCGTGTAGCCGCGGGGGGTATACTTGAAAAGCTGCGTGGACGCGTGCGCGCGCGAGCTGGACGCGAAAAAAGGTATACCCAAGGCTTAAGGAGGCTGAAAGGAAGGCAGGGAGCAAGATGGCTGACCTGATCTCCAGGTCCAAACTCCTGCGGAGAGGCCATAAGGAGAAGTTGACGGAACTGGCTGTCCTTGATAAAGAGATTGCTGCCCTGAGTGAAGAGCTAAGGAGTTGACTGTGTTTCTTAAGTTAATTTATTGTCGAGTTCTGATTTTCGATGTTTATTGTTCAGGGGTCTCTCAGTTCCCCATATTCCCAGCATGGAATAAGTAGCTAGCTAATGTTAAAAAACAACTTAACGTTATTCTGAAAGGGTTAGGGTTAGGGAACTTTCTTGTGGCCTACTGTAATGTTTTATATTTCACACCGCTTGGCTTATTTTACCCATTCCGCATTTGAAAAATAAATGAACACAAGTTCAAGGATTTTGTTTTTCTTTGCTGGTAGGGACGTAAAACATAGTTATACATTTTTTTATATAAATGGCCTTGAAAAAGTCTTAAAAAGACTTGAATTTAACTCGAAGAAACATGTAGGAACCCTGTCTATGGGCAGATAACTATGAAGGAAGCCGCTGATCTCCCGAAAAACATTGCTGTGAGCCTGAAGTTTGCAAAAGAGCACCTTGGCAAACCCCAGTGCAAGTTTTCTCAGGGAAAATATTTTATGGATTGATGAAACAAAGGTTTATTTGTTTGGGAAAAATACTATGGCCCAAAAAGGGCACAGCTTACCAACACTAAGGGCGCACTCACACTATCCAAACCAAACCGCGCTCGGGCGCGTTTGACCCCCAAAGCCTGATTTGTTTGACTAGTGTGATCGCTCTGTTCCGTGCCCGGCCGCGGATTGTTTAATCGCGCCGCGACTGGGTTGCAGAGGTGGGCCGGAGCGTGGTTCACTTGGGCTCAGGCGCGGAAGGCTGTGGTGTGAGCGCAATCGCACCTGAGCGCGATTCAAAAGGTGAAGACGTCAGTTGCGCGACCACTCACGTTCATCTGCCTCCGTAAAAACCTTTTGCTCCGAGCAGCGGGGTAACGTGAATGTCCGAGCTGCACACGTGACAGATCAACTAAGCAATATGATGACATGTGAGAGGGCTGTCTGTAATCGCGCACCAAATCACTCAGAATAAAAAACACAGACTTATCATTACGGTGGGTTCCAGTGTTAAGAGAGAGCTTTACTTCCTGCTTTTTCAAAACAATCGCATCTAAATGACGAAAGCGCGCCCAGACTCGGATCGATTAGAAGTACAGTGTGAGTGCGTGCATCTGGGGAAGTAGGGAGGGGTGACAATCGCGCTGGGGCATGGTTTGGTTTGGATAATGTGAGTGTGCCCTAAGCATCCCAACAGTGAAGTATGGTGGAGGGAACATCATGATTTGGGCATGCTTTTCTGACTCAAGGCATAGATCACTTGCCATCACCAAAGGGAAAATGAATTCCCAAGTTAGAAAAAAATACACTACAGGATAATGTCATGATGGCTGTCAGCCATTTGAAGCTGAGAAGAAGTTGGTTGATGCGGCAGGACAATGACCTTAAGCATCTAAATAAATCCACTACAGACTTAAGAAAAACTTAAGAAAAACAAAATGCGCCATTTGGAGTGTACTAGTGAAAGCCCAAAACTTAACTCTTTCCCTGTCAGTGTTTTTTAAAAAGTTGCCAGCCAGCGCCAGCATTTTTTATGATTTTCACAAAAGTTTAATGCCTTCCAGAAAATTTTCTTTTTTAAATATATATTTTTATTTTTATTAATATATAAACATACAATATATCAAATGAAAGAACTGACCCTCTGCTTTAAAAAAAAGTTTCATCCTACCTTCTTTTTGTTCTCTTTTTATCACCTCTCGAAAATTTCACAAATACAAAATTTTGAGCAAAAATTTAGATATTTCATTTTTGTGAAGGACTTTTAGAGATCAGATTCAGAGCGATCCTCAAAACATACACTGAGTTTGAACTGTTTGCCCTAAAAGAAATACTTGTGGGTTTTTTAAGTTGTGAAAAGAGTTGACCTGTGGAATGACCTCAAGAGAGCGGTTCACACCAGAAACCTAATGTGTCTGAGTTGAGCCGGTTTTGTAAAGGGGAATGGGCAAAAACTCCTTCTGAATGATGTGCAGGTCTGATTCAGAACTACTGAAAGCTTGAAGTAATTGCTGCCAAAGCAGGTTCAACAAGCTATTTAATCCAAAGGTTTACAGTAAAACTTCAAATAATAGCCAAGTCCCAAATAGACGCCTGTCTCTTTTAGACGCCTGGTGTGACGACAGGTTTGGGTAAATAAACGCCTGTCTCAAATAAAGGCCTGGTCTGTTTTTTAGTTTCGGGTTGTATTTAATCTTCTAAAACCCGTCAGATCGTCTGTTTAAGCCAGTTCTATGGTGCAGATTGCACACGCTAAAGTTTTGCTTACCGGTAGATGTCACGTGACAGACGCAGTCGCTCCGTAACTCATCACTATGACAACACAACAAGTTTCGTCGTCAGGTTTGAAGTGATGATGACAGTAGCGAAGTGGCAATCGGGAGAGTCGGGACTTTTCCGCCACACATTGTATTTCTCGTGCGGAAACACAATTTATCATATTTAATATGCTGCAGCGCCCAAAATTTATCTGGCCTCACTGCTCCCTCTATCAAGCCCGTCTACCCTGGAGTTCTAGTCAAGCGAGCCAATACAAAAAAAAGAAAGAGGCTACACAATAGCCAATCAGAAAATAGCACTGTTGTATCTGGGTAAGATTTCACGCAACAACCAATAAAAAAGCATATCCTTGTTTCTGTCTCTTTTAGACGCCTGGTGTGACGATAGGTTTGGGAAAATAAAAGCCTGGGCTATTATTTGAAGTTTTACGGTACTTACATTTTTCTTCCATCACTGTGAATGTTTAATGGGTGTTTTCAAAAAAAGACACAAGAAACTAGAATAATTTGTGTGTTGTCAGCTTATACACATTGTGTTTGTCTATTGTTGTGACCTAGATGAGGATCAGATCAAATATTATGGCAAATCAATGCAGAAAACAAATTAATTCCTAAGGGTTCACATACTTTTTCTTGCCACTGTATATCAATACCAGTAACACATCTTGCTAATAATAAATACCTTTGGCCTCTCTCTATATATGGGGGAGTATCTTAAAGACATAAAAATGATGTATGTGTCATTCAGTTTAAGTCAATTTAATTCAAGTCATTAAGTCAAATGTTTTCTAAGTCATTAAGTAATTGTGTTAAAAATATGATATTTCTCTATAATCAAGCAGCACTATCTAATACTTAATAGCACACATGTAAAAGTCAAAGATAATCATGGGGGTAAATGTGTTAAAATGTATGAAGGAATGCAAACACACCATTTGTACAGCCAGCGTGTTGGAGAACTCACTGTTCATGGCGTAGGGAAGAGCTGTCTGTGCACGTGACCCGTATGTGCTCTGAAATCTCTTCTTCACTTCATTTAAGAAGCCAAAAGCACGGGACCGCTCAAACTCCTGCAAGCTGACACACCACTCAGTATATGACCAGCATCAGAGGACATCAGACAGTTTATGCAACAGATACTCACATCATCAGTAATGCACAGATAGACGATCCTCTCGTGGCAAATGTAGTGAAAGAGATAGCTGAAAAACAAGAGCTAGACGTCAGAAAAACAGGTAAACATCACTAACCACAGCATCATGTCAGTCGTACCTGCCGTGAGAGTATGTGAGTTTGTTGTTTTCAGATGGGATTTTAGCCAGAATCTGTTCCGTCACCTCCAGAAAGTTTCCAGAGAAACGAGCATGTTTGGCCAGAACCGTGGAACCACGAGCCACCACCGCAAACAGAATCGCCATCACAGCACATAAATCCGATTAAACACTGGACAAACACAGCAAATAAATAAATCACTAAACACCATAGCACATGAATTCAATCAAACACTGATCACAGCACATACATTTTATTAAAAACTGTACACAACACAAACTAATCAAACACACAATGCATAAATCTGTTCAAACACTGAACACATCACAAAGACACAGAAATCAATGCTATCAAACACTGAAGAAACAGCACTTTGTCCTTTGCCAAGGACTTCCTGGCCAAGATTTGGGGTTCATTGAGGCAAAGCTATAGGTAATCTTCAATAGCTTCCTCAATTAACCCCTGATCTCCATAGATATGAGGATGCTATGACCCCTGGGCTTCATGGACCAGTTACGGTACACAATGCACCATGAGAAGTCTAATGGCGCTTTTCCATTGCATAGTACCCCACGGTTTAGTTTAGTTTGGGTCGGGTCAGCTCACCTTACTTTGGCGTGGTTAGCTTTTCCATCGAGTTTAGTATCACTTCGCAGTGGGAGGGATTATAGGCGTGTTAGGCGTTGTTTTTGCGGCGCATACTGCTGTGACATCAAGTGAGAGCGTCTTTGTACATTCACATTCATTTATTTATTTATCAGTCCGCCACAAAATTTAAATTGGCCACCACAAATAGATGTTTGCACATCGCGTTTATCACTAAGGTTACCTCTATCTCTCTTGACAGTTTTGGTTTAAACACCCGTGGCATCAGTAGTTGACGCACTCCGCTGAGCCTAATTGAAGTTGCATTTAAGCATATAATACTGACGTGCTCGTCGCGAATGTTCCGCCACAAACTGCAAGTTTGGAAATAAGTTTGGTGTCCCTGATTCTCAACCTGTGGATGTTTTTTTATCGCTAAAAGGGAGTTTGGGAACTTATTGCAGAGCACAGATGACAAAATTTTTCCTTGAGACATCGCAAGCTAGCAATAAAGGTAAAGCTAATCTTTACATTATAGCGATGACGCGTAGTGACGATTGACCAATCAGTGATCTACTGTGTTTTCACGTGACGTTTGGTATCAGCTCGGGTCACTTGGAACCCCCACCGAGGTGGTACGAAAAAAAGTATCGGGTACTACGTACTGCACCTAATTGAAAAGCTCCCAAAAGTAAGCTGACCCAACTCATTACATTTATGATTCTATACTAATGAAATATGTTTTTCTTTTTCTGAACTTTATCAAATGCAATGATAGCTAAGATGAGCCTTAAGAGGAGATTTGCGAAGATGCTGTTTTATAAGTCTTTGCTTTGCCAGATCACCTGTGGTAAGTTTGTAAAACATATATTAAATATAGGATCAAGTCGGGATGTCTGCTAACAAGATGCCTTGTTGGTCTGGGCGAGTTTGAAGTCTCTCACAGACAGTCCAGAAGGTCTGGAGTCCATCTTAGCTTTAATTGGTAAGTGACTGCACAAGAGGCTGTTTGATCTACAGGTGAAGCAACCAGTCAATTTTTGCTCTGTTCAGCATCTCTTTGGGGGGGGGGGTTAAAGTTGATATGACCTAGGTATTCGGACCCTTTCCTCAGTACTTAGTTGAAGCACCTTTTGAAGTAGCAATCTTTGCAACTCCTGGATTCATTTGTAACCAAAGCGATCAGAAGCACCATTCACTTCTATAGTATTCTTTTATCCTACTATGGAAGTCAATGGTGCTTCCGGTCAGTTTAGTTACAGACCTTCCTCAAAATATCTTCATGTGTTTATGCGAACCCATCAGCAACCATCAAGAAAAATTGGAGGCAGCTGAGCTAAATTGCAGATATTGATGCAAATGAATCAATGATATGAATATGTATAATGTAAATATAATATTGCAGTTTTCTTTTTTCATACATTTGCAGAAGTTTCTAAAATTCAGTTTTTACTTTGTCATGGGGTATGTATTGTAGATTTATGCGGAAAATATCTAAACAATTACAGTATCATGCAACCACCTTAAAATTTAAATGTGAAAGGGGTCTACCCTGAATACTTTCTGATTGCACTGTAGGTGATCTTGATTGAAGCTTATTGTCATATTTGTAAACACAACAGCTTTCTTCCTTCATCAGATGGCTATGCTATGTTTCTAGACAGACTATTAAAGAACACACATTTTTTTTATACATGGGCTAAAAATGCATCATTTTTTGAAAATGACTTTTGTTTCCTCTTTAGATGCTGTCATCAGGTTTTAAGTACAGTATGAGCCAGAATGGAAGGGTGTTGGTGGCCATAAGAAGACAGTGAGCTAAACCTACAACAAAATTCATATTTGCAGTTTTCCTAGAATATTTTTTTCTATTCAGATGAATAAAATTACTTTAAAATATTATTTTGTTTTCATATTTTATGTTTTTATTCTGTATTTGGAATATTCCACTTCCACACTACTAACTGGAAACCTAACTGTTTGAAAGAATTAGTTTTTATCTATAAAAGATCAATTTTAACAGCTGCTTTCATGTTTATTTAGAAAGGGTAGACACATGCCATCATTCACATTCAAACTTTACCTACTTTAGGTGTTTAGTTTTATGGATGGGGTTGTACTGTAGGTAATGAGCAGCAAGTTGCATTCTTGGAATAATTACACTAAAAACATGATATGTACAGCAAATAATTTGGTGAGTATTAGTGTTAAAAAGTGTGTTAAAACTGCGTTGCGATATCAACCTTGATTCACCTTTGTTGAAAGTGTGACGTTGAAACAACATTGAAATGTTGTGAAATCAACATTGAAACAACGTTCTGAAGTAAACTTTGATTCACTTTGCAAAACCAAAAGGTAATTCAACGTTGATGCAACTTTGGTCCCTGACGTTGATTCAACGTTGAAATGCCGGCTGAGAAACTAAGACCAGCCTAAACCAGCTAAAACCAGCCTGCCGAGCTAAGACCAGCTAAAACCAGCCTGGCCAGCTAAGACCAGCCATCCTGACCAGCTAAAACCAGCCTGGCCAGCTAAGACCAGCCTGACCAGCTTAAACCAGCCTGGCCATCTTAAACCAGCCTGTCCAGCTAAGACCAGCCACCCGACCAGCTAAAACCAGCTTAAACCAGCTAAGACCAGCCTGACCAGCCATCCTGACCAGCTAAGACCAGCCTGACCAGCTAAAACCAGCCTGACCAGCTTAAAAATGTTGCCAAAACCCCTCTTAAACCAGCACGATACACCAGCTATGACCAGGCTGAGACCAGCTAAAACCAGCTTGACCAGCTTAAGCTGGTTTTAGTTGTTTTTTTCAGCATCTGCATGAAAATGGATATAATAACGTACAGTCCTTAGTTTATGTACTTCTGATATTTTTACCATGATGAAAAATTAAATGTACACATTAACTAGAATAGCAATTTCCAACAATTTTTTTTCTTTAAAATATATGCTCGTAGGTGCTGTACACTTGCAGCAACACTTTCAGTTTTAGTAGTAAAAAGGATTAAGACCTCTTTGTCACGTGCTGTTGCCATGGTAAATCGTAATATCTGAGCTCCATTGATGATGGCTTTTCATTGTGGCTGTGCACACCGTAGATATGTATATAAAGTAGTGGTGCAACGGATCGCAGTTGATCCGTGATCCGTACGGATCACGACCCACGGTTCGGCTCGCATGTGATTCGCGGATTAATACGCAAATTTAAATAGGGAAAGTTTATAATTTGTAAGTGTTATAAAGGTTTGCAAATGTTAACATTCAAGTGATTTTAAACAGTTTAACTGCGAAACGGCGCTAAAGTGATCAGTTTACTTTACGCACAAACGCACGCGTGCGGTTGAATGCGTCCGGTCCAGCTCGAGTAAGACGTAATCATCCTTCAAAGATCAGAACTCTTGATGTTTAAATTTCAGAGAGTTGCGCTACTCTCTCTCATACTGTAGTGTATTAAAATACATTTGTCTAATAGAGCAATGAAAAACAACGTAACGTTTTTATGTGGGACGACTGTAATGCTGCGCCGTCTGTAATTCACTCTTTGTCTGTGTCTGTGCGCTCGTTTAAGGGGACTCGGTAGTGCACAAACAGAGAGATGCAGTCTGTGCACATTTGGTCTTAAAGAGACAGTAAGCTCAATTGACCTACTTAAGTCTGTGTCATTAATGTTAATCAAACAACCCAAGACAAAGAGAAAATCACTTCTGAAGCTTTAAAAAAATAATAATTACATTTAATTAATACAATAAATGCAGTGTTATTATTCATTTGATTTCTGTAACTAATGATTTTAGACCTTACTTAATGTGCAACCTTGTTCTTTTTATAAATGTTTGTAATTTCTTGATTTGTTATTAGAATTTTCCCATACTTTTTTTTTTTGCTGATCCGAAAAATGATCCGATCCGTGCCTCAAAATCCGTAATGTGATCCGAACCGTGAGTTTTGTGACCCGTTGCACCCCTAATATAAAGGCTAGATGGCTCAAGGCGGAGTCAGCTGTGTCGTCACTTGGCGGCCATCTTAGGTCAGTGCTGCCATAGTGCTGCTCCCTGCTGCTGTGGACGGAAGGTGAGTGACATACGCCAACTAAAATGCTCGTAACTTGCTGAATTCTTGACGGATTTACAAACGGTTTGGTTTTTTACAAACGTTATTAACGTGGCTATAATTCTGGATGCTTTAACATGTTTCATGAATTTTTTATTTATTTTTAGTATACGTATTCAGTGTCATAGGTACATCTTTGACGTTTATAACAAACCAATCCGTTTGAAAATCGGTAAAAAATTAAGCAAGTTATGGTCATTTAAAAGTACCTGCATCAATTAAACTCAATGCTACGAGTGAGCGAGCGCCCTGTCGTAAGATGGCCGCCAAAATGCGGACGTTCCACTCAATTGGCCATCAGCGCGGACGAGCCATCTAGCCTTTATATACATATCTATGGTGCACACGCTTAACTCAGAGTCAATCTACTCAGAGTCGATTGAACTAACTCAAATCAGCTGTTCTGTAACCGAAAACTCAGAGTTTCCTATCTCAGAGTAAGTCAACTCAGAGTTCAAGTTTAAACTCAGAGTTGGTTGAACCTCCTTATTGAAAAAAGGCCCCAGATCTATCTTGACAAAGCTCTCACTGTTTTTTTTGTGAGGGAGCTAGGAGCTGTAGCTCATTTGCATTTCTTATAGAAAAGGCATTGTAGGTGCCCTTTAATAATTTGATACTCGTGTTGGATCACAATGTGTGACAGATTATAACAACATAATATATAGGTACGTGACAATCTCGGCTGTCATGGCTGACAATTTGATTCCTCTTGATGAAACCTCGGAATACCTCAAGCGACGTGCGGAGTAAAAACATTTTTAAAATTGTAACTTTGATTTAGTTTAATTGCTTAACTACAACAAGTGGACGAAATTTCAATGAATTTGAATGACGCGCAAGGGTTGTTTTACCACCTGCAAAATGGAAAACAATGGGACAAAATAAGGTGATGATTTTCGAGTTTCAAATGGCCAGTATGTTTTTATTCTTGAATTCTTTACAATCCCTGCTGAAAAAACCAGCATCAAACCAGCATGGACCAGCATGGGAATTATGCTGGTCTATGCTGGTTTAGCTGGTGGTCACAGCATACCAGCATGAAAACACAACATATGCTGGTATGACCAGCATGGGATGCTGGTGCTAATGCTGGTTTAGCTGGTGCTGGTTTAGCTGGTGCTGCTAATGCTGGTTTAGCTAGTGCTAATGCTGGTTTAGCTAGTGCTAATGCTGGTTTAGCTAGTGCTAATGCTGGTTTAGCTAGAGCTAATGCTGGTTTAGCTGGTGCTAATGCTGGTTTAGCTGGTGTTCACTAGAAAACCAGCACCAAAACACAACATATGCTGGTCTTGCTGGTATGCTGTTTTTTTCAGCAGGGATGACACCAAGACCATGTCTTTAATAAAGTTTTTTCAAGCTCTTTCCATCTGAACAACTGGTTTTTGCAATTAACCATGTTTAAAGTTTTTGTCACATACCTATAATATAATGACATAGCTGCCTTGCTAAAAAAAAACAGCACCACTGATGTATGGTTTAGCTGGTATTTACTAGCAAACCAGCACCAAAACACAACATATGCTGGTCTTGCTGGTATACACCATAAAAATAGCACATAAGATTTAAACAAACATTGAAAAAACAGCACATGAATCCGACTGAACACTAAACAAACAGCACATGAATCCGACCAAACACCAAACAAACAGCGTAGGCACAAATCACATCAAACTCCCAACACAGCACAGCTAGCCATTTGTTTCTATTTTGCAAACTTTGGTAAAATGGCTTCTAGCATGCCATGAATCCGATGAGATCTTTGATGAGAGATGATCATGGATAACATGATCGATAATTTAATTGTGTACCTGTGTCTGATGATTGAACAGCCGATCTGTGATGTTTAGGAACAGCAATGTTATTACTTAAAATAATAAACACACGCGATGATTACTCACAGTTTTGTTCTACGTAAAAGTGAGAGATACTTGTGCAAACGTCACAAACGTGCGACCGTGTCATCGATTTCCGCGTTTGGTCATAAACACGCGACTTGTGTTTCTAACATGACGGATAAGGGAGTGAAGCACGCGCTGGAGCTGGTAAATAAACTTTCAAGTCTTAAAAACATAGATTCGTAAATGCAAATCCTTTATACACATGTAGTCTAGCTTTAGAAAAACACTGTAAAATATGTAATATTAAATTTCTAGTTAAAATATTTTTTAAACCACAAATATTGACATCTGAGTAATTAGTAATGTAAAACGGAACTTTAGGTAACGTTAAACCTTTTTTTTTTTTTTTTTTTTTTTTGCAAGGTTTTGGAAGAATTAACTTTGCAAACTTTCTGTATTAAACCTTTATTTTTGTATACAAATTATTTATATAAAATATATTTCATTCCAGATTTTTTTAAAGTGCGTTTCTTTTACTATGGGGGGAATGAGAAATCTTAAGCAGTTCTAAAATATTTTACAGAATATTTTAACCCCTATTCAGACCTAATTTTTCAGGTGTTTAATCACTGTGCCTTAATTCGATTGGTTGATCAGCATTTTGATTGGTTTGATCCACAAAACATATAACGTCCATTCCAGTGGACTCAGGGTCTGAAGGGGTTAAAGGGTGGTTATATCTATATATATATATTTTTAATTTGACAAGTAGAGCAGGTTTTGATTATGACCTCCATGTATATTTGTTAATGCAGTCTTAACACTTAAATTCAATATCACCAATATATAAGGTCAAAGGAATGTACATATCTTTCCTACTGAAAAATCCAGCATAAGATGGTAGCTGGTTTTAGCTGGTTTAAGGTGGCAGTAGCTGGTTTAAGCTGGTTCTTCCAGCCTGGCAAAGCTGGTACAAACTGGTGGGCCAGCTGGTCTTCCAGCATGACCAGCTAAGTCCAGCTAGACCAGCTTAAAAAGTGACCAAAACACAGCTAGACCAGCTTAAAAAGTGACCAAAACACAGCTATACCAGCTTAAAAAGTGTCCAAAACACAGCTAGACCAGCTTACTACACCAGCAATACCAGCTAAAACCAAGCTGGGAGACCAGCTAAAACCAGCTCACCAGCTTATGCTGGTCTTAGCTAGATTTTTCTTATTTTTGATGTAAATGTGGGTGCGGCCATCTTTGAGCTGCTTGGTGTGAGCCACTAAAGCTAATGGTAGTCGTATTGAGAGGGACACAAGTGTAGCGTTTTTACTGGCTTTTAATGTTTATTATACAATTCAGGAATACTGGCATAATTTGAGTGGTTTGGGGTTACCATAATCGCTGGTTCAAACGCAGTAAATCTCTACAAAACATTTGTTTTGACCATAATCCACACGTCAGAGCTGAATGTGAACGTGGCTGACATGCACCCATGATCTGTATCAACGCATCCATCCAGTATAGAAACTGCCAGTGAACAATAAATACAATAAAAAACTAATATTATGCAGATAAAATACGCTGATTTAGCTGGTTTATTTATTCTGCTACTATAAATTATTACAGAATGTGATTACAGTACAGAATATATATGACAAAAACTGCTTATTAGTTAATGTTTATAATAGTTCTTAATGTGTTTGCACATACTTTTGTTGTTTTAAATGAAAAACAAATCTTTTTTTAAATAAGCGAATCATTTATAAGTTCATGTCTCCATAGTGCATAAGAAGCTTAATAATATATTTTATAAAAAGAAAACAATACTAAATACATGTACGATTTTAATATTTTTATTATGGTTTGTTCAAATTACTTACAATGTGTTGAATGAGAAAGATGCTGCTGCTGACTGTCGGACCGTGTGAACCTTGATGTGTTGCCATAAAAACTCAACAAGTCAATTAATAATTGCCGTTTAAAAAAACCTCACACCATTGAAGACCCGCATTCCAGAGCAACAACATGAAATGATTGAAAATATCTTTATATGATTTGTCAGGCCGCCACTTTATTTCATCTAAATCGAAATCGATTGAAATTAAGTCACAACCTCGAACTTTGAATTAAAAAATAGGATCTTCGATGCTGCCACGCCCCCATGTCACGTCCGGTCGGCTTGTCAAGCAGGGGAAAATAAACTTCTCAGAGGTGCCTTTAAAAACATCGGTCCAGCGGAACGTGATTTGTATTTTAAACATGAGGGATGTATTGCCACAACTCCTTGTAATGCATATCATAAACAGGATTACTACCTAGTGATCTGCCTTCAGACAGAGCGCAGCTCTCTGCACGTGCATGAGAGTGAGGCGCCAAGATGCAGCGGGTTATATTTTAAACAAAAGGAATAGTTTGCCCCAGCTCGCATGAAACGCATAAAACTGAACAAATACTGAGGATTACTACTTTAGTTTATGTTTAGACTGCGCCCCAGCTTCTTTTATTTTTCTTTTGTTTTGTGCGCCCGAGCTTCATTTACAGTCTGGGGAGAAGTTTGAAACGCTATAAGTTTGAAAAAAAAAAACTTTGCAAACATGTCTGAGGAACAGGGCAGCCGCGTCACTACAGTCACGTGACTTTACGCTCGAGCCGGAAGAGAAGACAATGCTGAATAAAGTCGGAATTCTTGCTATTTTTGGACCAAACTGTATTTTCAATGCTTCAACACATTCTTACTGACCCACTGATGTCACATAGACTACTTTGATGATGTTTTTATTACCTTTCTGGACATGGAAACCGTACATAGATTTTCAATGAAGGGGAAAGAAAGCTCTCTGGCTAAATCTAACTTTAAAACATCTTAAACTGTGTTCCGAAGATGAACAGAGGTCTTCTGAGTTTAGAACGACATAAGGGTAAGTCATTAATTACATTATTTTCATTTTTGGGCGAACTATCCTTATTTAGTAGTCACGCTGTTTCCTTTGGGGGCGGAGGCGAAAACACAAGCTTATCCAGTATGTAAATATACACACAGACAATGACGCCCCCCCCGCTGCACGCTAGAATCTCCGGAAAAACAAGCCGATTGCAACCGCAAAATGTACGCTTTTAAATATACAAAAACTGCTATCTCAAGCATGGAGAGGCTTCTTAGTGATCTCAACTAACAGATTCTGCAATAAAACGAAGATCACAATTTTGAAAAAAAAACTTTGTTTCTCATTTTCTCGAAACTTGTGCTGCCGACTTGTTTCACTGGTTTCCGTGACGGGTCACATATGTAAACGGATAAGGAGATTAAGCCGATTCTGCCGGTGGTCGTTGGTCAGGCATCAGCTGGGTATCACGTTGAAGGACGGCCAGTAGATCAGAGGTGTGCTGACCTTCACATTTACCGGAACTGGGTCTGTTTGTCTCATTGTCCTTGGGGTCGAGGACGAGACCAGGAGAGAGAAACAAAATCCTATTAGCGTAGGGTCCATTCACATGTAATGCAAGTGTCACACAGAGATATGGTTTAAATAAGCTTGGTTCCAGACAGGCTAACTATTGGGGCATAAGTTTGTTACCCACAGTTGAGGATTTAGCAAATTGGGGGCCCAAGGCGAAGGTATCTATGATAACTATGGGTCACCATCCGATCTTTAAAAGAAAATGAAACATGCCAACCCGTTTGACTAAGGCCAGAAGCCCCACTGTCGTCGTTAATCCAGGTTCAGTTGCAAACGGTTCAGTATGGCAAACTATTCACAAGACCACAATTCGCAACCCAACCATATGTGCCAACCCGTTTGATTAAGGCCAGAGGCCCCACTGTCTTCATTAATGCAGATTCAGTGGCAAACTATTTACCGCAATTAATTTTTAACTGTTCATGCTGCTCCATTCTGTTTTTATTTATTTATTTATTAGGTTGGTTGGGGGCCCCCTATGCCTCTATGTTAAGACTGCCTCTGATTACCCAGATGAGGTATGTGAGTGCTTTGTTCCATAAAAATAACTATTGCGAGATAAGTACCTTTACTAGACAAATTATGTGAATGCTTCGTTGAAGAGAAAAGTCTTAAGTCTAGATTTAAAGTTATCAACTGTGTCTGATTCTCGGACATTGGTTGGTAAATCATTCCGGAGCCTAGGGGCTAAGTAGGAAAAGGATCTTCCACCTTTAGACACTTGATAGTCTAGGGATAATTAAGAGACCAGAATTTTGCGACTGCAGTGTGCGTGATGGATTGTATTCTGATAGTAATTCTCTAAGATATGAGGGTGATGGGCCATTTAACGCTTTGTAGGTGATCAGTGATATTTTAAATTGTATGCAATATTTAGCTGGTAGCCAGTGTAAAGATGGCAGAATTGGGCTTATGTGGTCATACTTCTTAAGATCGAGTAAGCACTCTTGCAGAAGCGTTTTGAACTAGCTGTAGCTTGTTTACCTGATTTGCATGGCATCCCCCGAGTAACGAGTTACAATAGTCTATTCTAGAGGTCATAAAAGTGTGGGTAAGCTTCTCTGCATCTGATGCAGACAGCATATGGTGTATTTTTTAGATATTTCTAAGATGGTAGAATGCTGTGCGCATTGGCGATATGACTATCGAAGACACACACACACACACACACACACACACACACACACACAAAATAAATAGCCTAAAAACAATCCTAATAATAATAGGCTGTGTAGTAAGAAGGCCCAAAGGTTTATTTTAATTTTGTTACATTATTTAGGCTATTTTCAAACGTGTCAAGTGTACAAATAAAAATACCTACCTTATTTTCTTGTTAATCAGGAACGTAACCAAAGAATGTTTCCCCACGCATCCTCCACCATTAACTGTGAACAATGAAAATCCCTTCCATGATTTCTCGATCGTTGTGCACGTCAAGCTGTGCTGCACACAGTTTCTCGCTGACGATCAGTAATAGTTGATAAATTAAACTTTTCCCAAAACCTGTCGGGAGTAGGGCAACAACATAATCTCCATTCAAAATGTTTAACAAACACTCTTCTTGTTCGGGCTTAAGTTTGCAAGTGCCGGTTCTCCACAACAAATAGCTTTCTGTGCCTCCATGTCCACTACAAACTACAACCAGACATTCGGCGCTTAGCGTCTACGTCACGGCTCTCAGCCCGCCCTCTGTTTGTTGATTGGGCCGTTGGTCTTGAAGCCGGGGGAAAACGGTTAGAATTGGAGGTATCTCAGACTGAGTACAGAAGCATAATGAAATTTTGCGGAAGTACAAAGTCTGATGTAGTAAGGCTAGCCAAAAACACTAACATGTACACATTCTTGGGTAAAACACAGTTCCTCGACTTGTTAACAATAAATCCTGCTTTGGACATATGCGCCCTGCAGGAGTGGATGTTGCAGGGATGCAGAGCAGGCGTTTGGCTGCCCGAGCAACTCTTGGATAACTCTCCTCATTATCCTCATTATTTTTCCACCACACAAGTGGCCCAGCAGTGTCCACTTTACTTCTGTCCTGAAGATAATCTTTAATTTCGTCGCAAGATGATCATTGCACGCTTGTCTCATCGGGGTCATCCTCTGCATCATTTCCACAAAGAAGCATTGCTATCTTCTCTCTTTTACCATTTCTGTTTTTTTACCAACTGTTCTCATCATCCCCGGTCTGCTCTGTGCTGTCTCCTGAGAGGCTTAGCCTTTGTGCAAGTTTTACAACTTCAGAATTGGCCTCATTCTGTTTCTCATCATTAAGAAAAGGTAGCTGTTTGAAGCGTGGGTCCAGTACTGCATTTAATATGTACTGGCTCAGGGTTTTCCGCAGAAAATGTGTTAGTAAAGGTGGTAGGGTTGGGTGGGAGGGCGGTGCCGAGGGCGTGGCAATCAAATGGGCGGGGCGTATGCGTCATGATGAAAATTAAAATATTTTAATAAAATAAATAAATAAAATATTCCTTTTTGAAACACTCAAATAAAACTTCATTTTGAAGAAACTATGACAAAAAATGAACACATACTAGATTATTAATGAAGTAAATGTTTTTACCTCTAACAAGAATAGCTGGGTGATGAAGTGAAACTAAAGGGTTAATAAACACAAACTGAAGCAGATGTTGTAGAACGTCTGGCGAACGATGATAGCGCAAAAATTGTGATTATTTCCCACTATTAATTACATTATCTTAAAGGAGTGTAACTACTGTAGCATGTAAATAATGCACATAAATAAAGTGAGCAAGAGCGGTCAACAATTATACCAAATCAACAGGCACGTGAAATCCTAGCAGGTTGCTCAAACAACAAAATACCAGCTAACTTAATTTAAAATTGCAAGAACTGTAGACTTGTATGCAATAACAGGCTTAAATAAACCCAAAACATAAGTCCAGTTACAGTTCTCACGGACACGTGTTTTATCAACTGGCTATCC
Source organism: Paramisgurnus dabryanus (assembly GCF_030506205.2). Classification (NCBI taxonomy): domain Eukaryota; kingdom Metazoa; phylum Chordata; class Actinopteri; order Cypriniformes; family Cobitidae; genus Paramisgurnus; species Paramisgurnus dabryanus. Next base: position 1,465,746 of record NC_133352.1, read on the forward strand.
TCCAAACTAGTGGTGCACGATATATCGGCCGCCGATATAACATCGGCCGATATGGTCATTTTTTTACACATCGGCATCGTTCCGATGTCAAAATAGGGCCGATGTGAACAGGCCGATAATCATTCCTGTGTATTTGACGTGTGTGTAGGAGATGTGAGTGTGGGGGCGATGATGTTTGTTTTTGCACGAGCGCATACGTGACACGTGTGCAGAAGCAGGTTCTGTCGTTTGCCTGGTCGTTCTTCAAAGTGTCTGAAAAGGATCCTCGCTATGCTGTATGACAGGGGTGTCCAATACGTCGATCGCGATCGCAAAGGCAATGCCGGTAGATCGCACATAAGTTAACTCTGTATCCTCATGCTGCTCCATGCCTCCAAGAGTAATTGTGAAACACGTAAGTCTTTTTGCATTGCTGTGCCTTTCTTCTCAAATGTGTTTTTATAAATCTTATGCCTGCCCGCTGCAGCTCAGTCGTGTAAACTTCCAAAATTTACCAGGATGCAATCGCATCGCATTCTTGCAGGCACTGATGCGCGCACCCAGTGTGTGTTTGTGTCGGTGTGTCTGTGTTTGCGCGCGCGAGCGAGCGATGGAGAGAGAGAGAGGGGCAGAGTTGTGCTGATTTATATGCTTCTAATACTATTGTCATTTTACTTCTAGTTTGTTTCACTAAACCGTATCTCCGCTATTTTAAACAGTACTCGACATGTACTCCAGGAAACTCCTCAAAAAATAGAGTAATGGTGACAGCCCTAAATCCAATGTAGAGATATATGCAGGATAGTCCACGCATTTAAAGTGTTTTTTAGCATGTAGATCCTGTCGGCTTTATCATTTTAAAAGTAGATCACCACACAAAAAAGTCTGGACACCCCTGCTGCTGTATGCAATGAGAGTGAGGGCCGGGTGATGCGAGGGGGAGTTCGGGCAAAATTGTTCAATACAACCAATTTAATCACCCACTTAAAAAATAAGCATCCCGAAGCTTACAAAGAATATGGGAAATCAGCTAATTGATGACATTTTTCACATGGGTAAAGGTGCCCAATCAGTCATTTCTGGAAATAAATTACAAAAGTATAAAAAAAGTGTTTTGGAAAATAGCTCTTTATTTGATTATCATAAAAAATGTGTTTTCTAATCGGCATCGGCAAATATCGGCATCGGCCATAACAGACAAGAGTCATATCGGTTATTGGTATTGGCCAAAATTTTCACATCGGTGCATCACTACTCCAAACATGACGGAGCACGTCTTATCTCATTTCGGCCGTGTGGTGCGCTATTCTATGAGATGTTTTATCAACTGGCTAGTTATCCTCCAGACAGTGACGGTCCGGACCACGTCTTTCTCATTTCGGTCGTGTGACGCGCGTCCCTGCTCGCGGTTTGATGCGCGTACGCGCTATTCTCCAAAATGCACTTGACGGCCTTTTGTGCAGCGATTCATTTAATTTTTGGACCATCTAGTTAAGGCGGTAGGGTTTCCAAGCTTAGGCAGGCCGCCTTAACTGAAATATGCTGCGGGAAACCCTGAGGCTGCTTGTCATCACAACTCGGTTTCCTTCGACTATCTATTTCCTGCACAAGCTTAAGTTTCATCTTCTTTGTTAAACTATCATGATCTGTGACGGCAATATGACATTTTTTAGATTCTCAAGCATTGGGAAGGCCGCAGAAAGGGATGTTCTAGTCTTCTCCAACAACCGGGCCACTGTACATTATTTTCTCCAGACACCGGGTCTTCTTTTAAGGTAGCATTTACTTAGCCTGGTCCAACCAGACTCTATTACATTCATTTAATTTGTACAGAGAGTCTGGCCACGCTCCATTGCAAAGCGTTACTTACGTTAAGGAGGGTCCTCTGTTGAAGTTTAAAACTATTGGAGTCACTCAGGATCTGCCATACGCAGTTGCTAACGTGTGGTCGTGACGTATATCATGCGCCGAAACTGGACGGAAACAACAAGTACGAATAATCAGACCAACAAAACTTAGCAAACCTGGTTCTTGCTCCGGCTTTAACTTCTGTATATTTGGCAGCTTTGCAACAACGGACCGAATAGCATTTCTCACGTCTTTCTCCGCTGCCATTACTGAACTACAACTCAAACTGATGCACGACCTCAACGTCATCATTTTTAGCCACCCCCCTCTGTTCGCTGATTGGACCTGCAGATTTTTGCAGGAGAGAACGAAACTCTAAAGAGCAATCCCAGACGTACTGCTGAAGCAAAATGAAAATTAAGCGGAAGCACGTAGGAGGGCGGAGCCAGGCTAGCATTTACTAGGCTTGTTGCGATAGTCTGTGAAACGGTGATTACCGGTGCTTCAGCCTCTCACCGGTTAGATCACTTGCCCACCGCAACACCGTCTTTCACCGTCGTTTTGATATTTTCGTGTAATTAAATCATTTAGCTTCGTTAGAGAGCATACACACTAACAATTGAATGTGTCTGCTGCCTGAATTCAGGGAGCTGAACGCGCGTCACAGAGCAGCAGGTGTCAGATTTCATTTATTCTTATCAGAGTGTGGGAGACGAGCTGACCGACCAGACGATAGCAGAAGCCGCGTGCTTACTCGTTTTTGTTATAATATACATATATGATGTTTAATATAAGCGAGATCGTTTTGTTGTTGTGTTTTTCATCAAGAAAAATGATAAACCCATCATTCAAGCAGCGCTTTATGGAGAAGTAGCCGGTTGCTCTGCTTGGTACTGGCGGGTTCGGTGAGAATTACCTGCGCACATTGACTCAAGCACTTAATTAAACCAGCTGTTGCACTCGCATTGCACGCAAATTCATACGCGATTTAAAGCAGCGTACGCAAGCACTGCATTTAAACAGTTGCATAATTCAAAAGTGAAAGTAAAATGTGCACGTCTGCATGCGCATTTATAAGCCCCTCCCACCCGGTGAAACCGGGATCACCGGGTTTGTGACGCGCTGATTAACCGGTGGGAAAATTCTGTCACCGCGGCAACCCTAGCATTTACGCCCATCTGCAAGGTGTGGCCTGCACACCTAATCAACTCCACGTCTGGCCACTGACCGGTTCTCTTCAGTTATTCCACCGAGAGTATCATGTTGGCAGCTTTGTCCGTTACCACTGACACCCGCTTCTCTGGTGGAATGTGGCAAGCGTCCGCGACTTGAGTGAGTCGTGCAGCAACATTTTGTCCCGTGTGCGCTTCATCCATCTGCTTTGTTTCTAACACAATGCTATTCATTTTCCAGTCCGCGCTGAAAAAATGGGCCGTAACTGTCATGTATGCCTCCGTTCTTAGCGAAGACCACAATTCAGTTGTGAGGCTTACAGCCTTGGAGGATTGGAGTAACTGGTTTACATTTACTTTAAGTCCATCAAAACCGCGAACGTAGCGCACGCATGACAGTCTCCCTTGCTGGCACAGTATATCTTGGCTCGACGATTTTAAACATGTTCCTAAAGCCCTCTCCTTCCACTGTGTTGACTGGCCTCATATCTTGGGTTATGTAATGCACAATCCCCTTAGTGATGTCCTCCTTTCTCTTTGTCGACAGAGGATGGGCCAACTCCAGTTGCATCTGGGTGCTTCCTGACACCTGTGGAATGACCTGGGGATACGCCTACTACATAACCAATAAAATATATAAACTTTTAGACACTAGACATAGCAAGCTGTCTGACACATGTATATCGCATATCTCGCTTACCGCTTTTAGGTGATAGGTCATATTAGTCGTTGAGCTATGGTTAAGTTAGCTTAAGCCCACATAGCTTGCACTCCACAGTCATGTCGTCTTTTTTTATAAAATGCAGCCAGACAAAAGATTTTGATTTCTTTGACGTTTTGCTGACTAAAGCCAAAACTAGTAGTGTTCTAACTGAATGAAACATCCTTACTGAGCGTGAAGCATTAGTTCAGACAGCCACAGGTGCGTTCCGAGTTTTTTATGTGGTGCGCTAAACTGTTACAAACTGTTGCGCTGTAATAGCCTAAATTAAAGCATTTAAAGCTAATTATATTTAGAATACAGCAATATATAACTGCTTATAAAGGAATAAATATCAAGGAGTAAATCAATGAAAATTTCTTTATTGGTGAAAAAAAATTATGCAACTGGTCGACCAATGAGAATGTCAGTCGACAAAGACAACATCGACCGAATAGTCGACTAAACAACTAAAGTTGACAGCCCTACTTCTCTGTGCTATTTTGAGACACCATAAATATGAACTGAAATGTGCAAAAATTTTATTTAAAAGTATATTTAGGTACCAGTTGTGGAAACCTTTGTATAAAAGATTAATAAATCTGTAGCGGCAGTGGTTTATGCAGCTTGTCTACAAATCGGAAGGATGGTGGTTCGATCCCGGGCTCCATCTGACCAAGTGTCGAGGTGTCCTTGAGCAAGACACCTAACCCCAGCTGCTCCCGATGAGCTGAATGGTGCCTTGCATGGCTGACACCGCCGTCGGTGTATGAATGTGTGAATGAATAGGTAAATGTGAGGCAAAATGTAAAGCGCTTTGGATGGTCATTGGTGTACGAAAGCACTATATAAATGCAGTCCATTTACCATTTACCATAAATACTGTAACAAATGTATTGCTCATGACTGTTCATTAATACATTAACTTTTTTTCTCTTATACAGTGCACAGCATAAATGAGTACACCCCCTTTGAATATTAAGATTTTTCTACATTTGTTAGTAAATATGAGACCAATTTGCTGTATTTTTATACACCAGTTTTATGAAACATTTATGTTTCTTAAAATAAGAGTGAAAGTCACTTACCACCTTAAGGATACGAAAAACAACACATTTAAATCAAATGAGGTTAGGCAAAAATGAGTACACCCTACAAAAATTCTTTAAAAAAGCAATCTAATATTTTGTATGGCCTCCATTCTTTTTTTTTTTTTTTTAAAACAGCACTAATTCTTCTAGACATTGAATAAAGAAGTTGACAACATACAGTTACATCTTTTATTCTCCATTCTTGAACAATGACCTCTTTAAGATCCTGGATGGAAAATGACGTTCTGTTTGTCTTTTAGAACACCCCATATCTCAACCTGGGCTTGAGGTCTGAATCACTTTTACCCTGTGCTGCTTCTGAAATAAAGTAGTGATCTTAGATGTGTGTTTTGGGTCACAATCATGTTAAAAGATTGCCCGGTGACCAACGGCACAGAGTGATGGTAGCATCTTCTCTTTAAGTATTTCACAGTTCATCTGTGTATTCATGGTGCTGTCTATAAAATTCTACTCTCCGACACCTGCATCACTCATGCAAGCCCACAGAAGAGCACTGTCACCACCATGCTTTACTTTTGGTACCATGCAATTTTTATTGTACTCCTCACCTTTGCCACACCATACAGTTTGGAACACCTCAGAGCCACAAAGATTAATCTTTGTCTCATTACTCCAAAGTATAGAGAGCTAGAGACCTAATAGTCTTTACCTTCTCAATATGAGCTCTAGCAAAATACTTTTTGTGCTTTGTCTTTACCAGTGGCTTCCTCTGTGTATGACAGCCATGCATGCCTCTCCTTTGCACTTTACCTCCGTCGTATAATGTCACAGGAAACACCCCAGATTGACTTTCTAATGATTTCGCCAACTGTGCTGAACTTGCATGATGATTTTTTTCAACATCTCTCATCACAGAACACTCTTGTGGCCACCTGTGTGATGATTCATTATATTCATAATTTCCTAGTGAATTCCTGTTAAATACACTTTATTTAATTTTTTTGCTAACATATCATCAGGGTGTACTCATTTTTGCATCACCCCATTTGATTTAAATTAGTTATTTTTTGTGTCCTAAAGATGGTCAGTGACATTCACTCTTTTGTTAGTAAAAATAATTTTCGTAAAAAAGAAAGCAAATTGGTCTTATGTTTACTAACAAATGGAGAAAAATCTTAATTTTTAAAGGGGGTGTACTCATTTATCCTGTGCACTGTACATTATTTTCTCATTTCTATGTAAAGCACATTGAATGACCTCTGTTTATGAAATGTGCTATACAAATAAGCTTGCCTTGCCTAATGTTAACTAATGAACCTTATTGTAAAGTGTTACCGAAATCTTTGTTGTGCAATTTTTTTTTTATTCTCTATTAAAACAATAACATACCTAATTACTGCAAGTAATATAACAAAGGCAACATTTGTGGTATTTCTTTATCTAATACAGTCATGAAAGAGCTTGCATATCAGCTTGAAGAATCTGTATCGACATTGTTATCGGCCGATCACGAAGACAACACATTGGTAACGGTTGCAAAAATCCTGATCGGAGCAAATGTAATGAATTACATTTACTTCATTGCATTTACTTGAGTACATTTTTGGGGTAACTAGTACTTTTTAGAGTAAATTTAAGGATGGGTACTTTTACTCTTATTTTACTTTAATATTTATAAAAGTTTATAGGGCTTGTTTGAAAATCTCGCGAGACGTTAGAGAGGCTGCGTGCGTTGCGAGAGGTGGCTACGCATTACCCTTTAGCGCACGTAGATGAAAGGAGAAGCAGATAAAGGCGTGTGTGAGATATCCGAGGCACATCACACGTGGCCTCAAGTTCGATCTGTGTTTTTACTCCAAGAGGTCAATAAGAATAGTTTCATAATGCTCCGCCCAACAAGAAGTCAGGTGAAAGTTGTTGAGATCTATATACCGTATTTTGCGGACTATAAGTCGCTCCGGAGTATAAGTCGCATCAATCACAAATGCATCAAACAAAAAAAAAACATTTATAAGTCGCAGTGAACTATACACATTTATTTAGAAAATTGTTTCACAAAATCCAAGCTGAAGAACAGACATTTAATCTGGAAAGGCAATTTATTCAACTAAACAATAGCACACAGAACAGCAGGCTGAATAAGTGTCCATACATTAACGTAACGCAAACCGTTATTTACACAATACACAATAGCATACTAAACATACCTGAAAGGCTGAATAGGCTAAATTTACAGAACAAGCCAACGCGCATCAAGTTCAAAGGGTCGTCAATCCACATCACTGAATTCATTGAATTACATAAATACAGAAGCAGCATATAGCGGACTCTTGTGGCTGTAGACAGTAATGTTGTCTCTTGGTTCATATATGTCAAAATTAATTCATACTTATAAGTCGCACCTGACTATAAGTCGCAGGACTAGCCAAACTATGAAAAAAAAGTGACTTAGTCCGGAAAATGTGCGTACATGTTTGCCCGATCTGTGCACCAATGTTTGTTTTTGCATAAAAGGGGGTGCAGCAGAGCCCCCCTGCCATGTTCGTGTCAAATTTCAAGAGTTTTCAAGCATGTTAAGGCACCCAAACAGTACACCAGTAAACAAGGTGTAAAATACTAAACATTTGTACTTGATCTGTGATTAATTGTTATTGTTATTGCTAGCAGCCATGTTTACATAAGTTCAGATGATCTTTTGATTTTAAACAGGTCCAGGCAGAGGGTGCTGATGAGGGTTGTGTGACATTTGTTCTCCATGAAGAGGATCACACACTGGGCAACTCACTTCGTTATATGATCATGAAAAGGTAACCCACACTACTAGTGAAAATTTTCAAAAGTAGTTGTAATCACACCGCATTTCAGTTTTTTTTTCTAGATCAAAAATTTAAGAGCTCTTTTCCAAAACGCTATAAATCCATTTCAATAGTTTTTAGAAAAAGTATTTTTTTTTTACCTAGACCCACACATTTTGTGAATATTCTATTTATCCTGTTAAAATAGTTTTTTTGCTCAGTCTGAACATGTTGAATAATGATTATTAAATCAAACAACAATATTGTTGATTATAAATTCAAAGTTAATTTTAATTTTTTTTTCAAAACGCTATAAATCCATATTTTTTTCCATAAAGTGATGTTTTTTCTTTAAAAAACAAAACAAAAACAAATAAGAGAATATGTAACATATACTCAGGGACTCTTCATACTATAAATGAATAAGTAAATTATTCAGATTGTGATATACATTGGAGCCAGTATGAAATAAACAGAATTACACATAATAACTTGCTATTACTCCCTCCACACTTTCAGTTTTCTCTTTAGCAGGGCGTTAGGAACCTCTTTTGCTTTATATATTTCACATATCTCTCTCTCTTTCTCACTCGTCTACACACAGTTTGTATTAACCTCACACGCACACACAGCGAACTCCCCTCGATCTGCTCTCAATGACATAACATGTAACAACGCGCTCATAATGTCCAATCCAAAAAGAACAACTTTACAGATATCCCTGCATTGTTCACTAGCCACATTTTGTACTTTTGCATTACACACAATCTACAATAGCACCTTATTATGGTCAATGTATCAAACGCCAGTCTGTCTATCAGCAGGCTACCGAACTATTCAGTCTCTTTCATGTTACGTTGGTAGGCTTCTTCACAGGAAAAAAACTTTATTGCGAAGGAGAAACGTACAAAGCGGTATTAAACGAGTTCTGAAACGAAAGTTGTACATACCAAACACTTTGAAGATCGCCTTGCAAACGGGTACCTTCTCCAGGTGATGTATTAACATGACATTAATCCTCATTTTGAGGAATGAATGAACATAAACAAAAAAATCTGTTCAGAGCGCCGCCATTGGATTGCGTCGAACGTTCATCGAATTCTTATTGGTCGAGAGGATAAATCGCGTTTAGGCTAAAAATAGGCTCAGCGCTTATCGCGTTTTGGAAAAGAACTGCATCTTGTACCTACATTTTAACAAGAAAATGTAGTGATTTGGCATAAAACGTTCATGGAGCAGTGAATAGGTTTAGTACACAGCCAAAAAAAGAGCTCCTCAATTATTTGGGATGGCTTTCAGAGATTGTGGTGTAAATAAGCAAAAAAATTCAATTTCAATTCAATTTTATTTATATAGCGCTTTTCACAATTGTTAATTGTTGCAAAGCAGCTTTACATGAGTAGATGTAGAGGAGAACATTGAAAATCAAAACATAGTATAAGAAGTAGAATATAGCGGCTAAGGATAAAAAACCGTGTAAGCGAGCATATTAATAATGTAACGTATACAGTAAAGTGCTAAGTTAAGCCAAAGTTGGCTGACTCTCCCTGGGACTAAAAAAACCCCTAAGAGAAAACCCGGTGTGAAAAACTCCTAGAAGGACAAAAAACCCTAGGGAGAAATTAATATTTATATTTATAATATATAGACACGGTAGGGATAGGAAGCGTGTAAGCGGATTAAACTGGTTCAACCGGTGGCCGTTGGTCGCGCATCGGTTGGGCGTCACGTTGAAGGACAGCCAGTAGATCAGTGGTGCGATGACCTTCACAGCAACAGGAACTGGGTCTGTTTGTCTCATTGTCCTCAGGGTCGAGGACGAGACAGGGAGACAAAAACAGAATTCTATTAGCGTAGGGGCCGTTCGCATGTAATGCAAGTGTCATACATTATTGTGGTTTAATTCAGCTCGGTTCCAGACAGGCTAACTATTGCGGCAAGAGTAAATTACCCATATGAGGTATGTGAGTGCTTTGTTGTAGACAAAATAACTACTGCGGGAAAAGTACATTTATTGGACATTCTATGTGAATGCTTTGTTAAAGAAGAATGTCTTAAGTTTAGATTTAAATTGCTCAACTGTGTCTGATACTCGAACATTATTTGGTAAATAATTCCAGAGCTTAGGGGCTAAGTAGGAAAAGGATCTACCACCTTTAGACACTTTTGATATTCTAGGGATAATTAAGTAACCCGAATTTTGTGATCGCAGTTTACGTGGTGGATTGTATTCTGATAGTAGTTCTTTAATATACGAGGGCGCTAGGCCATTTAAGGCTTTGTAGGTGATTAGTAATATTTTAAATTGTGTGCGATATTTAACTGGTAGCCAGTGTAAAGATGCCAGAATTGGACTAATGTGGTCATACTTTTTAGATCGAGTAAGCACTCTTGCGGCGGCGTTTTGAACCAGCTGTAGCTTGTTTACCTGATTTGCATGGCATCCTCCGAGTAACGAGTTACAATAGTCTATTCTAGAGGTCATAAAAGCATGGATAAGCTTTTCTGCATCTGATGCAGACAGCATATGGCGTATTTTTGAGATATTTCTAAGATGGAAGAATGCTGTGCGGCAGACGTTGGAGATATGACTATCGAAAGATAGATTGCTGTCAAATATTGCGCCTAAATTCTTAACCGTGGAAGATGGCACCACCGTGCAGCCATCTATGGTCAACTTGTAATCTGACATATTATGTTTGGAGCGATTTGGTTCAATAATAAGTATCTCTGTCTTATTGGAGTTTAGCATAAGAAAGTTATGTGCCATCCAGTCCCTAATATCACTAATGCAGTCTGTTAGCTTAGCAAACTGGTGGGTTTCGCTAGGATGTGACGAGATGTAAAGCTGGGTATCATCCGCATAGCAGTGAAAACTTATGTTATGTTTTCTGATAATGTCTCCTAGAGGTAACATATATAACGAGAATAGGATAGGGCCTAGAACTGATCCCTGAGGTACGCCGTATTTAACGGGGGAGTGATAGGACTCTTCCTCATTTACATAAACAAAGTGATATTGATTGGTTAGATACGATCTAAACCAGGCTAACGCCTGACCACTGATGCCAACATAGTTTTCTAGTCTATTGAGTAGGATTCTGTGATCTATTGTGTCAAAGGCTGCACTAAGGTCTAGTAATATAAGGATTGAGATTTCACCACGATCGGATGTTAAAAGGAGGTCATTTGTAACTCTAAGCAGCGCTGTTTCTGTGCTATGGTGGGGCCTGAATCCTGATTGGAACTTTTCATATGTATTATTATTCGCTATGAATGTGCGTAGCTGGCTTGCCACTACTTTTTCTAATATTTTAGAAAGAAAAGGTAGATTTGAGATTGGTCTAAAGTTATTAAGATCTCCCTGGTCAAGGTTTGGTTTTTTAATGAGCAGTCTAATAACTGCTAGTTTGAAAGCTGTTGGAACGTATCCTAATTCTAGCGATGAGTTAAAGGTATTTAGTACGGTGTCGGACACTACATGAAATGCCTCTTTTAGTAATTTTGTGGGAATGGGGTCTAATATACAGGACGATGATTTAGATGACGTTACTAATTTAGAGAGCTCTTCTATTGTAGTAGGTTTAAATGACTCAAGATGTTCGTATGATAATCTAGTGGTCAATGTACTATTGGGTAGAGTGGTGGCTGCTTGCGTAGTTTCTATGTTTTCCCTAATAGAAATAATTTTGTTAGTAAAGAAGTTCATGTAATCGTTACTATTGTGTTGGAATTTACTATTGGTTTCTGTTTGTTCTTTGTTTCTAGTCAGTTTCGCAACTGTGCTAAAGAGGAAACGAGGGTTGTTATGATTTTCTTTAATAAGCGTACTGAGATAGGTAGATCTGGCGGTTTTAATAGCCTGTCTGTAGTGTTGAACACTCTCTTTCCATGCTGAACGCCATACCTCTAACTTTGTGTTTCGGTAGTTTCTTTCCATTTTTCTAGCTACTTTTTTAAGGGCTGCAGTATGATGGTCATACCATGGAGCTGGCGTTTTTTCTTTGATTCTCTTTTTTCGTATGGGAGCAACGGCATCCATCGTGCTAGAGCAAACGTTGTTCAGGTTTTCTATTATCATATCCAGATCTTCACGGTTATCTGCTACATGTTTCATTTGAGACAGGTCTGGAAGAGTGCTAATAAAGCTATCTTTAAGTATCTAAAAAGATAAGTTCTAGTGCTGTGACGGATCGCAGTTGATCCGTGATCCATATTTAAGAGACATTAACCTCAATTAACCTACTTAAGTCTGTGTCATTAATGTAACAACCTAAGAGAAAAAGAAAATTACTCCTGTAGCTCTAAAAAAGAATATTAATATTTAATTCATACTAGGGATGAAAATTATTGATTAATTCATTAATCGTTAGTTGATCGACCTTATCGATCGATTAACGTTTAACTGATAAGCGGCTATTTTCCTGAGAATGTAAATTTCTCACCGTATCAATAGTGTCTTTAACATAAAAAGCAAAATACTGCTTATATACCGTATTTTCCGCACTATAAGGCGCACTTAAAAGCCTTTAATTTTCTCAAAAAATGACAGTGCGCCTTATAATCGGAGCGCCTTATATACGGATCAGAAATTTGCAGTATGAAAAATGCAGCGCGTGCAGCATTTCGGCTACCGTAGTCCGTAAACACAGGTACTGTGCTTTCTCACTTGTGTGTGTGTGTATAAAGACCACAAAATGGCACCTTTTAAGAGACACGCTTACGACGCAGAGTTTAAAGGACAAGTTCGCTATTTTACACTTAAAGCCCTGTTTTCAGATTGTTTATGATGAAATAGAACGGTTTTGACTGAAATTTGGACATATGCGGCTGCCCCGAGAATTTTGGGGTGTTTGTGTTTCACCACCTTTACAATGGGTTTAATGGTGCACTGGAACAATCCTTCCTAAAATGCATTAGACCTTCGTTTACAAAGACGTGAAACTCACGGAGTGGTCAGGGGTGTTCACTGATATGCTCACATAAAAATCGCTGCAAAATACGCATTCCAACAGGTTTTATCGTAGTTTTTGCCAACTCCATTGACATTTATTAGATGTGCTGTGAGGTACGGTATTACTCCGCGCCGGGAAATTTGTTTCTATTCTTGCAATTGGCAATAACGGATTAGCGCCACCACCTGGGCTGGAGTGTCTATTATTCAATTCAATTCAATTTTATTTATATAGCGCTTTTCACAAAAGTCAATTGTTTCAAAGCAGCTTTACATAAATAGAAGCAGTGAAAAGCACAGAAAACGACAGATAGCACAACAAAATACATGATAGCATGAGCAGTTAAATTTGCTGCGGCTATGACTCAATATTATAATTGCACGTATTACTAAAGCAACGTATAGAAGAGGAAGCTAGGTAAAGCCCAAAAGGGCTGCCTCCCCGGGGTGAAAAACCCCGTAGGAGAAAAAAAAACCCCGGGCTTTTATCCGAGGAAAAATAAGTCCTAGGAGGGAAAAACCCTTGGGAGAACGGAAATGGAGATTTAGCGGAGATTAAGCGGTTCTGCCGGTGATCGTTGGTCAGGTATCAGCTGGGCATAACGTTGAAGGACAGCCAGTAGATCAGAGGTGTGCTGACTTTCACATCTACCGGGACTGGGTCTGTTTGTCTCGTCCTCGGGTCGAGGACGAGACGGGGAGAGAAAAACAAAATCGTATTAGCGTAGCGGCCGTTCATATGTATTGAAGTGTCACACAGTGATGTGGTTTAACTCTGCTTAGTTCCAGACAGACTAAATATTGCGGCATAATTATGTTATCCACAGTTGAGGATTTAGCAAATTGGGGGCCCAATGCGAGGGTATATATGGTAAATAAGGGTCACCTTCCGATCTTTAAGAGAAAATGAAACCTGACGACCCGTTTGACTAAGGCCTAAAGCCCCACTGTCGTCGTTAATGCAGGTTCAGTGGCAAACGGGTCTATATTGTATACCATTTACAGGACCAGGAGAAAACGCCAAAAACATCGCAACCCGACCATACGTGTTAACCCGTTTGACTAAGGCCGGAAGCCCCACTGTCGTCGTTAATGCAGGTTCAGTGGCAAACGGGTCTGTATGGCATACTATTCATAAGACTTACGATAGCGCCAAAATCGCAACCCGACCATACGTGCCAACCCGTTTGACTAAGGCTGGAGGCCCCACTGTCGTCGTTAATGCAGGTTCAGTGGCAAACGGGTCTGTATGGCATACTATTCACAAGACACACGAAAGCGCGAAAAACGCAACCCGACCATACATACCAACCCGTTTGACTAAGGCTGGAGGCCCCACTGTCGTCGTTAATGCAGGTTCAGTGGCAAACGGGTCTGTATGGCATACTATTCATAAGACTTACGATAGCGCCAAAATCGCAACCCGACCATACGTGCCAACCCGTTTGACTAAGGCTGGAGGCCCCACTGTCGTCGTTAATGCAGGTTCAGTGGCAAACGGGTATGTATGGCATACTATTCACAAGACACACGAAAGCGCGAAAAACGCAACCCGACCATACATACCAACCCCACTGTCGTCGTTAATGCAGGTTCAGTGGCAAACGGGTCTGTATGGCATACTATTCACAAGACACACGAAAGCACCAAAATCGCAACCCGACCATACGTGCCAAACCGTTTGACTAAGGCCGGAAGCCCCACTGTCGTCGTTAATGCAGGTTCAGTGGCAAACGGTGGCAAACTATTTAATGCAATTCATTTTAAGTGTTCATGCAGAAAAGGTTTTTATTTATTTATTTGGTTGGTCTGTGTTATGACCGTGAGTGCTTTGTTCCGTGAAAATAACTATTGCGAGTTAAGAACCTTTACTAGACAAATTATGCGAATGCTTTGTTGAAGAGAAAAGTTTTAAGTCTAGATTTAAAATGATCGACTGTGTCTGATTCTCGGACATCGGTTGGTAAATCATTCCAGAGCTAAGGGGCTAAGTAGGAAAAGGATCTTCCACTTTTAGACACTTTTGATAGTCTAGGGATAATCAATAGGCCAGAATTTTGCGACCGTAGTGTGCGTGATGGATTGTATTCTGATAGTAATTCTCTAAGATATGAGGGTGCTAAGCCATTTAAAGCTTTGTAGGTGATTAGTGATATTTTAAATTGGATGCGATATTTAACTGGTAGCCAGTGTAAAGATGCCAGAATTGGGCTTATGTGGTCATACTTCTTAGATCGAGTAAGTACCCTTGCAGAAGCGTTTTGAACTAGCTGAAGCTTGTTGACCTGATTTGAATGGCATCCCCCGAGTAGCGAGTTACAATAGTCTATTCTAGAGGTCATAAAAGCATGAATAAGCTTCTCTGCGTCAGATGTAGACAGTATATGGCGTATTTTTGAGATATTTCTAAGATGGAAGAATGCTGTGCGGCAGACGTTGGCGATATGACTATCAAAGGATAAGTTGCTGTCGAACATCACACCTAAGTTCCTAACTGTGGAAGATGGCACCACAGTACAGCCATCTATGTGCAATTTGTAATCTGACATATTATGTTTGTAGCGATTTGGTTCAATAATAAGTACCTCTGTCTTATTGGAGTTGAGCTTAAGAAAGTTATGTGCCATCCAGTCACTAACATCGCTAATGCAGTCTTTTAGCTTAGAAAACGTGTGTGTTTCGCTGGGATGCGAGGAGATGTAAAGCTGGGTATCATCCGCATAGCAGTGAAAACTTATGTTATGTTTCCTGATAATGTCTCCTAGGGGTAACATGTATAACGAGAACAGGATAGGACCTAAAACTGATCCCTGCGGTACACCGTATTTAACCAGGGAGTGATATGACTCTTCCTCATTTACATAAACAAAGTGATAGCGATTGGTTAGATATGACCTAAACCAGGCTAGCGCCTGACCACTGATACCAACATAGTTTTCTAGTCTATTGAGTAGGATTCTGTGGTCTATCGTGTCAAATGCTGCACTAAGGTCTAGTAATATAAGAATTGAGATTTCACCACGATCGGATGTTAATAGGAGGTCATTTGTAACTCTAAGCAACGCTGTCTCTGTGCTATGGTGGGGCCTGAATCCTGATTGGAACTTTTCATATGTACTATTATTTGTCAAGAATGTGCGTAACTGGCTTGCCACTACCTTTTCAAATTTTTTCGAAAGAAAAGGGAGATTTGAGATTGGTCTAAAGTTATTAAGTTCTCCTTGGTCAAGCTGTGGTTTTTTAATCAGCGGTTTAATAACTGCTAGTTTGAAAGCTGTTGGAACGTATCCTATTTCTAGCGATGAGTTAAAGATATTTAGAACCGGGGTTGACACTACAGGGAATACTTCTTTAAGTAGTTTTGTGGGAACGGGGTCTAATATACAGGACAATGATTTGGATGATGTGACTAGTTTAGAGAGCTCATCTATTGTAGTAGGTTTAAATGAATCAATATGTTCGTATGGTAGTCTAGTGTTAAGTGAACTAATGGGTAGAGTGGTGGCTGCCTGGGTAGCTACGATGTTTTCCCTAATAGCCGAGATTTTGTTAGAAAAGAAGTTCATGAAGTCGTTACTATTGTGTTGAAGTTTACTATTGGTTTCTGTTTGTTCTTTGTTTCTAGTCAGTTTCGCAACTGTGCTAAAGAGGAAACAAGGGTTATTATGATTCTCATTTATAAGCTTGCTAAGATATGTAGATCTGGCGGTTTTAATAGCCTGTCTGTAGTGTTTAACACTCTGTTTCCATGCTGCGCGCATTATTCAAGCTCTCAGTGGAAGAATATACGGGTTTGAGGTGTTTGGAAAAAAAGGTCCACAAGTTAACAACGAATGCTAAAACAGCTGTTGGAAAGCATCTTTTGCAGCGATTTTTGTGTGACCATATCAGTGAACACCCCTGACCACTCTGTGAGTTTCACGTCTTTATAAACGAAAGTTTAATGCATTTTAGGAAGCATTGTTCCAGTGCACCTTTAAACCCATTGTAAAAGTGGGAGGTGAAACACAAACACCCCAAAATTCTCGGGGCAGCCGCATATGTCGAAATTTCAGTCAAAACCGTTCTATTTCATCATAAACAATCTGAAAACAGGGCTTTAAGTGTAAAATACCGAACTTGTCCTTTAAGCTCAAGGCTGTCAGAGGGAACAAAGCGAGATGGCCACAGTTAGAGGACAAACTCAAACAGTGTGTTGTTGAACAGAGAGCGGCAAGTAGAAGCGTCTCTACAGTCACTATTCGAATGAAGGCAATAGCGCTAGCTTGTGACATGAACATCGATGAATTTCGAGGCGGTCTTTCTTGGTGCTTTCGTTTTATAAAAAGACGTAATCTCTCCATCCGCACACGAACTACCGTCTCGCAGCAACTGCCAAAAGATTACCAAGAAAAGCTGGCCACTTTCCGCACATACTGCAAAAAAAAGATCACTGAAAAGAAGATCCGGCCCGAGCACATCATCAACATGGACGAGGATCCACTTACCTTTGATATTCCCGTGAACCGCACTGTGGAGAAAACGGGGACCAGTACGGTGTCTGTACGCACCATAGGTAATGAGAAGTCGTCCTTCACTGTAGTTCTCGCCTGCCAGGCTAATGGCCAGAAACTTCCACCCATGATTATTTTTAAGAGGAAGACCTTGCCAAAAGAAAACTTTACGGCCGGTGTCGTCATCAAAGCTAAACCGAAGGGATGGATGGATGAGGAAAAGATGAGTGAGTGGCTGAGAGAAATTTACGTCAAGAGACAGGGTGGCTTTTTCCACACAGCTCCGTCCCTATTGATCTACGACTCCATGCGCGCCCATATCACCGATGCTGTCAAAAAACAAGTGAAGCATACTAATTCGGAGCTTGCCGTCATTCCGGGTGGATTAACTAAAGAACTCCAGCCGCTAGATATTGGTGTCAACAGGGCGTTCAAAGCTAAACTGCGAGTTGCGTGGGAGCAGTGGATGACAGAAGGTGAACACACGTTTACCAAGACGGGGAGACAGCGCCGGGCGACTTACGCTACTATTTGCCAATGGATCGTGGATGCCTGGGCTGATATATCAGCCTCAACTGTGACCCGAGCTTTCACGAAGGCAGGAATAATCGCTGAACTGCCAGGCAACAGCAGCGACACCGACTCGGATGATAACGAGAGGGAGCCGGGCAGTTTGGATGCCGTAATCGCCCAACTGTTTAATTCGGACACTGAAGAAGAAGAATTCGAGGGATTCGTGGATGGGGAATGAATTGAAAAAGTGAGCTTTACGTGTTATACGTAACTGAACAATGTTGAGTTATGCACTAATGTTTGATTTTGTGGTATCAGACGGTTTCTTTTACTACATGTTTACGTTTGGGAGATGAGCAATGAACTGAAAAGCGAGTTTTACGTGTTTTACGTAAAAGTAAAATGTTGAGTTTTGCACTAATGTTTGATTTTGTGGTATCAGAATGTTTCTTTTACTACATGTTTAATGAATTTTGGAAAAAGTTCCCCTCTGCATTTGGGAGAAGAATTCGAAATGAACTGAAAAGTGAGCATTTGCACTAATGTTTGATTTTGTGGTATCAGACTGTTACTTTTACGACGTGTTTACTCAGTTAAGGAATTTTTAATATGCACAACAACGTTTAAACAACGTTACCATGGGAGTGAACGGAGTTGTCAGAGCGCTAAATAAAGTTTGACTTTATTTGACTGTTTTGGTGACCTTCTCTTTAGCACAGCTCCATCTAGTGGTTGCATAACGCAAACCCAGTCAAACGTTTGACTGCAGTATCTTCTATTCTATGCGCCTTATAATCTGGTGCGCCTTATATATGAAAACGGTTCTAAAATAGGTAATTAATTATAGGTGCGCCTTATAGTGCGGAAAATACGGTACACTTAATAAAAGTGCATGCTATATTGCTTGATGTTTTATTGTAACAGTTGGAATACAGTACAGATAATGGCATATATGTAGTTTAACAAAATAAATTATCCACAGAAAATTAAAATTCATAAAAAATCTATTGTGCGCTGGCTGGCCTGTTGCATGTGAAACATTAAGGATGGGTTGCACCAACAAGGATTAAATCTGGTTTAAATCAAGGCTTATTTCATAATTCTGTTTCACTAAACTTTAAACCTGTTTAAAAATAATCAGGGTTACATTTAAACTGTCATTTTGATCCAGGTTTTAATTTTACAGTAAAACTAGATTATCTTTAATCCTGTTGCTCCATTACTTTAAACTCTGTTTTAAATCTTAGTTATGGATTAACTTTAAACTTGCATATGAAAAGGTTTAAATATATATATATATTTATTTATTAGAAATTAAATGTGTGCCTAAATCATCAGAAACAGACACCGCGAGCATGGTGGCACTATTCAAAGATGCGTTTATTATAACGTCTCAACAGAGTGAGTTTGGCAGCTCAAAAAAATTAGGCTATTAAACGCACCAGTGACAGCTACCGATGCTCGTATGGGCTTCTCTTCTGTCACACGCTCCAGTCAGAAACCAAAGGGCAATGAATTGAGAGACACACAACGGCGCTTCATGACAAATGCGTCAGCACATCTTCTGCGTCAGTTCATTATATGACAATGTCTGAGCTTCACAATATTTCCTGCCTCATTGCTCCAATAATCAATACAATAGATTGTTTTAAAAGATCGTAAAATGTTTTTATTTGTATCAGCTCTTGATACAATATGCACATTTTACGTAGTTTTTTAGTTTATATTTTAGTGGGATAATCTTAAGTGGGATTCGGATGTGAAAACCGCTGCATAATAAACTTAAGTAAACTGAAACATAAGAGGCGATGTAGGCTATAGCTTTAGCCTACACAAATGCTTCTTGCTTTAATGTTGCGAGTTCCTTTCCAGCCATTTCATGTATGTAATAGTTCATTGTTCAGAGTTCATATTGATGATCTTATAGATCAGTGGTTTTCAAATGGGGATACGCGTACCCCTAGGGGTACTTTGGGGTACTGCAGGGGGTACGTGAGGAAAAGTGAAAAACTGACATTTAGGAATAAATCAATAAAATCAGTAAATCGTGATGATAGTATTTTTATATGAAATTAGGACTACACAAAACCTTTAACAAAAGGTTTAAACTTACAACAGTAAGCAGTGACAATATAGCAAAGTATAAACTGCAAACTACATGTTGAATATGGCAGTATTAAAGATTTGGCTGCTGCTACTGCAGCTGGTTAGCGGTGTCAGGTTACAAATGAGTGTGCGTTACTCCAAGCACCGCGATGCGCTATTATCAGATTTGCACACATGCAATTAAACTTACATTTGAACAAATATGGCATAAAAATATATTTAAATAGATTGACATTTGAATTATCGATTTGGTGTGGATTACAGCTGCTTTCCCAAGGTTATTATGGAAGCTTTAATGAGGTACATCAAATAAAACTCAAACATATTTACAACACTGACAGATGTCACTTACTTGAATATATATATATATACACGCACAGCAACACCACAAAAGAAAGTAAACTTTAAGTAAGAAATGATAACAGGACTAGACTCCCTATATCTCCGTTGCTGAAGCTGCTGAACTGAAACCTTAGCGCATGCGCCAGACAAGATCAACAGGTTGAAGTCGCACATGCATTTTGTACAATGTGCTTTAAATTAATGATTTTTAAACCCTCTGGGGTCCGACCATTTTGGGACACTGGCAGAGGTTCTGACATGCTCTTACATTTGGTCTTTTTCAGTTGGTTTAAAACAATAATGGCAAGTGTCTCATACCACTGTGTTCAGCACAAACTGGGCTAAAATATTATATGAGCTACATGTATGTACATGTTTGTATTTTTGAGAGAAAAAGGTTTATGCGTGGTTTTTAAAAAAGCAAAAATTTTAAGTCACTGATATAAGTCCACAAAACCCATACTAAACATGTTTTAACAAGACTTTTCTAAACAGAATCTAGTAGTCTAGAGTTTTTTCTTTAAAATGATGTGAGAATCATCCTGCCTACTGATTCACATAAAACAATATATTGATTTAGAAATTGTAAGACACTTTTTGTTTAGAGGGGTCGTATGCGAGAAGGATTGATTGACAGCTAGCAAACAATGAGCTGCATAATGAGCTGCATAATGAGGCAGGAGGGAACTACAGTAAAGAATGTGAGGACAAATAAATACATGTTTGTTTGAGGTTTATTAAGAAGTTAACAATATAATCAAAATAGAAATGAAAGTCAGTAGGACATTTTCAGTTTATTTGGAAACAAACCCTATTCAAAATCTTAACTTGTATAAGAAACTGATAAACAACAGAGCTGTAAACTTCATGTGGCTCATGTTACCATATAACTTTATGTCCAAAAAGTGTGAATATGTTTTTCCACTTCATAGTTTTGTACTGATGAGAGGGATGCAGACCTGTAAGAGAGTTATGAACAGCTGTTAGCATAAATTGTTCACAGAAATACCCTTACATACATAACTGATGGGTAAATGATAGCACTACATTCAGAGAAACTATCATAAACTAAATTAGTATCTCAGATAAACATCTGCCATGATTAGTTATATAAAAAGCTGTTTTCAGATGCCCATCCCCTTATCGTCTAGCTTCTGTTTTCAACGCGTTTCTGTAAGCGAGTATGAACTGTAAAAACACATCGCATATGGCGTCCATGTGCGTGAGCGAGCTCGCCTCTCCGTGGAAACAACACGGCGCTCATAATAAAACGGTGTCGCGTGTAAAGCGCAATGTATGGAATGCATTGCATGTAAACAATATCATATTACAGCAGATCCCCCAGTGCAGCATTACTCAAAGTTGCCATGAAGGATACGAAAGTGAATAACTTGTGTCTAACACTGTACAGCATCTAACAATGAAATCCGCCATTACGTGATCACGCATACTCGTTTGTAAACAATGCGAAAGTTTTTCAATCCGAAGCGTGCAGTCTGCCGAGGTTGCTTATGTAGGCTGAACTGCACAAGCCATAACCAGTGTTTCCCATACATAGGCTCTACTTGGGCGCTGCGCCCAGGTAAATTGCGACCCGCCCAAGTAAAAAAAAATCACTTTACGAATTTCCGTATTTCTGAACTCGACTGGATGACCCGTGTTTTGGAGAGAGAGAGAGAGAGAGAGAGAGAGCGCGAAAGAGAGAGCGCGAGAGAGAGGTGGGGGTCGGGTGACCGTGAAGATGATGCACGCGTCATAAACTCATCATCCAGCGCGGCAAACTGGATCAACTGCAGCAGCACATACGGAGCAGCCAGGGAACCAAAATGGTCGCATATGCTTATGTGCATATGTGTTTATAGCATCTAAGTTGGCTTCATTTTGCGTGCAAGCACGTTGTGTCTCTCCGGTAGAGTGTCCGTTCACGTGCTCTCTGTTTCTCAATGAATTGGGTGCGACGCGAAGCAACCTCAGTGTCACATTGTATCCTTTCATGTTTCTGAACTTGAGCAGAGTTTTACCATTAGAGGTCTTTCTTCACTGAGGACGCGGGACCCGTACGGTTCCGGGTTTATATTTTAAATGGTCAGATGGGTCCGGGTCGGTCCTAGTTCATTACTTCGGGTCCCAAGTCTGATTAATATTGTGTGTAAAACCCGAGTCGATCGGAGAACGGCCGTGAGCGCTACCGCGCTAAAGCCTCCGGTTTCTATGGCGATAGCAACTGGCTCTTGTCACGACCACGCGCCGCTTCATTTTCTTTATCCCATTTTTTAATAGTCTTACTATTAATAGACAATATCTTTACTAAAATCTAAACAGTTTGCACAGAGATTGTAGCAAAAAGCAGTGCTAATACTGAATGAGCAAAGCTCTAGCTGACTCAGGATATAAAAAAGGCAAAGCTGTAATGTAAAGTCTGTCATCGGGACAGCACAGCAAGTAGACTTTTAAATCTGAAATAATTAGTGGATTAAGCTTTTTTTAATCGGCAAAAGAGAAATAGAAAGCAGAAGCAGTAAAAGTGCTTATAGAAGTTATTACCATTATAACATCAGTCACATTTATAATCTATAGACCTGCACTGTCTATATAGGCTATAGTATACATAGTATTGTATATAATTGAGTTTGATAAAAGGGGTCATCAAATTGCTTCATATATCAGTGCAAAAACATAAAGTGTTTTCGTGGTGCTTTGACAAACAGTGTCAGCTTTGTTTATGGCAAAAAAAGTTTGGGGTGGTTAGATTAATGAACTATAATGTGAAATTAATATGAATGTTTTATAAATCAAAGTATTGTGTTGTGTCACACATTATTAGTTCTTTGTTACATGTATAGAAGACCATTTTTTGTCGGTGGATAATAATGATTGCCCTTTTCACCAGCTACCACCACAAGTAAATTTCAGATCTGTGGGAAACACTGCATAACATATTACATGATAGCAAATATAAATGAAGACAAATGACTTACAGTTTCTTCAGGAATATATCCTCCCATTGCGTCTTCCATTGTTCTTCTTCTTAGGTAACGTTAAAGATAAACGCTTCTCTTCCTCAATGTCCAGACATAAATTAAGATATTCCTCACGTGTGTGTATAAAGTTTATAATACAAACATGCGGTAAAGTCTTTAAATCTGATCAAACTTTACGCATTGTTTATTATTGTTGGAACTGCTGGTCTCTTCATTACCATGTCAACAGCCTGTGGGCGTGACCGCATTAAAGATAATGAGCTCAGCCAGGAAAAACGGTACTCTCTTTACTTCAATGCAGATTATATAAACAGGAAATATTTGTTTTTGTTCAGCTTGTTTAAAAGTAGACATTTCAGGCTTTCTTTGGATATGTGTATCATGTTTTTGTGACGAGTATTCGCGGAGTTTCAACTGATTTTTGTAACGTGATTTGAGAGACAGCTGGCGGAGACAGAAATGTCTGAATGCGCACCCTGTTTATTTTCTTTATTTGACAAAAACACAAAGATCTCTTGTTATTGTGAATGTACACTAATTAAAGAGGACCCTTCAGAGTTTCAAATGATGTCAAACACGTAAGTGTATGATTATTAGTGATGGAGTATTTTAAGTTGATTCTGCTATGATAAGGAGAAAACATGTCAAAACACGTCCCCGCGTTTTTGGACCACTGGGGGACCCCTGGATTTGGACAAATATATATGCTATATGCTAAATGTATGTTCACAACAGCCTGTTTCATTTTCAACAGAACCATCAGTCATAGTTTTATATATGATTTTCCCTTTAAAAGACCTTGTTCTTTCTCCATTTCTGTGTGCTGCTGCATCATTTGTGACCTGTGCTGGCAAATTAAGTCAAATTAAGTGAGATCTTGACATTTCGCTGGAGGGTGTGTCTGTGGCGGCCTGACAAATTTCAGCGTCTTCGCCATGAAACAGGATGTTTTTCTAACTCAGGCATACAATGTCCAATCTGCCCCACCCTTAACATGTTTGATAAGGGTCTTGGCCTGAACAACTTTCAATGCCAAATTTCAGTTACAGTCATAGCGCCACCTAGAGGCAGCAGGAAATGCCATGTTTTACGCTGTGATTTACTGCTCTTAGAGATTTAATCAAATCATCATCATATTTGGTCAGACTGATCTTAAGCCCTTTGCGATGATAAATAGCGAAGATCTTGACTTTTCATTGAAGGGCGTGTCCGTGCCAGTCCAGGCAAAGTGTGATGTTTTGCCATGAAACAGGACGTTTTTGTAATTCATGCATACATTGTCCGATCTGCCCCTGACTTCACATGTTTGATAAGGGTCCCAACCAGAACACATCAACAATATTCAGTAACCGCCATAGTGCCACCTAGAGGCAGCAGGAAATACCATGTTTTAAGCTGTGACTTACTGCTCTAAGAGATTTACCATTTCATCACCATATTTTATCAGTCTAATCTCAACACCTTTTGTGATGATAAGTTGTGATGACTTTCGTTAAAGGCCGTGTCCGTGGCGGCCTCGCAAAGTATCGTTAAATGAATCGCATTTTTGACAGCTTAAACAAGCTAAAAAAAATCATGAAGCGTTGAACACGTGTCAAATTTTTCAAAAATTTTCATTTGATATAGGCTTCAGAACTGGGGGTGTAAAAATGACTCTGTAACGCCACCTACAAAAATTCAAAAGAGCAGCCCCCCCCCGCTATGTTAAACGTACAGATATGAAATGTGGTAGGATCATGCATCACCCCAAGACCTACAAAAAAGTCTCTGGAGCCAAGCTGTAAACCCCACAGGAAGTTGGCCATTTAAAATGTTCTCTGGAGTCTGAGTGCAAATTTTGCCGTTGCTGGGCTTTGTACTTTAAAAAACTCCTCCTAGAGATTTTATCAGATCATCATCATATTTGGTCAATCTCATCTAAAGACCTTTACGATACTAAATTGATGACTTTTTAATGATAAATTGTGAAGATCTTGAATTTTCTTTTAAAGGCATGTGCCTATTGTGACTCCCGGGTATAGCGCCATCACCAGGCACAAGGAAGTTTGTCAGTCACAAAGGTGGATTTTTTGACAGTTCCATGCAATTTTTCTCCTCCTAGGATATTAATGCGATTGACACCAAAAGTGGTCAACACAATGCCGAGACATTATAGATGATAAATTGCGAAGGGATTTTGATATCTCAAACGTTGTTCCCAAAGCAACGCGCCAAACTTTACTTTCATTTTAAAGGCATATTTAAGCCTTACAGTTGCTTGCAGTGAACTTTTTAATACTTCTCCTTGAGAATTAATATGATTGACTTCAGAAGTGGACAACATGATGCAGAGATATTGGAGATGCTAAATTGCGAAGGGATTTTTGAAATCTCGAATGCTGTTTCCATGGCAACGCGCAAACTTGCATCGTTTTCTCGGAGGCACCGTATAGCGATAAAAAAGCGTGCGAGGGCCTGCCATCCCTGCTTGCAGCTATATTTAGTGCCCGAGCACCGAAGAGCAGGCCAGAATGGCCTGCACCAAAAGGTGCGAAGCCCTATTGTTTTTGATCTGATTTATTGTTTTTTTTTTAATTTGTGGGCAATTTGGGGGCCTTAACATACTCGAAAACTCTTGAAATTTGGCACAGACATCAGAGTCATCGGCCATTAGGACAGGGCAAAGGCTGGAACTCGGGCGTGGCAGGGAGGCTCTGTAGTGCCCCCGTAATGCAAAAACAAACATTAGCGCACAGATAGAGCAAACATGTACGCACATGTACGAGAGTTGGTACGCATATAGAACTCATCGACCAGAACAACTTTCGCCCTCAAACATTTTAGTTCTGCCCAACAGGAAGTTGGCCATTTTGGATTGTTTAAAAAATGCATGTGGGGAACTTTTAAATACTCCTCCTAGGGGATTCATGGTATTGACCCCAAACGTGGTGATCATGATGTCTAGACATTGGACTTGCTAAATTGCGAAGGGATTTTTGATATCTCGAGCGGTTCTGTCATGGCGAGTCGACAAATTTATGGCAAAATTAGAGAAACAGAAAGTGCCAAATATCTAATCCAAAAACGTCTTAATATGATGACATGCGGGGTGTTTGTTCGTCTGAAGATTCCGATCGCATCTATGTGCCTATTATGACGGGTATAGCTCCACCACCAGGCCCCATGAAGTTTGTCAGTAACAAAGGTTGATTTTTTTTTGACAGTCCCATGCAATGTTCTTTTAAATACTCCTCCAAGGAAATTCATACGATTGACACCAAAGTGGTCAACATTAGGGATCTACCATTATGGATTTTTTTGTGCAGATACCGATTTTTTCCCATCTGCCTTAGCCGGTGACCGATACAGGCTGCCGATTTTCTTTAGCCGATATTTGGAGCCGATACTGCTTTTGCTCATTAAGTTTACATCATAAAAATGACACAATGATAAAACCAAATGTTACAACTCTTAATTTAAAAAAGGAACATTTAATGAACTATATTTAACAAATAGTAAAAACAGGTGAGGTAGAACAAGTAAGAAAATTCAGTGCTGCTGAAAATACATAAATAAAATAATTACACCATTGCACACAGTAGCAGCAACCAAGCAGCGTAACAAGGGGAACACTCTACTTTATCCATGAAAGTAACCAACTATTTACAACCCATGTAATGCTTGGGTCTAAGTTTTAGTGCACTTAACTTAACTCTTTCACCGCCAGCGTTTTTAAAAAAAGTTGCCAGCCAGCGCCAGCGTTTTTCATGATTTTCACCAAAGTTTAATGCCTTCCAGAAAATGTTCTTCTTTAAATATATAAAAATACAATATACCAAATGAAAGACCCGCTGCTTTCAAACAAAAAACAACGTTTCTTCCTACCTTCAGTGGTTCTTTTGTAATCAGCTTTTGAATATGGGTTGGTTTCTGCAAAAACACCACATTTTGAGCAAAAAGCAGAGATAATTCCATTGTTGTGACGGACTTTTCATAGAGATCCCATTCAGAGCGATCTTTAAAACAGACACGGACATGCAGCCGCTTGCCATAGGGTAATACTTCCGGGTTTAAAAAGTTGCGGAAGGGCGCCACCTGGTGGATAATAGCGGTATTGCGGAAAGACGGAAAATCTCGTCATTGGCGGGGAAGCATTTTCTCTTAATTGTCGAGATATCTCGTCAATGGCGGGGAAAGAGTTAAGTATTTCACAGTACATCTGTGCATTCATGATGCCGTCTATAAAATTCTACTCTCCCACACCTGCATCACTCATGCAAGCCCACAGAAGAGCACTTTCACCACCATGCTTTACTTTTGGTACCATGCAGTTTTTATTGTACTCCTCACCTTTGCCACACCATACAGTTTGGAACACCTCAGAGCCACAAAGATTAATCTTTGTCTCATTACTCCAAAGTATAGAGAGCTAGAGACCTAATAGTCTTTACCTTCTCAATATGAGCTCTAGCAAAATACTTTTTGTGCTTTGTCTTTACCAGTGGTTCCTCTGTGTATGACAGCCATGCATGCCTCTCCTTTGCACTTTACCTCCGTCGTATAATGTCACAGGAAACACCCCAGATTTACTTTCTTATGATTTCGCCAACTGTGCTGAACTTGCATGATGATTTTTTTCAACATCTATCATCACAAAACACTCTTGACGAGGTGTTAACTTCAGGGACGTCCTGGACATCCCAGAGAGCTTCCCACAAGTCCATCCTTTTTTCATTTTGGATCCCTTTCGTGACAGTATTCAAAGCTATTAGCAATGCTTAACTAATTATCTTGAAACCTTGAGCATTTTGTGCAAAGAAATTATTTTATTTCTCGTGTCTTGAGACATTTCTTTATCATGTGGTGCTATTCTGTCACCATTACATGAGAGTGGATTTTCTCTCTTAAATACCACTCTCAATTGCCAGTTATCCTGTGGCCACCTGTGTGATGATTCATTATATTCATCATTTCCTAGTGAATTCCTGTTAATTACACTTTATTTAATTGTTTTGCTTACATATTCATCAGGGTGTACTCATTTTTGCATCACCCCATTTGATTTAAATTAGTTATTTTTTGTGTCCTAAAGATGGTCAGTGACTTTTCCTCTTTTGTTAATAAAAATAAATATTTAATAAAACTATTAAACTTGTAAAAAGGAAAGCAAAGTGGTCTCATATTTACTAACAAATGGAGAAAAATCTTAATATTAAAAGGGGGTGTACTTATTTATGCTGTGCACTGTACATATACATAAATATTTACATGTTTGACCCCCTTTCGCCTTCAGAACTGCCTTAATTCTATGTGGCATTGATTCAACAAGGTGCTAAAAGCATTTTTTAGAAATGTTGGCCCATATTGATAGGATAGCATCTTGCAGTTAATGGAGATCCAGGGCACAAAGCTCCCGTTCCACCACATCCCAAAGATGTTGAGATCTGGTGACTGTGGGGGGCCATTTTAGTACAGTAAACTCATTGTCATGTTCAAGAAACCAATTTGAAATTATATTAGCTTTGTGACATGGTACATTATCCTGCTGGAATCCCAGTAATTTAGCAGATTGTGAAATACTCAGACTGACCCGTCTGGCACCAACAACCATGCCACGCTCAAAATTGCTTAAATCACCTTTCTTAAATCAAATAAAGATACATGATGCTGTCTCCAAAGACGCAAAATCATAGGTTTCCTTTCTAAATATAGAAAACCCCCCTAAACATTTTGCAAACTTTCCTTAAAGCTCATGTAACACACGCTGTTTCTGCATTTCTGCTGTTAATCTGGAGTACCTGTAGAGTAGTATGACATCCTTTATATCTCCGAAGAGTCTTTAGTTTAATCAGATTTATAAAATAAAGATTAGCTTTACCGAATCTTTCCGATAAAGTACAAAAAAGTGAAGAAGGAGGAGTTATACCGCGGGAGGAGCGAGTACGAGGCATGCAACACTATACAACACTGTTTTAACTTATGATTCACTACATGTTCTTGTCATTTAACGTTATATAATATGCATGCAACTATTTCCAACATAAGACAGAAGTCTTACTTACCGCGTGCAACTCGTCATGACCCGGTTGGGAAAATCCAGCGGATCAAACACACAAGCAAAACTCCGCTGCTACCCCGGATAATAAACTATATCCATTGTTTCCATAAGGCTGGATTTCTTCTCCTTACATCCAAAACACACTTCATCTTTCGTGCCATTGTTGAGTTTTGAAATTAAACAAAGCTGAGTGGTGTGATAAGATGTTTGCAAGCTTTAGCGTCTCCCGCTGATTGACGGTAGGGATCGACCGATATGGATTTTTTTGAGCCGATACCTATTTTTTTCCATTCAGCTTTAGCCGATGA
Source organism: Paramisgurnus dabryanus (assembly GCF_030506205.2). Taxonomy (NCBI): domain Eukaryota; kingdom Metazoa; phylum Chordata; class Actinopteri; order Cypriniformes; family Cobitidae; genus Paramisgurnus; species Paramisgurnus dabryanus. The sequence continues at coordinate 1,495,026 of NC_133352.1, forward strand.
CCGATACAGGCTGCCGATTTTCTTTAGCCGATATTTTGAGCCGATACTGCTTTTGCTCATTCAGTTTACATCATAAAAATGACACAATGATATAGGGCTGTGCAAAAAATCGACTGCGATTATCATGCGCGTGTCATCAGTAAAGCCGGTTCGGTGATTAGTATTAAATCGCTATCAGCTGCTTTCAGATGGAGCGGCATTTATTGCACAGACCCGTAGTTCACAGAGAAGCTAGGCAAAATCAGGTTCATAATCGAGGAAAATCGATTCCGATTATCTATGCGATTTTGACTAGCTTCTCGGTGAACTACGGGTCTGTGCAATAAATGCCGCTCCATCTGAAAACAGCTCGAGGCGATTTACTTCTAATCACGGAACCGGCTTTACTGATGACACGCGCATGATAATCGCAGTCGATTTTTTGCACAGCCCTACAATGATATGGTTATGAAATGATACACAATGAAAATGTTACTCTCAATTTAAAAAAAGGAACATGTATTGAACTATATTTTACAAATAGTAAAAACAGGTGAGGTAGAACAATAAGAAAATTCAGTGTTGCTGAAATAATAAAATAAATAAAAAATAATTACACCATTGCACACAGTAGCAGCAACCAAGCAGCATAACAAGGGGAACACTTTACTTTATCCATGAAAGTAACCAACTATTTACAACCTATTTAATGCTTAGGTCTAAATTTTAGTGCACTTAACTTAATCTCTTGTAGAGCAAATGTCTTTCATAAGAAGACAAGGAAAATGTAAACAGCAATACTGATCAAAAAACAACTTAAAAAGAATTCTGAATAACATGCGCATTGTCCCACTTCTGTACCTCACACACCTTAGGGCCCTATAATAAATGCGAGGGATAGTTAGTTTTCCTCAGCTCGCTTGAAACGCATAAAACTGAGCAAATACATGAGGATTTGTGTTCGGACTTTGGTCAGATGCTAGAGCACGTGCACATGAGAGGTGCAGTGAGAGAGACATGGATGAGAGAGTGCATGTATCTTTGCGCTCCCAGTAAGCGGAAATGTTGACAAAACTAACAAAATAACAGTGCTCCTGTCAAATAAAAGTCATGTGGGAACTGCTCGGAACTAAGTGCTTAGTGTCGAATTTCTTAATTTTTCCGCTGACGAACATTTAGCGAAATTCCGCATTAACACTAGATTCCGTGTTAATTTGCCAATTCCGCTATTCCATGATTGCGGAAATTATAGGGCCCTAACATCCTTTGCAGAAAATTAGAAGTACTTGCTCTCTGTGGTGTCTGTCATTTCTATGCAACCATGAACTGCGCTCTCCACAATGATGAGAAACTATCAGCAATGGATATTGATTTCTAGCCTTTTACCACTACATATATTTATGGAGATGAGAATTAAAAACCCACCCTGGTCAGCTATGATCAGCTGTTTGGCTATGATCACATGACCTGCGTTCGCTTGCGGCATTTTAAGCACGCGTCCAAACGTCAGACTGGTGGTCGCTGATAAAAAACTCCTACAAATACCACGGAATCACGGAACAACGTCAGCATTATTTAATCCTATGACCAGTGTTCGTAACAGCTGCCGTATGCATACGGTTAGCCTAAAAGCTATTTAAAACTCCCAAAATACAATGGCAAGCAGTTTAATAGGCATTCGCGTTTTCCATTAGGACCACCAAACTTTCTTAGCTATGGTTGCACGCACATATAGAGCAAGGTGTTTACACTTTCAAAGTATATGGCAATATTTCAGTCAAACAGTTAAAATATGCTTTGAAGTTTAAACCTTACCAGAACAGGCTTGCAGCGCTCCGCTCTGCTAGTGGGGGAGGGGCAATGCACGGGCTGCAGGCAGCGTCTCCTGCAACACAGAGCTGCCTGTGGATGCCTGTCTGTAATTAATGCCGGGGGAAAACTAACGGTGAACGCAAGCCGCGTATCCTAAAACCTGCTAAAATCGTCCCAATGTATCGGCCGGCCGATATATCGGTCGATTACTAATTGACGGGGGGGCGGGGTTTTCCGGGGGAAGTGCCATATAAAGAAGTGATACGTATAGAAAACCCCTGAAACTTTCCGAAACTTGTACGAACCCTGGCGAAGTGCATTCGGCACAGAAATACTCTGTAACATGTCCAACTGCTTTTTTGACACTTTGCCTACGTTCAGCATGAGGAAACAACTGTGTTAATAAGTCAGAATGCTTGAAATACCCTTTAAATATCCAGGGCGAACAAAGCATTGGAATAATGATAGGAATTTGGTGGTGATTGTGGACCACTAGTTTACATGCCTAAGGTGGGAGATGTCTCTCAACATTGAGTGAAGTTTACTTAAATTATTGTTACACTTTATCATTGAATTGTGTTGTGATAGTAGTGAGACCATTGTACCAATTGCATTTTAAATGATATTAAACAAGACCATTTATACCCTTTGTGCATGTAGATGATTTAGATTTTTGGTTCATTCACAATGCCAATGATTTTCTAGGAACTTTTGTGTGCGTTCACAGCCTTACGGCATTGTTTTTGTTTTCCCGGAAATGTTATGGGACTGTAACTAGTTCTTCTTTACGGGAGCGATCCCAGAACATTTACGGGATGTGCTAGTGTACACACAGACACCTGTCTGCCCATTTTACAGATATTTTCTGAGACCAAAGTGTTGTGTAATCCATGTTTTAGGCTAAGAGGATAAGGAGAGGGGAAGATGAGATGTGAACAGATGTGAGTAATCTTAGTCTCAACAAATGGACGAGGCGTTTATAGTTGATGCGCTCGCTGTTCTTTGAAACGATAGGAGGCGACACGAACAAATCGAGTCGATCAAAAACAAACACAAATAACATCAGAGCTTGATATATAAAAATGAGAACATGAATAAAACGCCAAATAATCTCTTAAATATGTATTTATTAACCATTATAATTTAGTTTCCTCATCCAGTGGTGCATTTACTACAAATATGAGCCAATAATTCTTAATCATATGTAAAGAATTTGTGTTTTAAATGATAAGGTTTCCATACTTTACTTTAAGAGTGCCAGATAAATAGTATGCATTGTTTTGCATGAATTGATCAAAGAGATACGTCACAGGCTTGCCTGTCCAGCCAGAATTGCCTCGAGGTCTGTCATTTTCGGATGCAGAGCCGTGTGCACCTCCATGCGAAATGTGGTCTCGCTCACCCAACGCGCACAACTGCCCCCTCTGTATTGACGTCATTTTTGCCGAATGCACCAAAGTACACCAGTGTCAAGTATAAACAAGCTTTAGTCTAGGCTTGTCTTGCTGTTTAAGATATAAAAATAACACTTTCCTCCTTTTTGCCATCAGTCAGATGTTTTAACCAAAACTTTTATTTGTGATCAAGTTTTTTTTTTTTTAACAGCCAGGATGTGGAGTTCTGTGGATACAGCATCACACACCCATCAGAAAGCAAAATTAACTTCCGGATACAGACGCGAGGTGAGGATTAAAACAATTAATTACATTACAGGAAAATAATTTAACAAAAAAATATCTTCCATTTAGTTTTCTTGTGCTGCTAATGCAGCTAGTGATGGCAGTAGTATGTGGCTGTGTATCTGGGGCCGGATTCACGAAAACATTCTTAAGACAAAAAATAAGAAAGTTCTTAAGATAAATTATAAGAAGTGCGTAAGAATGTTCCTAAGTGTAATTCTCAAACATTTCTTAAGAAGTTTTCAATTTTTTTCTTAAGAATATCTTAAATTTGTGTCTTAAGAATAAAATGACAAGCTTTTAAATGAATTAATGAGGTAACAATACACTTACCTTAATCTTTTGACTACCTTGCGATCATTAACGCGATGATGCATTAAGACTACTACAGGATGTTATTCGCTGTTGTAACAGAGGTCAGCTACAGTATTAAGGCGGTGCAGTGGTTAAATATAATTCCATAATTTCCCAATCGGTCCGTCATGCGGGTCGAGCGCTCTGGGTGTGCGTGCTTCACTCTCCGTGCCCACGGCTTTCGTCTCCCGCGACCCGCGCTCATGCGTCAAGAGACGGACGCGGAGGTGAAGCGTGCTCGCCGTTTCGGAGCCCTCGACTCACATGACGGAGCGATAACCGGTTCGCTTCCCGCTTAGAGCGACTTTCAGCTGTTAAGTAATTTCACAATTAATGTAGGCTATTACGGAGGAAGTTAAATGTTTGGTAATATTAATAACACTAATAGTTATTTGTGTTTCATGACACATTACTGAGTAAGCCAAAAAACTTCATTATATGAGTGTGGAATTCCTCTTTAAACTAAGTAGTGAAGTAAACTGATTAAATTGCCATTTCAGACTACAAAATACAACATGTCACATTTAAAACAATCACATTAACTTATAAAACATCTTACATTTTGAGATTTAAGACTACTGTAAGGTTATCCTAACTTTAAGATGTTATTTAAGAAAGTTTATTTTTCGAGAATTGAAATTCTTCTTAAGTTTTTTCTTAAGAACATACTTAAGGAAAAAATAAGAACTTTCTTAAGAAGCTTTTTTGAGAATACAAAATATTCTTAACTTTTTTCTTAAGCTTGAATTTAAGATAAAAATGGCAGTTAAGAAGATTTTTCTTCTTAAGAATGTTTTGTGAATCCGGCCCCTGGTTATTAAAGTGTTACACTAGTGCATAATTAGTTATATCACATAGAAAGTATTATTGCATGATTTGGTCCGATGGTTGTCACTTTAAAGTTCCCCTTGTAACAAATGGGATTGTCTTTCTGTTGCTGCTAGTCACTGCTGGTGTGGAGACCTAAGACACATGGTAATTGTAAAATGTATACAATAATACAAGAAATCAGCCATGTTATTTTCTTAAGGATTAGAGTTCGAAAAGTCATGAATTATTAGTTATAGTTATTAGTGCAAAATGGCGCCGTTGTATGTGGCTTGCCGTCTATTGCCCTCCTTCTCACTCTTCAAATGCATGATTTTATGTCTGTTTTAATGTTTGTCGCTACTGACTTTGGACTGCAATATGTTATATATATGTTGTATATGATCATCAAACATTACTAAACATTCGCATGGCTATCGTTTCAACTGAAGTTGACATTGAAGATTTTTGCTGGTTTCTCCCACCTGTACCGCGTTGGCATCCCGCTGACACTTCCTGGAGGCCATGGCATCGACTAAAGTCTCTTGCATGGTCCTCAGCTGTGTGTGTTAGTCCTGTGCTAACCTGTGAGCGCCACCTTGCCGGTGCCTTTGCATTGTCTTTCCCCTTTCATCGGCAGCTTCGACTCATTGTTGGATCCCCCTCGCTCGAGATCATCTCCCCCAGCTTTCAACGTCGTGGAGTGAATCATTTAAATCTTTGCTCGCCAACTCGAAAAACACAGCTGGAGGTAGCTGCACCCACCGTCACCTTAAGGTGCTTTGATCAACGCCCGGTCAGTGGTGAACAAGACATTTTTAATAAACAATTTCTTCATGACGCAGGACCTGGACATCTTATTTATCACTGAGACATGGTTTAAACCGGATGAGCTAAATCCTTTCACTGAGCTAGTCCCCCACGATTGCTTTTTCCTAAATTCACTGCGGCTATCTGGTCAAGGAGGGGGACTAGCATCACTGTTTAAAAAACAATATCCCTGCCGTAAGCCACTTTCTTAAGAGTTTCTGAACCTTATTCTGAACCCACCCATATTCAGGGACACACTTTAATTCTATCTCTTGGTTTGCAAGTATCAATCAGACATTAGCATCAGTAATACTGGTATGTTGGATCACTTTCCGATCATTTTCTCTCTGCCTCTTAAGGCTGCTACACATGAACTACATACTTGCTCACAGACAACTAGAATTTTTAATGAATGTGCTATGGAGGAGTTTGTGGCACTATATCCCGGTTTACATGTAAATAAAGCCATAGTTCCATCATTAAACTCCATAGATGCTGATGATCATTTGAACCTTTTTAATTCTACCTGCTCTAATGTTTTAAATGTTGTTGCTTCATCAGGGTAAAGAAAAACAAACTTAATCATGCTTCAAAACCATGAATAAATGACAGTGTTCGTTCACTCAGACAAACAAACCTTGAGAAGGGCTGAACGCAAGTGGGCTAAGGACAGATTACATGTTTCCTATGAAATTTTAAAGATTCCCTTGCTGCATTCCAACAAGCTGCTAAAGTTACTAAAAATCACTATTTTTCTAAGCTGATTCGAAATAACAGTAACGGGCCAAATGTTTTATTTTCAATAATTGAATCTGCTCTTAATCCCACTAAAAATCATTTCCTGGAAATGTCTTGCTCTCTCTGCAAAGATTTCGCTATATATTTTAATGAGAATATCTCACTGATCTCAAATGCCTCTGTCTATTTATCCGCCAATTGATCTGCCCTTTTTCTCTTCTGCATAGCTGGTTTTGAACCTGTTTCTCTTGACTCTCTGACTGAGATTGTTTCAACTTTAAATAATACTAGTTGTTTTCAGGATGTGATTCCTACTATATTTTTAAGCAGGTTTTTTTTGTGTTGTCCATTCTGACCTGCTGTCTACACTGAAAAAAAAATTAAACTTTCGATCAACTTAAAAAAAATGCTGTATACTATGGTTCAACCTAAAAATATTGCTGTAATTTGTTACAGCTAAATTTATTAGTTTTTCCCAAACAATATTTTTGATTTGGTTGAAACCTAAAAATGTTAATTTAATATCAATCAAAATAGTTCTTCAGCCCAAGATAAAAAAAAATACATTGAAACAAAGTAATAAAAAAATATTGTTTTTCATGGAGACCAAAATCAGTATTTTTACTTTTTAACTTCTAAACAACTGCTTTCAGAACAAGATACAAGTTTTCACCTATTCCAGCATCCACACACGTGATTTAGTAAACAAGCACGTCTGGGCGCTAAGGCCACTCCGAGGCAGACGGCTGAGGCGGGGAGCACACACAGACACTGGGGAGAACAGCCACACACGTTCGGGCTCCGGCCAGACAAACGAACGGTGGGAGAGAGAATGATACAACAATGAATCCAAACACGACACAGAAAGGGGATCCGCAATCAGCCCTGCAACAAGCACCCGAAGTAGCTGCGGAGGGGAATCCTGCGGCGGGCAGAGAGAGTGAGAGAGTTAGTGGTGCTGACGGGAGGAACTGGACAGCTCCTGTGGTGAATGACAGCCCTGCTGGACAGCGGCAAAACCGCGATGAGCGTCCGCCGCTACAGCTGGAAAAGGCAGTCACAAAAGCAGGATAATGGAGTTAGCAGTCCTTTATACTGACAGACGACAAACAGATCTTGCAGCCGCCACCAATCTCAGAGTTTCAGAAGTCAATCCTGGGCGGCAGAGGGCACAGATAATGGGTGGGAAACAGTCTCTAAACAGACGGGAAATATCAAAAGTACACAACAAGACTAAACTAGAAACTAGCAAAGCTAGTAACGGGCGAGTACATACACAGACAACTTGCAACGAGACACTGAAAACACAGGGAATATATACTGAACCGATGAGGGGAAAACAAGCTACAGGTGAGGATGACACAATGAGGAAATCACACAGAGCAGGAACACCTGTGAGGGAAGCATACGTGAACCTGTGAAACAAACACAAAACAACACAGGACAACTAAAGCACTAACAAGACAAAACCATAAATATATTTAAATATATAAACAAATATATATATAAATATATATACACACACACACACATGAAAACAGTACACTAGACTAAACAAGACATAAAAACAAAGACTAGAGGAGGCAAGGGAGCAGGGAAAAAAGACAACACACAATGACAAGAGAATACAAGGGAGCGGGGAAAAGTCACAAGACACGGGAAAAACGTGGTCTGACAACACTAAAACCACGTTCTCCCACATAAAACATAATACTGTCAGAACCCTGCCACACTAGACTAGATTTAATTACAACAGGACTCCGGCAGGATCCTAACAGTTTTAGATTCATTTGAAGTCACCATTATTGTGCATTTGTCCTTTGACTTTCATTGAACTAACTCTCCTCTTTTAGCAATTTTAACAGTGTTTTATTAACCCTACTTGTTCATTGTTTGATGTTAAGGGAAAATATATCATGACATATAAGGCTGCCTAAAATTAAAACGTGAAATGGTAAAAGAACATTAAAGAGATAAAGTATAAAAAATAATGCTCCATGGTAATGACAGATTTTGAAAAAGACTGTTGCTACGCTTTAGTTTTTTTTTTTTGCATCAGAAAGACATCAACACTTCTGATACAAATCTCAACAATGGTGACAGTAAATGGTAAGAAAGTTGCACTTTTTTATCATGGCACAATGCATTAATGGAGTAATAAATGAGTTTTCTACAATCCTGGTACCCAGCATGCATTGCGGGATAATGCTTTGTTGTTGATTGTCACCATTGTTGCGTTTCATAGGCTGATTGTTGATGTCTCAGTGTGTCAGATGAACACCACAGATTAGATTTATGTTAAAAAAACAACTCTTCAGGCATTATGGATTTTTATAGCATAGTTACAGTATAGAAGCATAACAGGATTGACAGAACATAAAATAACTTAAATTCAGTGACTCTTTTTTTTGCTTGAGATGATTGAATCACAATAATTAACAACTAGCATATCAACAGTTTCAGACTTCATCTATTACATTATCTTCTGCTCTAACAGATGTGCTTTAGAAACACACTGTCATAACTAACAGAAGAAAATAATGCTAAACTTCAAGACCCTAGTGCCCAACTAAAGGAAACACTAATCGACACAGTGGTGACTTACTTTATTAACCAGATTTACAGCCATTCTTCATCTCTGTAACTCTGCAAGCAAGTTGTAATTTTAGTTTTCAAACAGAGATGCTGATTGAGACGCAAAAGTGATAGATTGCTGCTTTTGACTCTTTTTAAAAGTGTAAGATGTAGGCCTGGGGCGGTAACCGGATTACCGCCATACCGCGGTCACGTGACCCTTGCCACGGGTCTGAGCTCCTCACCGTCATAACCGCAAAAAAAAAACATTGGTCTGCACTTGTGTGTTTATGTGGGGATGTTAGACACGCAGTTTGTTAACAACCACAACTTGTTAACTGAACATTAACTGATATGATTTTAATATTAAATTGTCATTGAGTAGAAATACAGGTGACGTTGTCTGTCACTCGTTAAAAGTAATACAAAAATTTTATCTAATTTAAACGTGCAAACAACCGCAACAGATCAACAACAGAATCAGGTTTCATACATTATCAAATTTTCACGCAACATAAAGAGTACGCGATCAGTCCGAGGATTAATATCCAAAGAGGTTAGATTGTCTCTTTTTTCATCTAGCCTACAAAAAGTTTTGCTTTTGCGTCTTCTTTCTCTGTTTGTGGAAAAAGACAGATGTGTAGGCACACACACGCGTCTCAGTGCAGCTTCCCAGCTATACTCAAGCACGGACACATATGCAGTACAAGTGATTTCTCATACAAATGGTTATTTTACCAGACCATCAGGGCAGCAATAATTCACGTCATTTCCAGGCTATTCACAAATTAAGGATAGAAAAGTGGCGAAATGTCTGTTGGACGTGTGGACACGCACAATGCTTTAAAAAAAATTTTAACTGATAATATTAATTGTTCAAGTTCTTGAATGTTGAAATTGAAGAAATGTGGAAGGAAATAATATTCACTTTACATGTTCCTTAAGTAATTTGCACGTGTTTTGTATTGAAGATAAATAAATCATGCATGTTATTTAACTCATTGTCTTGCCAATAAACCGCAGGAATTTGTTGATAACCGACCGCGGTAAAAAAAAATACAAACCGGCCCACCCCTAGTAAGATGGATTCATGTTTACACACAGCACTGTTCATTTATCTATTGCATTTAATATTATGACTTTCTTCATCATTTTATTATTACTTTTTCCAGAAAAAAGAGCCAGAAATAATGATTAGGTCTCTATGAAAAACAATGTTTAACTTTGTTTCAATGTAATTTTTTTTATCTTGGGCAGAAGAACTATTTTGATTGATATTAAATTAAAAAAGTTTTAACCAAATCAAAAATATAGTGTGGGAAAAACTAATAAATTTAGCTGTAACAAATTACAGTAATTTTTTAAAGGAGCGGTGAATCAAAAACTAAATTTTAACTTGATAATTTGTTATATAAGAGGTCATCATACTTAAATGAACATCCTGCAAGTTTCAGAACTGAAAACGTCTGTGCTACTGAAATATAACCGTTTTTGGCACCAAGCCAGCTAAACACTCCAGTGTGGAATTCGGAAATCTATGACGTCAAAGTAGAATTGAAGCACCTCCCCATAGCCAAATACAAGGACCACTTTTGTAGCCCCGCCCACAGCTTCGCGTGACACGCGTGTGTCTCAATCAGTAAACATGTCTTTAAAGATTGCCAAATGTAACCAAAATGACTTTTAAATAAATTTTTTCTGATAGACTTTTATTTTGACGCGGTGATCTGGTAACCATGGTAACGAAGTCTTGGGTTGTGGAAGAACCGCGTGGGAACAACACAGAAGCTGAATACGTTAAATAACATTAGGAATGCGTGGATAAAGTTTGTTTTTGAAGAGTTCCAGCTCGTGTGGGGATTGTTTGTTAACTTTGTGTACTGTGCGGATTCACTTGTAAAGAAGCAAGTCGATGCTGGATTTGCAGAGAGACTGTGATTAAAAGCACCACTAATATTGGATCTGACGAAAATGACACAGCAAGTAAGACATTTTACTTTATTTAAGTTACTGCGTTTCACTATTGCTTTGTTAGAAGAGATCGCTTGATATGTCCTGTTGTAACATCCGTGTCTAAACACGTATGTTTGACTGTTTTAATGTACTAAAAACATTAAACGATTAATAAAGATACACCACTTAACAACACGACTCTACTTTAAAGGTGGAAATATACAAAGGAAGCACTTATCCTCCGCAATTTAGATTATGATGCCCGCTTACTGTGTTGTATACGGTAATTTAGGTGAGTTGCGTTTGAACGGTCAAACACTCAACAAAGCTTTTTTATCATATAACTGTGGTATGTAACGTTACGTGTATCTAAGAGCAACCTCACAAGCACAATAGAAATATACAAAGTTATTGATAAAAGCGTATCAGCCGCAGTTTATAATCTGATGCGCGCTTACTGTGTTGTATACGGTACTTTAGTCACGTCGAGTTTAAAGTTTTGTTTATACTTTACTATACGGATTGTCATTTATGTATATCATCTTTAGTACCCAGAATCTTTTGTGGCTCAAACATATATGTGTTTGGCCTGATATTTTCACACATTAATGTTTTTATAACATTTCCACACATGTAATGACGGGGAATGAAGCCGTCCAATCATAGCAGTGGGTGTTTACGTCCAGGTCTTCAATGCGGCCCGCCCCTTCAAACGAAGCTTTTCTCCAGAGAGCTACTAATCCATGTTACAAAATAGCCCATTACTTATTGTTTTTGATGTTTTTGAATGTAAAAACCACACGAACATCATAAGTAGACATCAGACAACAGTATAAAACAATAAAATCGACAAATTCACCAAATTCAAAAGTTGATCCATAGTATACAGCAATTTTTTTAAGTTGATCCAAAGTTTTATTTTTTTCAGTGACAAATGTCTACACACCAGTGCTGTTTCTAACAGCCTGAAACATGCCTCGGTTTTGCCTTAACTTAAAAAGTCTAGTTTGGATATGTCAACTCTAAGTAACTGCTGCCCAATTTCAGATCTACCCTTTATATCAAAAAATGTAGAAAAAGTCGTTCTGAGCCAACTCCAGTCTTTTTTAATTGATAATCATATTTACGAGAAGTTTCAGTCTTGTTTTAAATCACATCATAGTATGGAATCTGCAATTTTACGAGTCATGAACGATATTTTGTTCACCATTGACACAGGGCAATCTGTCGCTCTGGTCTTGTTAGACCTTAGCTCTGCCTTTGACCTGGTCGATCAGGATATTTTAATCTCTCGTCTTGAAGCATGTATAGGTTTAAGGGGTACAGTTTAAGGGGTACTATGGTTTCGCTCATATTTGTCTAACAGAAGCTATTCTGTTCGTATCGGGCAACAGTGCTCATCGAAAAAGAAACTTGGGTCCGGAGTCCCGCAGGGCTCTATTCTTTGTCCAGAACTATTGAAATTGTATATGTTACCCTTGGATTTTATTTGATCTAAACATGGGGTTTCTTTTCACCTGTATGCTGATGACCTTCAATCGCTGTTCCCCCCCAGCACCAACTGTGTTCTGTACCTGGGGTTCTGGAATTATAAAAACATTACATTTGAAAAGCAGATAAGTGATGTTGCAAAGTCCTGTTTTTCACCTCCGTCTTTTAGCAAAGGTTAAGACATTCCGTCTGGTAAGCGTTTTGAGATAGCCATGCATGCTTTCGTTACATCCAGGCTGGACAATTGTAATTCCTTATATATATTTGTGCTTCTCAGAAATACATCACCCGTCTCCATGTAGTTCAAAATGCAGCTGCACGCCTCCTCAAAGGGAAACGTAAATTTGACCATATTACAACAGTTCTGATCTCGCTTCACTGGCTACCGGTTAAATTTTCCAATAGATTTTAAAGTTTTGCTCTTTGTTTTGAAGTCTCTACAGGACCAAACTCCCCAGTACTTATCTGAACTGCTTCACCCAGTCAAGATCACTTAGATCGGTTGACTCAAACTTACTATCTGTCCCTCAAACCAGGCTTAAAAATAGAGGTGACTGTGCTTTCGCAGCCTATGGACCAAAGCTATAGCTTACCGCCTCACATCAGATCCGCCCAAACTTTTACACTTTTTAAAACTTGTCTGAAAACGCATTTCTCTTGATTAGCTTTTAATATACCTTGATGTCTTTTGTCATTCATCTGTGCTGTATATTTTGTTGATGTTTTGTGTTCTGTATTGTATATCTTCTTGCGTTGTTATTCATTTTGATCAACGCAAGTTGTTTTTAAATGTGCGATACAAATTAAATTGTATTGTATTGTATTGTATTGTATTGAATGCTTACTAGTTATTTTTTACGCATTTTGAAGTTTCTGAACCCCCCATTTTTTTTTCTTTAGAAGCTTAGTGTGTAATTTTAAACAGTCCCATCTTTTCATGTCTATTTTGCAGGAGGACTTCCTGCATCTGAACCTCTGCGCTGTGGCTTGAACAACCTTACTGAAGTTTGTAAACATGTCCTGTACACATTTGAGGTGAGAATGAACAATTATCATTGAGAGCAGCTCCAGTAAGGGTTAAGTTCACAGTATTTTCATGTTATCAATGCCATTAGTTGTTATGAATGTTATTTTTCTTTTTATCTTTTCATATATACTTAAATTAATACATGTAAATGAATATGTACTTATTTAGGCATTTAGTTTAAATACACTAACAAGCACTATTTATTAAAGTGTGATTTATAGTGTTGCACGGTGCACAGATACTTCAAAAGCATCGCTATTCTCGGAAATTAAAAACATTACGGTTCCTAGTTCCTACAATTATAAGTATGGATACTTCTTAGAATGACCGCGTTCCAGATATGTAAGAGACGCATGTCATGTTGGTGTGCAACGGACGCTTCCAGTGCCTCCCATGGACGTCCGTGTTTTTTCTCCTCACGCAGGTGATACTGTGGCCGCCGTAGAGCTTTGACGGTTGTCATAACCATGCTTATGAATTGCAAATGTAACTCGGTTAACTGATTAATTTGCGACCTGCGGAGGCTGCAGCACTTCATCAGTTTCTGCGTGACTGGAAACATAATAACCCCAAAAAGGCACCCCCCATATCCCCCCTCCCCCCGCATAGATAACATTCATAGATATCGTTAATAATATAAAATATCAGCTAAAATGATCTATCGGCTATATTATTATAATCAGAGTATGTGCATGTTTGTCAGTGATTTATTTATATTAGGTTATTATAGAACAGCATTTAAAGAGACCTACGCAAAGGAGGTATATTTCATGTGTAAAACGCCTTGTAAGAAATTATGGACTCAAATATAAAGTTAACCACAGATAAATCAGACATTGAAGTACAGGAAACATTAACCTATCCATATATCACAGCTTAAATAACATATGGTTATTATTAAGGCTCATTATTTACTATTAATTATGGTTAAGTGAATGTTAGCAGTTAACTTAGCACTTTACTGTATACATTACATTATTAATACGCTCGCTTACACGGTTTATCCTTAGCCGCTATATTCTACTTCTTATACTATCTATTGATTTTCAGTGTTCTCCTCTACATCTACTCATGTAAAGCTGCTTTGCAACAATTAACAATTGTGAAAAGCGCTATATAAATAAAATTGAATTGAATTGAATCACTATAACCACTGCATATAGAGATGTTTTTCGTATTTTGTTCAAATGTTTAATATATCTGCTGTTCATATGTTCATTTATTAGTGTGTTATATGATTAGAATGTTGTCCCGATTTTAAAATAAAGCACAGCAATGAGATTTGAGAGTGTTTCTCCCTTTTCAGGAAAAGTACCGGTAAAGTATCGGAACCACAATGCTTGACTTGGTATCGGTACCGAAACAAATTTTTTATTTGGTATTGTGACAACACTAGTGACTTATGAAAACTATTACATTTTATCTTCCCTAACAGCCTGAATTAGATGAAGTACGGTATTCAAGTCATTTTTAATTTTTATAATGCTTTTCCAAATGTGCATTTTTGCAAAGCAACCTTACAGGAACCCCATTTGTACAGAAACAGATATAGCCCATTAAACAATGTAAGGCGGTAGTGACAAGGAATAAGGAATACAAAAATAGTATTAGTAGAGAATTGTGTACAAAATCAGGCTCAGATTGGCATGTTAGTTCTAATCTGTGTACACACCACACATGTGAATGCTAGTTGATAGAACAATGTACAAGTCTAAAAGATATTGATTTCACTTAGTTTTACATTACACACTGCACTGCACTGCAATGCTGTCACTGTAACTGTGATGTACTTTAAAGGAAAACACCACAGTTTTTCAATGTTTTACTGTGTTGTTACCTCAACTTAGACAAATTAATACATACCTATCTTTTTTGACGCGTGCACTTCATCTAAGCACAGCGCGTAGTGAATGTGTTTGCATTTAACCTAGCCCCGTTAATTCCTTAGGCCTTCAAAGACGATTATAAATGGATCCCATGTTTTGGTCACAATTTACACCTCGCAGTAAATAAAGCAGTTAACATTGACAGGGTATCTTCAGCACTTTCAAGGCTTCGCAAAACAGTGGCTGCATTTACTAGATCACCAAAGCTCTCATGTCAACTCACCAGAAAACAGACCCATCTCTCACTCCCAGATCATAAACTCATACATGACGAACCTACCTGCTGGAATTCATCGAATGATATGGTCAAACAGTTTTTGGAGCAGCAGCAATCTGTATGTGCCGTACTGGCAGAGGACCGAAAGAAATGGCATCTGATGCTTAAAGATACTGACATTTCAATTTTAGAGACTTTGAAAGAAATCCATTTACAGATGCCCTCTCTGGTGAGAAGCACACAACCCTCTCATCTGTCTTACCATTGATGTGGAAAATACGGTCTTGTCTTGATGATGTAGACGGTGATTCTGTACTTGCTAGGGAAATAAAAAGTGCAATCAAAGAAAATCTCAGAGAAGCGTTATAATGATGAGGAGTTACAGCTACTTTTCAACATTGCCACCTACCTGGACCCCAGGTTTAAAGATAGCTTTGTTTCACTAGAGGTCTGATGTCAAACAAAGGCTTCTTGACCAAATAAGGGATGCTGCTGCTGATGATGGATCTAATGTAAAAGGAGGAGCAGAGGCTTCAAGCCAAGTCAGACCATCTATAAAGTCAAAGACTAACTTGAAACATCTTTTTCAAGGATCCAAGGAGAAAAGAAAGGCAGTGATGCCACAGCAACTCATTGGCTTTTCACAAGTGACCGTTTAAATGGAAAGTTTCTGGTATATAGCAAAATGCCAGAACTCATTGCTGAAGAGGATCCACTCACCTGGTGGAAAACCAATGGGAGCACATTACCCTTGTTGTTAGAGTTTGCCAGAAGGTATCTCTGCATTGCTGCATCCAGCTGTGCTTTTGAGAGGGTATTTAGTTCTTCAGGGATTATTGTCAGTCCACTGCGTTCAAGACTGACCCAAGATAACATTGGCTATGTCTACATTCACAAAATTTTGTCAATCCGATTGAATTTACTACGATTGAAGGTTACGACGATACAGTTTACATGGACCCTAAACATTGCAATCTGATTGAAATGTTTGTTTACATGTACATTCTATAGAATCCGAACCGAACGTCTGCGCAAGCGCAGAGCCAGGGTTGCCGGATTCGCGTTTCAGAACCATCCCAAATGGACATTCAAAACTAGCCCAAAAGCATCCCAATGACTATTCACAGCCCAAATACCAATAATTAATGAATGAAATACTTTCATCTTTAACCCGCAGAAAAAACAACAACTGGTGGAAACAGGTTAAACAGTAGCTCAAATCTAAATTTAAAAAAGCAGAGAACTTGGCAACGCCTAGCTGCAGACAGCATCTCTCGTCGAGTTCAGGCTTTATCTCTGGATTAAAGTCAAAGCGGAGTTGGAGAAAGTTGTTCTTAAGAAATATTCAGCTGTAGGTGATGAAAACACACTTCAAAAGTCACAAGGCTATTTTATTGCTTTAAGTAGCCGAATGTTTTAAAAGTACACATAAACGCGGCAGAATGTACATCGCGTTACCCCATTAACCTTAGGTCAAGGTCACTTTATTTATATAGCACCTGTAAAACAGCATTTCTGCTGACCAAAGTGCTTCACAATACAAAATAAAATACATAGAAACAGTCATACAAAAAATTGTTAGCATGTACAGCAACATCATAGCCATAGAATCACAAAAAATAAAAAACATAAAATTAGTTAAAACCTAAAAGAGCTTAAGATCTACAAATTACTTGTAGGCCTGACAGAAAAGATATGTTTTCAGAACTGACTTAAATGAAGATAAAGAGGGTGAAAACCTGATTGACCGAGGTAGCAAATTCCACAGCTTAGGGGCAAATACACTGAAAGCTCTGTCACCTTTGGATTTCAAACGTGATGATGGAACGGTTAGTCAATTATCTGAAGATGATCTTGAGGGTTCTTTGGGTAGTGTATGGACAAATAAGGTCTGAAATATAGGCGGGAGCCAGTCTATGCAAGGCTTTAAATACAAAAACCAAGATCTTATAATCAATTTCAGCATATAACGCGTTGCAATAATCAAGCCTCGTTGAGATGAAGGCATGAATAAGTGTCTCTAGGTCACCAAAGGATAGAAAGGGTTTTAATTTCCGTAAACACCTAAGCTGGAAGAAGCTAGCACTAACAACAAAGTTTATTTGCTTATCGAATTTGACCTCTGAGTCAACAACAACACCCAGGTTTTTTACACAAGTGCGGATATTGGCTTGTAAGGGACCTAATCCTGGAGTCAGACCATGTGCCAAATGTGGGGGACCTAAGAGAATTACTTCAGTTTTGTTTTCAATTGAAGAAAGTTTTCACCCATCCAACTTTTGATGCCATTTAAGCAAGCTAGCATGTCTGAAAGAGGTGTTGCTTCAGGTTTTATTGACATTTACAGCTGGGTATCATCCGCGTAGATATGATATTGAACCTTGTGAAATTCAAAAATGTTCCTTACCTTAATATGCGTGATGCCACTGCCTTGCTATTGCGTGTTTCTGTGACATGAATTATGTGATATAAGAGTTTAATATAAGATGTGAACTTGGGCACAAATGTTCTGCGCTTGTGCACAATGTATTTTTGCATTCGACAGGCATGAGGATCCCTCACCTTTCGGCGAAATTCGCTGTTTTGAAGCCAAAAAAGGTGACCCACGTGAATCGTGTAGATTCGATGAGAAAACATTTTTGGGGGGTCGGGGGGTATGTGCGTGTTGTTTGTTGACGCACCCTTCGCCGTTATCCAACATGTATCCCAGACATTAGGTTTGTCTGAGTTCATGCTGTGCTGCAAAAACCGACAGGCAGGCAGGTGACATCGAAGTATCACGAGAGTGAATCGAGAAGTCATAAGGACTCTGCTTTCGAACTGCTCTCGCGCTTCTGTGATGTCATCTGTCTTTTCTGTGTACTTCGTCATATGCTTCACATGCTTTATGAAGATGCGTAGAGTGACTGCCTTCGGGACGTAAAGTCAAGTGTAAGACACAAAACGCTGTAAAACTATAACTGCAGAATTCTGAGGTGTGATTCAATTAAAACAACATACAGTTTATACACAGACTGAAGCTTCAAAGTGAGTTGAAAGATTTTTTATTGGAATGGATTTGAACGAATGATGGACATACTCCTCGCTTGTAAGTCACATTGGTCTAACGTTACTAGCCTACTGCTGTTATATACGTAAATGTAAATATAGTAAAACAGGAAAATACTGCATGAAATGCTGTTAATAAGAACATGCTGCTACTACTGTTAATAAAAAAGTTTATCGTTTACAGTAACATTTAAGCAATTTTACACTATTTGAGCGACAAAGAAGCTACAGTGAACTGTTTTCGGGGCAAACTCAAAAGCCCACACACTGAACGCCCGTTTCAAAAATCACGCAAACACATAATTTCTATGGGCTTGACAGGAGATATACGCACAAATTATCTTGTAATACCACAGTCTCTGCAAGTATTCTCATTAAAACAGTTGTTTATTATAAGTGGGCAGTTGATCATATGTGTCAGTGTATAGATCAGCGCTTCTCCACCGGTGTTAAAGGGACAGTTCATCTTATAAGAAATGCTTATGTTTGAGTCATTATGTTAGTCAAACTACAGAAGACAAAAGGAAAATCACCTTTATAGCTTTAAAAAGATCAATTATATTTAATTTATAGAATGAAAACAGTGTTATATTAATTTGATACTGTTTCTCTACCTAATCAATACTGTTAGATCTTACTTTATTTGCAACTTTGTTTTTTCTATTTTATATGCTTATCAATTCTTGATTTATTCTTATTTTATTTTCCCACATCACCTTTTTGCTGATCTGAAAATTATTCAACCCATGACTCAAAAACCATAATTTAATTAATTTAACCAGTACTATATTTGTAAAATTAAGTAATTTTAAATTACATAGGCCTTCAGGTCCACCCTATTCCAAGGCCAACTTAAAATTGTGTGGCCTTGCGACTAATGGTCAGATTATGGCTAAATAAAATAGTTGCAGATGTAAAATAGTAAGGGAATGCTACTTGTTACAGCTTTTCAGATTTATCAACCCATTTAATTAGACATGGATTCTGTTACTAGTCAAATGTTTACATTTTAAAAATTGTCCGTCAGAAATTAATTATTGAAATAATGGCCATAATGTATTTTTTGCTTATAGTGTGATATTATTTGGTTTCTGCTGGGATGTTAGGTTCCTTCCTTCTTTTTTTGTCCTTGGCCAATCCCATGCCTTAAGAATAAACAATAATGAGGCCGTAATATTTATTTTGGGGGAGTCCCCCCACCTTGCGGACCCATCAGAGGCCACGTCGCCCCTCGAGCACTCTTCTCACCTTTTTCACCCCTGACCCGTTTTCATGCCTGATCCGATTTAGAAAATACTACGATTCATGCTTTTACATCCGCACTTTTCTCCTGAAGATTGGATCACAGATCTGAGTACACCACCCCCTTCAATATGATCCAAATTCGCATCCGATCGTCCTCAATCGTATTTATTAAGGTGTTTACATAAAGGCTTTTCAATAAGATTGAGCCATCGATACGATTACAAACGGATTTTTTGGTTGCATGTAAGCGTACCTATTGATAAGTTAGTGTTCATTTCCAGCAACCTTGAACTGGTCAAGAAAAAGTTCAGTAAGCCATAAAGTGTCATGCTATTCTTGTTTGAATCTGGAATTATAGTGCTAAAGCTGTGACTTAAGCCCTATTCGGACGGGATTAGTTTTACAGGGGGACCTTTGAGAAAATTGTGCTTCTCAGAGGTCCTCTGTGTTTTTAATCCCGTCCGAATCGGCCATGTCTGTGTTTTTCTCTGACGACCTCCGTAAGAATTCCAGAGCAATCTACCTACTGTTTTTCGCCGAACTCAGAGGTCCTCTGAGAAATTTAATCCCGTCCGGATGCAAATGTCTGTGTTTGCCCGCAATATGTTTTGAAAACGCGGTTCATTTCATGTTTTGGCCAACGTGATCTGCCGTAAGGTCTTAATAATGCGCGTATATTGTATTTCCTGAGTCCCATCAGATATGGATGTTTTTTCGCATTCGGCAGAATAAAATAATTAAATTAAGACAAGCTGAATATTGAACACTGTTAAGACTGGCCACTGTAATATCATTAACGTTATAAGAAACTCCGTTCAAAGTTGTTCAACTCCGGAATAGACCCTTTGCAAACACGTGACCTAGACCACGTGACGACTCCATGCTGGACGGCAAAATCACTGACGCACTAGGTTGATAAGTAATAGACGAGCGGGATTTTTGATTAGTTTTAAACAGTTTAAATATATATTACACTAAAATACATGGCTTCTTATATTAAGGAAGTTGTTGTGCCGTTATCGGTCGAGGTAGGGCATTTGGTAGGTCCTCACAAAAAGCGCTATTTAGAGAAGTTAGAGATAGCGGGACTGGATACCGACCCTTACCTTCTTCCTCCTTCAATTTTCACGGACCTCATTAAACGCCGAGTCTGCCCAACTTCAGCCCGCATGAATTGTACCACTATGTGGTAAACGGGATATCCCCATACACTGGTGCTGATCTTAAGGCTTTTAAAAGTCTGCAGAGCTGCCAACTTCTGAGTTCAGCTTGGAGTGAGATTTTTTTGGGGGGGGTTTGTGGTAATAATTTTTTATATAAGTCCTAACCATTTGCCAATTGATAATAGTGTGGATTTTAGCTATTTCTGTGTTAAATAGTTGGAAAAGACTGCGTTAAAATGGTTCACAATACAAATCGAATCATATTTTAAAATTAAATTAAAATAAAAGCTTTTACTGAGTTTAAATGCCTGAGATTAGAGTCTTTACTATTATTTTATACACTTCTATTATGCTTTCCTTCTGATAAAAGTGCCAAAAAAGTTCTTAAAATCTAATGATTAGGCTACTGGTCTCTGTAAAATGTATAACTGCAGATAACAGCAGCTTTGATTCAGTTTATCCACTGAGAAAGAGAAGTATACACGTGATGATTTGTGATTGGTGAAAGAGGGACTGTCACAATCAAATAAACAAAATGAGTAGTTTATATTAAAGGATAATTCCGGTATTTAACACTTTGAGTCTCATTTCTGGTTTGTTTTGGATGAACTACAGTGATGGACACAGAAATTTTGACAATGGGTCGTGTCTTGAGTTTTTGACTCATTTAGAAGCGTCTCTTGACTGCTTCAGAATGGAAGTCAATGACCATGCACAAACATGTCATTAAAACAACACTTAACGTTCATTTTCAAAACTGTGCTACTCACCGAGTGGTTCGTGGTGTTCGTTGATGATTAAAAACAAATATATTGGCGCAATTTATGATTTCAATCCGTGTTATTTGCTATAGTGGAACTATTTTTTCAGATACCTCACAACCACGTATATACTTTCGCTCTATATTTGAGTCTGAAGCGTTAGCACACTCCTGACCACTTGATGGCGACAACCACAACAGCCATACAAGTACGCTCGGTGTCTAGCGTGTAGACAGTCACAATCGAGCTCAACTTCAAACCGGTCACTGAGCCATCAAATATGTAGGGCTGTTCCTATTAACATTTTTTGAGCTTCGAAGCTCTAGTAGAAATCAAATTGAATATTTGAAGCTTCGGAAGGAGGGGCTGAACATATTTTTCTCTTTAATAAAGGCAGGAATCTCTGTGTGTGTCTGTCTACAGTTTTATTATGTGGCGGATGTGTTGCTGCGGACCTAAGGGAGTGTAGTGCCTTTTTTTCGTGCAATATGGACATGCGACACGTTTAGAATTAATAAACTTTAAAAATACTACAGAACAGCGCAAGCCGGAAGCGGCGTGCCTGTCACGTGTCCTGCGTGAACAGCATTAGTGAAACAAAACACAAGAGCAATACTTTTAATAAGGTAGCCTAACATTTTTCTAACAAACAAACATTCCCGTATCAGAAATAAGCAGCACAGTAATTACTGACAACGTAAAGGGTAGGCTATTTCAATAAAACAACGAAAATAAATGAACGAAGTTCAACAAACTGTAATAAAACGGTAGCATACTTTCAAAATCAAGTTTATTTATAACACTTACACCATCCAGTATGTTTTTTTCATCAGTAGAACAATAAAGAAGATATTTTGCAGAAACCCCAGTGCTCCGTCATGCAAGTCAACCGATCCGCACACTTTAAGAGCTAAAGCATATACATCCAATACAAAAGTAATCCCCCATAACTCCGTGTGACATATTGAAGTCTTGTGAAGCAAATCAATCAGTTTTTGCAAGAAACCGAACGTTATTTACAACACTATAAGCATGAATGCCACTGTCCGAGGCGATCTCTTCCACTGGTGGCGTTTGGTGGCTGTTGGCTATGGATGTTGGTCTCTCTGCGCCACCTATCGTGCGGGGGCGTGAAGCGCACTTCCTGCTTGGCAAAAGCTCTGCATTAACGCTGTATATTTATATATATATATTCGAATCTCAAAACTGAAAATCGAATGTCAACCCACGTAACAAATATTTGAATATTCTTGTCCAGCCCTACAAATATGGGAAAAATTTCTTCTGAGAGAAACCGAGCGAAAAAACTACAACCACATATAAACAGACCCTTTTCTGTTTCCCGGCGGCGGAGTGATATATCAGCGAGCAATGAGTCTTCCAAGAAAAGTCAATGGAATTTTACAAAATGCCAAATAAAACACGACAGAAACTGTATTTCGCTACACAACTTGTTTTCAATCATCAACGAACACCACGAACCACTCGGTGAGTAGCACAGTTTTGAAAATGAACGTTAAGTGTTGTTTTAATGACATGTTTGTGCATGGCCATTGACTTCCATTCTAAAGCAGTCAAGAGACGCTTCTAAATGAGTCAAAAACTCAAGACACGACCCATTGTCAAAATTTCTGTGTCCATCACTGTAGTTCATCCAAAACAAACCAGAAATGAGACCCAAAGTGTTAAATACCGGAATTATCCTTTAAACTAAAGCAACAGATAATGTGTATGTCAAGACCATATAATTATATTTCGTATATATTATTGTTTATAGATGTCAAATATCAATTGACTTTTTCTCTTTTATTAAAACCTGTCACCGCAAACATCACGCAGGCTTGTACTGCTTGCAAACATGCACACGCGAGTGATGGTTGATTAAAATTGCTGTTTTCTGAGGGTATCTGCGTGCGTGGAATCCGGGCAGGTCTCTGCTTTACATCCAGACCTTGACGCTTTGTGTGTTCGACTGGTGCGGAGCTGACTGATCGGCGTATGACATCAGAGTAACGCAAGAGCAAAGGTAAAGGCGGACCCTTTTGTAACATTTCGACTTGCTCTCGCGGTACTCTGATGTCCTCGCTGCCGAACTTCCTGCGCAGCGCCACATAAAGTGAAATGCTCTTTGACTCTTTGCAGCAAAGTACTAGCAACATGAGAAGTGGTGGCACGCAAAAGACAGTGAAGGTACGCTAAAATATAAAAGTGTCAGTACTGCGAGCACTGGTTTAGCTACTTACATCGTGAAAATGGATGTGTGGCGTGAGAATGGGGTCAATTGCGTGGGTCTCACGGTGAATGCGTGAGAGTTGGCAGCTATGAAATGTATGGTGTCACTGCAGCATTAAACAATAACATTCATGTAAAAATAATGTATTTATGCCACTTTTCTGTAACGGTAGGTGCATCATAGCAACACGAAATAACCATTTTATGACCCTAACGAACACAAACACGTACTTGTTCGGCTTGCCGTCCGTCTACAACATAGCGCTTCCGACGTCCGTCATGGCGTCCATAATTTGCGCGAGTAGAGCGTGACGTCACGTGCAAGGGGTCTATGGTAATGTTAATTAATAAAGATAATAAATTGTTATTAATCATTATTTCTTCATTTCTTTGGGTTTATTATAAGAAGGCAGTTATATAAAACACGTAGGCTAACGTTACTTTAGTAGGATTTGTTTATTTTATTTTGGTTTGTTAAAATTTAATTAATAAATTACATGTTCTGTCATAATTTTACATTTAAAGCAAAATATTAAACATTACAAACACGCGTATCCAGAGCACGTGTTCTTCTGCAACGCCCAAATGCATGAAACAGACACTCCCATCTCTGGAATAGCCTGCATCATTTTATTCAGCAAATGTATGTTAATGGACTACAGTATGACACAAAGTAGCGAAACTCTGGACCTGACATTTAACCTCACAGAAATCTGCTCACTTTAGTTAAATTGTGTAACCATTTAAATAATTGCAAGCCTTAGAAACACGTTAATGATAAACTTACCCTATTTAAATTGCATATTAATCACTGAATCGCATGCGAGCCGAACCGCGGATCCGTCACAGCACTACCCAAAGCTTCAGATGAATAGCACAGCAGCGGCCGGTGCAGTCGACATGTATGTTTGCGGCAGCGCGCGCGGAGCAGTTAACGTCACGAGTTATGTCGTGGGGAGGTTGTAGGTAATGTAGGGAGGGGAATAACAGCGAGCTCATCAGACGTTTCATAAAAATAAAAAAATTTCACGAGTCGCGCGGCTCAAGTCCGAGTCGAGTCTAAAGTCTTTGAGGACGAGTCTCAAGTCGAGTCTGAAGTCACTGTGTGTGCGACTTCGGTCGCACTCGAGTTCGAGTCTCAAACTCGAGTCCCTATCTCTGATCTCCCTTGACTCCATCCACTACGTGATGCAACATGATCCTTTCAAATCCGTTTACAAGACGAATGCTATTGTTAAGCTTAATAAAAAAAAATGTATATAGTGTTTTAAAAATTATGAAAACATCTGTAAACATGCGTATAGAGTAGGGGTGCATCGGTATGGTAAAGAATCAAACCTTCCCCTTAACCTCCCACCGTTCGGCATGCATGTGCACCGCGGGGCACCGTGTTTGATTTGACCACACATTTCTAATATAGTTTGGTGAAAAACAATGCATAAAACCGCTAATGTATGGTACCGAATACGCTCCGCATGTGTTTACATGAAAGTACCTGTCCAATTAACTCATAGTATGCAAATCTGTAGCCAACCTCACAGTTCCTCATTGTAGAGGCACCCAGGCCAGCTGACAGTCTTGTCTGGGCTTGGGACAAGATAATCTTAGAGGGCCCCCCGCCCCCCTACTTTTTACTGGTAAGAAGACATTTGGCATTATCAGATTCAGGACCCGTGAATATTGCATTATTATACATTGTATTCAACATTTATATAGTAGTTGAATGTAGTACTGACACTACTGTATATACTGACACAAAATAACTTTCATTTATATTACGTCAACCCCCTCTTTTGAAAACCCCAAAAAAGTCATAACCAAACTAAAATTAGATACAGTTCATGAAGCCTTTGCACTAAAAGCATAAGCTTATCTTAGCACACCATCAAAACACAACAAATAGTGGGATTAAAACCATGTTTTTGCTACAAACTCACTTTATAACAGAATTCGAGTGTTTTAAATAACCATATGTGAGCTGATGTGGCTTTGGATCATAAAATGAAATTATAATACAAAATGTTATTGTATTCTACAGTGCTAAAGGCTAAGTTTATAAGCGTTGCATTAAGGATGTATCTGTACAAATATAAATTCTCATAGATATTCATTAAAATGGATCTAATTAAAAATCTATGTGGTGCGCAGGTGGTCTGTATACAGTAGTTAGTAAAAATATCAAAATTTATGTATCATTTACAATAGATAATCTGTAATGCATAAAAAGATTTTTATTTAAAATTAGAGCTGTGTGTAATACTGAGAATAGTGTAATTTAATTTATATTGCTATAAATTGCAACACCTCTCCCTTTGCTTTTTGGACAAGGCTCAATTTTATGACTGTAAGCTTGGGGCAAAACTCACTAAGAATATTAATTCATCTTCCTGGGTTTTTTCTACATGTACTGTGACTTATAAAACACTGACACAGTTCACAGAGTTTAGACAAAGGGGGAACTGCCTTGAAAGACTGAGCTTGACTTACACTGTAAGTATGGAGCGTTTTTGCGGACAATATTAAAAGCAAATTGCGTTTCCTACTTTGGGTGTAAAAACTGTACTTAATTCAAACGAAAATGCAAACTGTTTGCATTTCCATTTATGCAAATACAATATATGCCAAATTTCAAATGTTAAATCAAAGTCCATTTGCAATTTAATTGCCTATGTCTTTCGAGTTATGACCCTGCCATATTTATAAAACTCATACTTTTGAAACCGTGCTTATTTGGTTAATAATGGCTGCAATATAACCTGCAATATGTTATATGAGGTAATGTATAATTTAATGTATACATTTTGGAAAGTGCAGGCATTGGAAACGCAAATGCAAAGGGGATTGTTATAGTGTTGTCAAAATTATCGATATTTCGATACATATCGATACTGAAATTTTCAAACGATTCCAATATTCGTGTCCCGCGGAATCGATACTCCGAGACGAGCTGCGAGTTGTTTTTTTATGTAACTCTGCAAACACCAGCTGCGCATTCTCACTCTCTCTCTCTTTTTCTTTTAAACGGCGCCGCACACACAGTGCACGTGAATGCAGTGCTCCGCCTCCTCTCCTCATCTCGTTCGCTCTGGTTTAACAGTACAAGAAAGCCAAGCAGCATTGCTGTGTGGAGGTTTTTTCGGATGCGAGTCAAATAAACATGCGAACCCGAAGGACACAAGTGAAGTAAGCCAAATATGCGTTGCTACAGAGCCGTGTGCTAACGGCGCTAGCAAAGCACTGAAGGACCGACAAAAAAAAAAGTTAATGAACCCAGGTACTGTTGTGCTTTAAGTTCACAAAAACACGTCATTTATTAACCCTCATGTCGTTCAGTGAGGTATATTTTCACATTTACACTATAATCTGTTTATCATATAAATGTTAATGTATTAACATTAACAAACAAAAAGCAATGCATTTGTTTAAGTACTTGTTTATCTTTTTTTTACTATGCTAATGCTCACTAGAGAAAAACTAAGATAATGCTGCTAAATTATTCTTTTTTTTACCTTGAATGCCATTGCTCTAATTAATTTTTTAAATTGTAATATATTTTATATTTTGCTTAAATGTTAAATATATCTGCTGTTCATGTTCATTTATTAGTGTGTTATATGATTAGAATTTTGTCCTGTTTTTAATATAAAGCACAGCAATGAGATTTGAGAGTGTTTCTCCCTTTTCAGAAAAAGTATCGGAATCAAACCAATAATTTTGGTATTGTGACAACACTAGATTGTTATTTCATTTGAGTTTGGCAAGATCCTTACTAGGGATGTCCCGAACCGATATGCAGGATTGGTATCAGGTCCGATCCGGGCTTTTTGTCTGGATCAGACATCGGATCGGGGACAGACAACATGACTGATCCAATTCCGATATGTGCGTTAGCCGTGGTTGTTACTGACAAGCTATTAAAAGGACAACGTATTATAAAAGCACCATAAAAAAGCACCATTTATGCACTATATTCAAAGTCTTTAAATACACTCAATAGCTTCATGTGAAGGAACAAACGCGCATTTAAAAATATTTTAGTTCAAGGAAACACTGTAACTTACTCGCAAACTGAGTTAATAATCCACTGGTGAAGCGGACGAATGAAACGCGTCATTCACACACGCAAACACAAGATAACTGTAGGCTATTTTAAAGATCTGATTTTATGAAGTCTCAGTAAGCCGTTGTATGGATGCAATTCACTTTGTGCTGAGCACCTGGCACTTCTATTCTTTTTGTGTTTTAACAGTTATAAACTTTCCATTGCTGTGTGAGGATTCTCATGAGAGGATGCTTCAAGTGCATCAATTTTGCACCCAGAAAGCCCATAAACGACCAGAAAGCCCAGTATTATAAGACTTAGGCGCATCAATTCTCTACCCAGAATGTGCATTAAATTTGCAAAATTCATTTGCAAATTGACTTTGAAATTTGGCATGTATTGTACGTTCACTTAAACGGAAATGAAAACAGTTTGCATTTGCGTTTGAATTAAGTCACAGTTTTTACAACCACAAATAGGAAACGCAATTGCAAATACAATTTGCAATTCCTTTTTAATATTGTCCATAAAAACGCTCCATATGTAAGGGTGCGTCTCATTTCTCTCTTACCTCTCCCCCTCGGTTTTGCGCGTTCATGTGAGGGGAAGTGGCGTCTCAATTCTCATTTTGATCCAGGGCTAGGGCCAAGGAGTAGGGATACATAGCCCCTGAAACTAATTGTGATAAGGACCACACTTGAAAGAGAGGGTTAACCGTTAATGTAGGAACTTCTCAGGAGTACCGGCATCAAGATTTTTTATGGGTGAATGTTGAACTGTGAAGGAGTCACACAAAAAACGTTATTTAAGCAGTTGAATTGATATTATATTATGACACGCATGTTTTATGATACCTTTAATAAAATGTTCCAGCTGTTTTAATTGTAATGTTTTAGCAGCTAAGTTATGCACTATTTGTTGAGCTCAGCTCAGGCAATAGAGACCACAACCAAAGACGACTGCATCTTCTTTGTTTATGTCAACGCTTGTCGCCTCTGATGTAGCAGCCAGTTGGCGGCAAGAGAAGATGACACAAATGGTAATCGAGTGGTGTCTCGTTTTTTTAGAGGAACGATCTGTCTTACCCCTTCACTCGGTTTTGAGGGGCAAGGGGAAAACGAAGACAAAGGGGAAGGGGTAAGACAGAGAAATGAGATTGGCCCTAAGAATTTGTTCATATAGGTCTTCTTTTCCGAGATAGTACACTGCTGCCTTATTCAGCTGAACCACAAGCTCTTGTGGAGAACTTAATAGGTTAGCATTAAAGTATTGTAACCTAGTATTGTTTGCGTTTTATGTGTATATGTATGTGCTCGTTTTGAAATCCACTTTTTAGTGGTATAGATATTATGCTGTTACATTTCTGAAGTAAAATAAAATTCTGTATTTTAACAGGCACGGATGAACACTTTTAAGAATGGAGAAGAATCGATGGAGTAAAGCCGACATCAACACTCGATACACTACTCTGATGATCTCAACTGGACTAGAATTAACAAGGATATTAACTTTATATTGATGGAGTACTTATAAGTCTTTGTTGTAGAACAACAATCCAGCCCTGTTTCCCACAGTTATTCTTGTTTTTGTAGAAAAATATCTTTTGGTACAGTATAATCATCTCTGCAAGTGATCCATCACCCTTAGGCATTTTTTTTAATAAAGTTTAAACATGCAGAATATGCTAAACCACAAAACGAATTTAAGTGATTGTTATATCCGGTTCTCTTTCATTTGCAAATTGAATTTATATTGAGACTAATCTGAATAGTAAAATATTCATTATACATTCATGCTGCCTTCTCAACATTTGAAGAGTTTCGTTGCAAAAGGAGATAATTCAGTTTTTTTTAATTCTTCAGAAATCTCGTTTTTTGGTTGTGCATTCCAATTAGCATCAATTCAACTGCAGTTGGTTTGTTTTGTTTAAAACTTCATAACTTAAAAAATACAGCTAAGTAGCACCATAAAACAAAATAATAACATAATAACATAAAAATAAACATGTTTGACAAAAATGTAAAAAAAATGGATTTATCTCGTTTTGCAACAAAACTCTTCATTTGTAAGAAATGTACTTATCAGGTGAATTTGAAAGTGAAGTGAAATGGAATTATTTGTAGGTAGGAGTAGGGCTGGACAATAATTCAATATCGATATGTTGTGGTATATATTTTTTCAATAACGGTGATATGGCCTCTAAACACATTTCCGATATTCCGATATAAATTATAGCGTCCTGTGCCACGTCTAAAAACACGTGTTAAACGCCAGTCAATGCGCTTTTTCCTTTAGAGCGCGTGGCGTCTTTCGCAGCTAAGCAAAAACGTAATGCCTAATCAATTTAAATCGCTCATCTGTGCCTCGCGTCAAATCATATTATTGTTATTATGCGATCAATGAATCTAGTGTTTGCTCAGAGAAGAGCTGTCACCCAGAATACGAGAAGGAGGTGGGGGGTTAGTTCACGTCAAGTCACAACTTCCAATGGTGACACCGTATAGGGCAGTGTTCTTCACTCCCAATCCTGGAGAGCCGGTGCCCTGCAGAGTTTAGCTCCAACCTTAATCAAACACACCAGCAAGCTAATCAATGTCTTCATGATCACTAGAAAATCACAGGTAGGTGTGTTTGATTAAGGTTGGAGCTAAACTCTGCAGGGCACTGGCTCTCTAGGATTGGGAGTGAAGAACACTGATATAGGGAGCAGGGCCGGCCCTGGCCAATTTGCTGCCCTAGGCAAGATTTCACCTGGTGCCCTTTAGAATCACAATTGTGTTCCAATCATTTTACTCATAAACTTATACAGAAACACAAACTGCACAGCTTTGTCTTGTTTTTCTTTATTTTGAAAATATTTTGGAAACAAACACACACGCACGCACGCACGCACGCATATTGTGGCTATACTGCACTGAAGCGGCAGTTTAAAATACAAACCCAGAATTTAGGGAACGTCAAGAACAAGAAAGCGGAAACAACAATCAGACCGAGATGCGGGATTTACATAACGTTACACGGACCATGTTTAAATTTCAATGTTTCTGGACAGAAATACCAACTTGTTCACTTTGTTTGGTATTAATAAGCTGCGCATTGGAGTGCTGGCTGCTCCCCGCGGTGCTGAAGACCAAGACCCGCTCTGACGGAGTACTGGTGGCACATATGCACAGATATTTAACGTGCAATCTCTTGGAAAGCGGACAAGTCATTAGTTGGGTTAGTAAAATAACGAAACTATAGATTTTAAATATAAGAAAAAAATGTTTTTGGTAAAGAGATATTTTTTTTTAAAAAAGGTTAAAAATGCACAACTCTTCTCAAGTGGAAGAATGCTATACTTTTCCTCTTACGTGCAACCTATCGGAAAGCGCAGATGAGTTTGTTGGGTTAGTAACGAAATTATAGATTTAAGTACAAAATAGTATTTATATAAAGAGAAATGTTGAAATAAAAAGTGCAGAACTCTTCTTAAGTGAAAGTAATAAAGTAAAATAACGAATAATAATTATATAATAACGAATAATAGTTTCCAATGGGTTGCACGTAAATATCTGTGCATGTGCCACCAGTACTCCGTCCGAGCGCGTCTTCATCACCGCGGCCAGCACTTATTAATACCAAAGTGAACAAGTTGGTATTTCTGTCCAGAAACATTGAAATTTAAACATGGTCTGTGTAACATTATGTAAATTCTGCATCTCGGTCTGATTGTTGTTTACGTTTTCTTTGTCTTGACGTTCGCTGAATTCTGGGTTTATATTTTAAACTGCCGCTTCAGTGCAGTATAGAGCTATTTAACAAGCACGATCTTCCGAGATACTATGCTACTAATAATTCATTAATAACTGCTGTTTTCTTGTGCAGAATTAAATATTTATAATGTTTATATACATATATTAAAAAATAATAATTTGGGCGCACGGTCGTCCCAAGGGGTTTGCGGCGCCCTTAGCATTTGCCTATTCCGCCTATGCCCAGGGCCGGCCCTGATAGGGAGTGAGAACAGGAGATGTAATGCAACACAAAATGAACTTCGGATGAGAAAAATCAGATTCACGTGTTAAAAAGGGGGAAAGAAACTTGCAATAGATAGAAGTATGTAGACAGTTATTGGTACCGTTATGAGTATTTATTATGTACAATGCTAGTATATGGTTATGCAACTTGCTATGCAATTACAAATAGAGCTTTGATGTTTCTGTCCAACTATCTTATGTATCATTAAATAGCCTATTACCATTCAAAATTTTTAGGGTCACTTTCACTTAGGATATTTAATACAAATTTTCCACATATTACTATAATAGTAAATTGATCAAAATTATGGAACTATGAAAGTTAATACTGTGACTGTAGAATTTGTTATTAAAATGATCCATTAGTTTGAGACCCCTGTATTACAGCCTTTATCACTGACTGACATTCAGATGAACCTTATTAATATTAAAGGTGAGCCCTAAAGTCTAATTATTAGACAGTGAGTTTACATTAAATTTTGTATGAAGGCTTAATACAAATAAAAAATGAAAATCAATTTATTTATACCATTTTTATTTTTATAAATATTATATAGTTTTATAGGAGAAGGCTTCATAGACTTGGTAAATTCATTTGTTTAGAAGTTTTTATACAGGCATTCATTTTGGGCATTCATGGTACACCGTCGATAAAAAATTTGGCCATATCGTCCAACCCAATACAGTGGGATACAAAAAGTATGTGAACCCCCTAGGAACAAACTGATTTTCTGCAGTGATTTGCCATAAAATGTGATCTGATCCCAGGCCTGGATTGGCCATAAGGAAAACCGGGAGAATTCCAGGTAGGCCAGTTTTATTTTTTTGGCTACGAGGGCCGGTGTTGTCATGCGCACTTATTCAGCCCCACTCGCTTAATTTGCACACTGTAAACCCGGATAAGTTCTACTAACTCAAAAAAGTTGAGGCAACTGATTGCCGATATTTTCCTAAGTTTGACAACTTAAAAGTTTTGAGTACTGACAACTTCAATTCAAATAAAAAAAATTTTTTATCTAAACTTAGATAAAGTCTTATATAAATTAAATTATATAATTTATGTAACTTAGATTGTAGTAGTAGTTTACTTAAAAAAGTTTTGATTGCCTTGTTTTTCTTAAGTTTCCTGTACTCAAATATCTACATTTTACAACTTAACAGAACACTGTAAAACCTGACAAGTTCAGAGTACTCAAAATATTCAAGTAAACCAACTACCATTTAATTTTGTTCACAAATCACAAAAACATATCATGTGACTCATGAAATTTTGATACCAGTGAAAGTGTGTTGAGACTAGTGTTGCATGATGCACCGATACTTCAAAAGTACCGCGATGCTCGTAATTTAAAAACGAAACGATTCCTACATTTATTAGTATGGATACTTCTAAGAACGACCGCATTGTAGAGACGCATTTATACAGAGTTCCACTCCACTTACATGCAATGATAAAAAAATAATTAAAGAACAAGGTGGCACACAGACAATTTAGATAAATAAAAATGAAGGGAAAGAACATGAATTCAGAAGCATAATTCACCTAATATAATTAACTTAAAGTTAGAGATGTAAATGGATAAAGTTGAAAGTAAATGTAAAAGTAAAAGAAAAAAACGAAGAAAAAAAAACGAAAATAAAGAACAGCATATAAGGATAAGTAGACTTAATGTACTATGGGATAATGAGAGAAAAACTGTCATTGTAACATCAAAAGGTCTTTCAACAGTTTTTTTTTTAAAGAGAAACAGTGTAGACATGGATCTTAAGGACAAACTTAATTCACTCCATAGTTGTGGACCTCTAAAACAAAGGTCAGTTTTATGACCTGAAGTTCTAGAGAACGGTAAGACAAAATTAATTTCACTATGCCTTGTATGATGGATATGAGTATCAGAAATAAAAGTAAAAAAGTGTTGTAATGTTTGTGGGAAATCTTCTCTCTTATAAATAAACTTATGCATAAATATACATGATAAATAGACATTAACTTTTTCAACTGATAAAATGTTATATCTGAGAAATAAAGGTGCGGAAGGAGCATATTTAGAAGAGTGGGAGATCATACGCAAGAACTTCTTCTGAATTTTAGAAATTTTAGCAAGATAAGTGGGAAAGGTAGCACCCCAGACAATATTACAATAGTTCATAAAGGGAAATAAAAAGCTATAATAAAGCGTTAAATGCGCAGATGAATGGATTGAAGGAAAAACAATTCTTAGTATATTTAACATTTTAGAGGATCTTGTACAGACTAGATCAACATGTTTGGACCAATTTAAACCTTCATCAATCATAACACCTAGAAAATTTGTTGAAGCCACTTGAGTAACTGGTACTCCGTCGATTTCTACACCAGCATGTTCTTTAGGATATAATTTATTAATGTTGTGAAATATCATAAAATAAAAATTTTTAACATTGAGCGTTAGCTTATTTGTATGAAACCAATTAGATAATATTTTTAACTCGTCATTAACATGTTGAATCAAGGTGACAAAATCCTCACGTACTGCAATAAGATTAGTGTCATCTGCAAATAATATTGGTAGGAAATGATCACAACAAAGAAATAAATCATTAATGTAAACTAAAAACAATAAAGGACCCAGGATAGAGCCCTGAGGAACCCCAAATGAAATTTTAGAAGTTTTAGATAAGAAACCATTAACAGAAACCAATTGTTCTCTGTTAATAAGGTAATTACGGAACCAAACTAAGGCAGTACCCTCCACTCCATATCTATTAAGCTTAGAAATCAAAATATCATGTGAAACCGTGTCAAAAGCCTTGCTCAAATCAAGGAAGACACCAAGAGCAAATTTTTTATTATTAAGGGCATTAAATATATAATTTACAAGCTGAATTAATGCATGTTCTGTTGAATATTTTTCCGAAACCCATATTGATGTTCATATATAATGTTATTAATAATTAAATGTTTATTCAATCGTTCATAAACGAGTTTCTCAAATATTTTGGAAATACAGGGAAGAATGGATATGGGACGATAATTACTAAACACCTTTGTATCACCTGATTTAAAAATAGGAATAACTTTCGCAATTTTAAGAGCTTGGGGAATAATACCGGTTTGAAATGACAAAGATAATACATAAGTAAGAGGTTGAATAATATAATCAATAGTCTCCTTAAGGAGAATACTCTTAATACCATCATGGCCAGGGGCAGAGTTCTTTAAAGAAAATATAATATCACAAACCTCTTGCATAGTTGGGTGATCAAAATTTGGAAGGGGGGGGTACCGTCCATTTATTAAACTACATGGATCAATATCAGTTTTCTGGATATTTTTTGCCAAATCAGAACCAATTTTGGTAAAGAAATTATTAAATCCGTCAGCTATGTCAATAGGGTCTGATAGACACCTAGCATAATCCCTCATCTCTGTGGGTGCAGAAACAGCTTTCCTATTACGTCTCAGAATCTGATTTATAATATTCCAAGTTGATTTAATGTCATTAGAGACTCGATTAAACTGGTCAGCATAAAACTTTTTTTTAGTCGCCTTAATTAAGCTTGTGAATTGATTTCTATATCTTTTGTATGTTTCTAGGTTATGAGGAGTAGGCTTGATAACAGACTTACGATACAACCGATTTTTCTTTCTAGATATTTTCCTCAATTCGCCGGTAAACCAGGGTTTGTCTCTAGCTACATTGGATTTCACAGCTATCAAAGGAAAACTTGATTCCAGAGCAGTATTAAAAAGAGTCAAAAATAAATCATAAACTTTGATAACATCCTGCGACAACATAACCTCATCCCATATAATAGAGCTAATCGCTGTTTTGAATATTCCAATATTTTTAAGGGTGAATTTTCGATATTTAACATGCACAGTATTAGTAATACCAGCTCCCGAAGCAGAATGTATCATTTGAAAAACTGGAAAATGGTCCGACACGTCACACCATAACAGCCCTGATGACACTTTATAATCACACGAGTTAAACAAAATATTATCTATAAGAGAGGCTGAATGTGTAGTAACTCTGGTAGGTTTAGTAATTAAAAGATAGAAATTTACAGAATACAGGCTATTAAGAAAATCATGTGTAGCAGTATGATCAGCATGTAAGATATTCAAGTTGAAATCACCGTGTAACAAACAGAGCTTATTTTCCTTAGAAATAATATCTAAGGTAGAATCAAGTGCATCAATGAAAGTATTTATATCTGACGCAGGCGGTCTGTAAATGCATCCAATCACAATGCATTACTTAAATCCTTTCGGAGAATATAATTAAATGAATCAGACACGTACAGAGAAACACCTCCTCCTGTTTTCCTTTCTCTACAGGAGTGGATAGCATTTTAGTGTGGTAAATTATAGAGGTGTAATGCACTGGCGAACCGTGGGTACTTCAGCTGGGCCTTCAAAATATGCAATGAAGTGCAAATGCCTCTCCATCCATAATACTAGGCTATTCGTATTTCGTTAAATCATACAGTGAACGTGTAAAAATTCTGAGCACGCAAAGTTAAATTACAGAATGGGCATTGTCTGCCTTTAAATGCAGTTTTAAAGTTTAAAATTACTTTAACTTTAATCTAACTGATAAACAGAAATACAGATTCGGCTGCTCTGTAATGACAGGGGCTCTGTAAATTTGCATTTAACAAGCTTAAATTATGTTCTTTAATTTATTTTTTGGAAATATATATTTAGCTGTAGGATACCTTGTTAATCTTTTTCATAAGGGTAAATATGGCACCCTGCGTTCTCAGTGCACCTCCTTGTGGCTTATAACTGTTGTTATAATATATCCAGGGCTCACAAAATCTCTAGCCCGAGGTCCCGGGGCTATTGGGAATTCTTGTCAGGCTACCAAAATGTATCTCCGCTCTGCCCATCGGGTATAGCGAGGTAAAAAATATTTGAATGTTTTCGCATTCTCTCAGATTTAGTTAGGAAATTATATTGTATGTAATTCGGCGTCGTCTGTCAGTCATTACTATCCTCACGTAACAAGTGAAACTGTCAGGAAGTAAAAGTATAATTTTTTTTTTTTTTTTTTTACAGAAAGTATGCACAGGCTCCTCTGCACGCGCTTCTCCCATCTGTGCTCTTCACGAGTACGCGCTTAAGTAATTTCGTTTTTACCTCAGCCCTATCAAGCCAGCCACAACGTCAATCACGTTTTCCGCCATTTACCTCAACCACTCTCACCGCAGAAATTCGGGCCATTAGACTGTATTAATATTAACGGTCTATGATCTTCGTCTTTGGTGTTTTACGGCAGCTCGCATCCAGTTTGTTGCATGCTTAGGACTTCATGAAGGCTTACAATGTTTTGTTTTTTGCCCGCCCACTTGAAATCAAAACGTGATTGGTCGATTTGCCCGTCACTCTCCACACCAAAACACATAGCTTGGCCTTCCCTGGGATTCATGAAGTCCTAACCAATGAATGAGCTAGATAACCGGGCCTTAATAGAGACAGACGATTCTGATTGGATTAGATGCTTTCATGACATGAACCTGACAGTAAGCTTAACGTTAGAACATAGATGAGAGAAAATATATTACATGTATTGTATTAAATTGAATTAAATAGAAATTAAAAAATGTAAAAACATATTTTTATTGAATATTATTTATTTGTATTATTATAATAAAAAATCTTTTTATTAATTTTTTTAGGCCTTCTCTGAAGGCGTAGAAGGCCCTGAAGGTTCCCCACTGGTGTAATGTGTCATTATGTAGCCATGTTTCCGTAAATGCTAGAGCTGAGAAAGAGTGTGACAAGGTAGATAAGAAAATTTTGAAGTGATCAAAGTTTTCTCGGAAGCTACGCGCATTCACATGAATTGTGGAGAACAAGGTTTGATCAGAATGTGTAGGGGACAAGTAAGACAAAAAGTTAAACTGCTGTTCAGTATAATATTCACACGACAAATTAGCAGAATTTAAACAAATGTTATTAGAGTCAGGATTAAAGACCTGTTTGTCGTAAGTGCTACAAACAATTGCAAACAAAAGGAGCCAACATCTCAAACCTGGCAAAACACTTGGCCGACAAGCACGTCGAGTTGTTCAAGGAGTTTAAAGACCGACAGGTTAGTATGTGAAAGATAACATGATCAAGTTAATGCCTTTAAGTTTAATGAGAATAAGTTTAAGTTTATTTTGTGACAAGTCACTATTTTGCACCACTGTAGTTTGACGAGGCTATTTGAAATAGTATGCTAACTATGGATATTATCAATAGCCTGCCTTCGGCTAATTCAACATCTCTGAAAACTTTCATAGATAACGTTAATAATTTGCAAGCTGCTAAAATAAAGCAAACAAAACATAAGCTAAAATGATCTATAAGCTATATGATTATATACAGAGTATGTGCATGTTTGTCTTTGTCAATGATTTATTTATATTAGGTTATTATATTAAAGCATTTAAAGAGCACTTTCATTTTCAATAAATTATTATTTCATTTTGTACAAATTTATAATTTTTTTAACAAATTTACAAGTTTTTTTAACACATTTACAATGAGTGAATAAATGTACAAGTTTTCTAAACAAATTTACAATGATTGAACAAATTTACAAGTTTTTTAAACAAATTTACATGTTTTTTAACATATTTACAATGAGTGAACAAATGTACATGTTTTTTAACAAATTTACAATGAGTGAACAAATTTACACGTTTTTTTTTTAAATTTACAAGTGTTCAAACAAATTTACAATGAGCGAACAAAATTACAAGTTTTAAAACAAATTTACGTTTATTACGGAAAGGGTAGGTACAATACGCTGACGTCACGCATCTGAGCCTCCGGTGGGAGGAAACCCGGAAGTATCGCCGTGAATCACATGAGAGTTGTGAATGCGATGTTGTGTATTAGGCTGTACATAATATTAACGGAAAGAGAGTGATAATATATAACCTTTCATCGCTTCCGAAGTGACTAAAAGGGATATTGGACCTTATTTTCAGGTAAGTGAAATAGTTTTAGTTAGCTAACGCTAGCTGTCGAAGTTGCACACGTTTTGGATGGCAGTTATCAAAATAATTCACTGACTTTCTCATTAGATTACAGACAACACGAGAGGGTGCTTCAAACTTTTTAATCAGGACTGCATTGTTTGTTCGCTCCCGGGGTTACATAGACTGAAACGAGGAAGTGTGACGAGTTTGTTTACATGGTGCTGTAAACTTCAACCCAGGAGGACACTTCAAAGGAATCAAGGGTGCGTTAACTTGTTCGATGATATAATCTGAATAATCTTTAAAAGATTAGGATTTTATGTAGTGACTAATGAGACGATTTGTTAAAATTACCTATATTTATACTATAAATTATATTTTCATTTAATCATTTAAACCTCTCTGAGTGTGACAGTATTGTAATGTTTTATCATATTACAAAAACTCTAATGTTGCCTAAGCAAACTGTCATTTATGTCAGATAGATAGATAGATAGATAGATAGATAGATAGATAGATAGATAGATAGATAGATAGATAGATAGATAGATAGATAGATAGACTGCCAAGACTGAAATCATGATTATGTTAATTTCCAGTGTCTGTGATATTGAAACACTAAAGGAAGAAGAGGAGGACCACCATTCGTTTCCTGAGCAGAAAAAAAATTAAGCATGTAATTCATTGATGAAAATTAGAACAAATAAATCTCATGACTTCATTGATCTTTCTTTTTTTACATGTAATTTTCTCCTCTATCTCAATACACAGATCTAACAGTGGTTCTGGGGCATTGCAAGACTATGGTTACCTGGAAACATCTCCTATTATGGAAGATTATCGCAACATTTGTGTCTTGGATCATTTTTTCTTGTTTCTCTGCCACAGATTTAGCTGTAAGGTTTAAAGGTCCCGTTTATCCTGATCCCATTTTTTAAACTTTAGTTGGTGTGTAATGTTGCTGTTAGAGCATAAATAATATCTGTAAAATTATAAAGCTCAAAATTCTATACCAAGCGATATATTTTCTTTAATAGAATTTCCCTTTCAAAGCCTATAGCAAACGGCCAGTTTGGACTACAGCCCTCTACTTCTCCATTGAATGACATCCAAAGAAGAGTTTTTTACTAACCTCTGCCCACTGGAATATGTCAGTCGCCAGCTAAACTCAAGTGGCTCTACTAAGCTGCTGTTGAATCACAGCACACTAAACAAACTACATAATCAGAACTCGATAGGTATTTCTGAAGGAGGGACTTTATAGAACAAGGAAGACATCAGCTCGTTTTTAGTAAAGTAAAAACAGCGCTAGAGAGTATGTGAAAAATATTGTCTTTTTTTACACACAAAACATGAACACACGCTATATTGCACACCATAAACACAATCATAGTTTGTGTTAAATACTCTCATTCTCACGGCACCCATTCACTGCAGAGGATCCCATTGTAAGCAATGTAATGCTTAATTTCTCCAAATCTGTTCCAGTGAAAAAACAAACCATCTATATCTTGGGTGAAAATTACTTTAATCCCAAAAACAAACGTTTTTCATTTAAATGTTTTTACTTTGCTTTATTGTTACAATTTGTACAGTAGATAGAAAATATACATTGGAACAAATGTATATACAGTGGTGTGAAAAGGTGTTAGCCCCCATCCAGATTTCCCATGTTATTATTGCATATTTGTCACACTTTAATGTTTCAGATCATCAAACAAATTCAAATATTAGTCAAAAAATAAAACCCAAGTGAACACAACATGCATTTTTTAAATGAAGGTTTTTATCAAAACTACATGGCCCTGTGTAAAAAAGTGTGTTAGTACCCACTGGCTTTTAGGGATGCACCGATACCACTTTTTCCATCTCCGATCCGATTCCGATACCCGAATTCTGAGTATCGGCCGATTCCGATATCTGCCGATCCGATACTACTGTATTTTTCTTGAACAATTTAAATTACTCACAGACACACATGCACACCCACACACACACTATATAAATGTGTATAGTG
This sequence comes from Paramisgurnus dabryanus, assembly GCF_030506205.2. Taxonomy (NCBI): domain Eukaryota; kingdom Metazoa; phylum Chordata; class Actinopteri; order Cypriniformes; family Cobitidae; genus Paramisgurnus; species Paramisgurnus dabryanus. The sequence continues at coordinate 1,535,840 of NC_133352.1, forward strand.
CTTTCTGCTAAATCTAGCATAATATAATTATATTATATATAATTATACTTTTAAATGTAAAAACCAATAATTTAAAATGATTTACAAGTTACAAGAACATAAGTAATTATTAACCATGGCAGTGTTTAGGAGAAAATAAAATAGACACGTTTGATCAAATAAGTATGCTAAATATATTTTCCTTATTTGCGCAAAAAGTCACAGTAAAAAAGCTTTAGTGTGCAGATGGTTATTTTGGGAATTATGCACTTAACCGGACCTTTTATGCACATTTCGGGTGCAGAATTGATGCGCCTAAATCATAGTGAGTGCGTCTAAATCATACTGCGCTTCCTGGGTGCAGCATTGATGCTCTAGAAGCATCCTCACATGGGAATCCTCGCTCCGCAAAGGAAAGTTACGTTCATAACTAATAAAACCCAAAGAGATTAGATGCATCGTGTGCTCAGCACATACTGAATTGCATCCATCCAACAGTTTGCGGAGACTTTATAAAATCAGATCTTTAAAACAGCCTACAGTTATTTTGTGTGTTCGTGTGTTGAATGGCGCGTTTCATCCGTCCGCTTCACCTGTGCATTAACTCAGCACATACTGAATTGCATCCATCCAACAGCTTACTGAGACTTTATAAAATCAGATCTTTAAAACAGCCTACAGTTATTGTGTGTGTTCGTGTGTTGAATGACGCGTTTCATCCGTCCGCTTCACCTGTGCATTAACTCAGCACATACTGAATTGCATCCATCCAACAGCTTACTGAGACTTTATAAAATCAGATCTTTAATAAAGCCTAACGTTACAGTTATCTTGTGTGTCTGCGTGTGTTGAATGACGCGTTTTCATCCGTCTGCTTCTCACCAGTGGATTAACTCAGTTTGCAAGTAAGTTACAGCGTTTCTGTGAACATTAATATCTTAAATGTGCGTTTGTTCCTTCACATGAAGCTATTGAGTGTAAGATGACTTTGATTATAGTGCATAAAAACGTTTATGGTGCTCTTATAATACTTGGTCGTTTTAATCGCTTGTCAGTGACAACCATGGGTGACGTGCAGTATCGGAATTGGATCGGTCCTGTTAGTCCGATACCCGATCCAGCAAAAAAGGCCGGATCGGCCCCGATACCGATCCAGAATATCGGATCGGTGCATCCCTACTGGCTTTTAATGTAAATATGTTTGGTTCTAAAAATGTACATATATATTTTTTCATACTTGAGACAATATACATTGAAGTTCATTTATAAATAAAACTATATTTTGAACAATGAGTGAAATTAAGTTTCTTTAATGTAGAAATGAGTTGTTCTAAAACTGTACAGTTATTTACTTAACACGTATCTAATGTGTGCATTGCATGTCTGTTAGAAGTGTGTGTGCTATTCCTGGGTTTATAAGCATGTGTTAAGCAGCCAGTAGTTAAAAAACGAGTCCAACTTAATTTTTACTGACTTCCATTTCTCTAAATATACTATTTGGAGGGTTTAGCCTCCGCCCACATCTCCATCAAAGTAAATGCGTTCCAGGTGGATTCGGAAGTCAGTTCTGGTTTTGACAAAAAAAATCACACCATGTTATCCCTGTGATTCCTCTGATAGTGTCCTCCTGGGTTGGAGTTTACAGCACCATGTAAACAAACTCGTCACGCTTCCCCGTTTCAGTCTATGTAACCCCGGGAGCGAACGAACAATGCAGTCCAAAAAGTTTGAAGCACCCTCTCGTGTTGTCTGTAATCTAATGAGAAAGTCAGTGAATTATTTTGATAACTGCCATCCAAAACGTGTGCAACTTGGAAAGCTAGCGTTAGCTAACTAAAACTATTTCACTTACCTGAAAATAAGGTCCAATATCCCTTTTAGTCACTTCGGAAGCGATGAAAGGTTATATATTATCACTCTCTTTCCGTTAATATTATGTACAGCCTAATACACAACATCGCATTCACAACTCTCATGTGATTCACGGCGATACTTCCGGGTTTCCTCCCACCGGAGGCTCAGATGCGTGACGTCAGCGTATTGTACCTACCCTTTCCGTAATAAACGTAAATTTGTTTTAAAACTTGTAATTTTGTTCGCTCATTGTAAATTTGTTTGAACACTTGTAAATTTTTAAAAAAACGTGTAAATTTGTTCACTCATTGTAAATTTGTTAAAAAACATGTACATTTGTTCACTCATTGTAAATATGTTAAAAAACATGTAAATTTGTTTAAAAAACTTGTAAATTTGTTCAATCATTGTAAATTTGTTAAGAAAACTTGTACATTTATTCACTCATTGTAAATGTGTTAAAAAAAAACTTGTAAATTTGTTAAAAAAAACTTGTAAATTTGTAAAAAAAAACTTGTAAATTTGTTTTTAATATTGTAAATAAGTAATTTACCATTGTAATTTATTTTTGCCTTTCCAGGCCACGGTAGGATACATTAGCCTATATTAATCCATATATCACAGATTAAATAACATTAGGTTATTATTTAGGCTCATTATTTCCTATTAATTATGGTAATGTTATGGTTAAGTGAATGTTAGCAGTTATTACTATAACCACTGCATATAGAGATGTTAAGTTAGTCACAAGTTATTGTTACTATCACATAAACTATTTAGGTCCTCTGTTATGACAAATTTATCACCATAATATTTTATTTGTTTGATAAGAGATAATGCAGCTAAATAAGTTTTTTTTTACTGAATGTCTTTGCTTTAATTTGTTATTTATGATTTGATAATTAATATTTTGTTCATACGTTTAATATAAAAGGAAAGGTTGCACAACTGAAAATTAGAATATCTGAGATATTGCTACAAAATTTTATTGCCTTTTACCTTGAATGCCATTACTTAAATTGATATTATTTATATTTAATTTTCTGAATTCAGAAACATTGTTTTATATAATCACTGTTCATATTTTTTTATATTTCCATTTACTTCCGCTACAGATGTCTGCAGCCACAGGCTCTGAAAAAGAGCAACTCCTCAAAGGCAGCAGCCAACCCTCCAAGCTATGTTTGAGCAGCACAACAAGTACCCCAAGGAGTCCAAGGAGGTAAAACGCCTTAACAGGGCAGTAGCAGAATTCATCTGTCTGGATCAAGTGCCAGTTTATATAGTGGTAAAAGCTGGGTTCAGAAACCTTATGAATAATCTCGACAAAAGGTATGACATCCCATCCAGGAATTTTTTCATGTACAATGAAATTCCCAAGATGTACAATGAAACAAGATCGATAATCAGTGCACAACTTAGGCCTACACCAAATACATTTTTCTCCTGCACCACCGATCTCTGGACCAGCAGAACTGTGGACACTTACATGGCAGTAACAGTCCAGTTCATTATGCAGTCCTGGGAGATGCAGTCCTGGTGATTATGGTGCTCTGCATTGTATTCTGATCACACAGCAGACACTTTAAAGGAAGCCTTGGAGGAAATGATCACAGATTCCTGGGGGCTAGATATGGCCAATTTGGCTGGATTTACAACAGATAATGAGTCAAACAACCGCAAGGCTTTCATATCCCTGGATACCCTGTTTTGGGCACAATCTGCATTTGGCAGTGAACAAAGCCATAGATATTGATCGTGTCTTTCGAAGCTCCGTAAGACTGTGTCAGGCTTTTCCAGATCAAACAAGATGTCTAGACTGCTCAAAGACAAACAAAAGTCTTTAAACCTGCCACAACATAAATTAATTTCGATTTTGTGAGCAGCAGCAAGCTGTCTCTGCTGTTTTGGCTGAGGACCGGAAGAAGTGGCACCCAGTGCTGGACTGGTAATCTGGCACACCGGGCAAATGCCCGGTGGGTCGACGTCCTTGGGGGCCGGTGAATATAATATGATTATTTTTTTTATTGGCCAACGACCGGCCCATAAAGCAGGGACAGCGGCCCATTGGTTCATTTTCCATACTGACACTGGGCTTGCCCAATCATCTCTTAACAAGCTCCACCCCTCTGTTTCTTGTGTCAGATGGACAGAGCGATGATCTGACACAAGAAACAGAGAGCGAGTATCATACAGATGTAACATACATCTGACACTATTTTTGTCTGACCAGCCCATAACACTTGTACATCGCGCAACGCAGCCCGTTGCTTTCTTTCTTTGTTTTAATGTAATTCATTAATGGCGCTAAAAGGTGCGGTGGCAATGTATCGCATTTTCCAAAAAAGTTAGCGTAAGATTTTTTTCCCCAACAGACCGGCCCAGGAGACACCTAATCAGCAGCCCATTGGTTCTTTTTTATTTGACATTTGGCTAGCCCAATCACAACTTTTAGGGCATTTTATGAAGCATGCAGCGTCAGTGTGCGTCTGTCAAAATAACAGACGACTGAGAACCGAGTGGACGTGTGGTAAGCAGAACTGCATCTAAAACACTGTTGTTAGATATCCTCTTGATAAAACGCAGTCAAAAACACAAGTGATAGACCAATGGCTGTTTGCAAAATGACAGTGATTACACTGCAATAAAACACAGTGTGGGCAGAATTATTAGGTAGCTACATAAAACTTTTGATCACAGTTTTTATCAAACATATTTTACTAATTCCAAACCAAATTAATCTTAATAACTACCATTCATTTTGTAAATAAGGCATTTATAAGTAATACATTATTGTTAATGATGTCTGGCTGGAGAAAAAAACACCTTATATTCAAGTGTGCAGAATTATTAGGCACATTTTCTTTTCATTTAAAATGGGCCAAAAAACTTTTAACACACACACTGGAAATTCATTATTTGATGTCCATAACAAAGATGCCATGCATGGAAATTGCAAAATTGAGGTATACAAGAAATCCTGATTCGGGCAGCAAGGGCATTAAATAGGATAAAAGGAAAAAATATATACAGAATTAATGTTGGTTATTAAAATTACTGTGTTTTGGAATTGGTAACAGGTGTTCAGAAAAAAAGTGATCAAAATATTCTGCACACACTGTAATGGGACTCAGCCACAAGAGTGCGACTTCATTGTAACATTTATCAGGTCTTGGTGTTATCATAAGGTGTTCAGAATGGTTAGTTTAAACATTGTGCACTCACTGGCTAATACTATTATTTTTAAAACCTGCAAAGCCTTTTACAGCGCTTACATTTTTGTAATGTCATGTGTCAGCTCTTATACTTTTCTACTTAAAGGCACACAAGGCAAGTCTGAGTATTATTTCTCTACTAGCTCCCCCTAGTGTCTGGGAGTAAATGCGTTCTATATCTAAGACTATACGAGACTGAAGGACACCGGGTCGGATACAGCGAACTTGCAAGTGGGGTATTCTTCCTACAGACGGTAGGGGCGGGCGAGAGAGTCTTCATTCGTCATGTAATGAGTCATTTAACCATATACCGACTTACAAAGATGATTTATTAACATAAAAATGCTGCCTTGTGTCCCTTTAATCATTGTGTGGAGTTGGTAGTCAAGTTTGCACAGAGATTTGGGATCCTATGTAGTGGGCCGGTCTGGGCCAAAATGCCAGGGCCAATTTTTTGTCCCAGTCCAGCCCTGGTGGCACCTGATGCCCAGGGACACAGACATGACTACTTTAGAAATAGTAAGGGATGTCCTGGCTCCACTCAGTGACTTCACTAGCCATGTTTCCATCCACATGTTTTTATCCGAATTAAGTGATATCGAATGAAAAATGCCTTATGGAAACAGTAAAATTCGATTGAATTTCATGAATATCGACTCAAAAGAAATACGTTCGATCTCATCGGATTTTATCTTGATCGATATATGGCTTATGCGGTAAACGCTGATGGAAATGTTATTTGCCAAATAAATAATGATTTGAGATTAAGGTTTAGGTCATTTTATGGTTGCAACCCACACACAAAACAAAGAAAAAAGTTTTAGGTCCGCTCTGGTGGCACACATGGCGTGTGTCAACAAAGTCAGATGTAAGTGGACAAACGACGAGACGAGATTCATTTAAAATTCAATTTACCAGAGAAAATAACGGATATTTTAGAGCTGAAGATCTTTGCCCGAACCCGATGGGTTCGGTCGGATTCGGGCTTCATTTCTAACATTTTACACGGGCTCGTGCTCCGCCTTTGCACGGTAAATGAGCGGTCAGGTTCAATGTTGCTGGATGCTCTATCAGTAAGCGCAGGACCGCGCTTAAGCCATTTACAGTGGATTTAATAATTTCCTCAACAAAAATGTAGCCTAATCTTGGTGAGTAAAGGTTTTTTTATGTATAACTAAATACATAATTTAGACAGAGGATATAGACTAATGTTGGCATTAAAGAAAGTGCCGAAGCAAATCCCACGGAACCTTTATCTTAATTTCGTTATTCCCAAATAACCATCTTATTCAGAATGTATTATCTTAATTTAATTCGTTAAGAAATTATTGTTTTTATTGGCATGTTGGCCTATTTATAATGTATTGCATATGTCTATTTAGAACGAGATGTTACGATGTTACAGAATACAGATGACTTATTTTTTCCTTTGTTTCAACTTCCAAGTGACGTGTAGCCCAGTTAGTCATTAATAAATAATGGTAAAACATGTGTAAATTACTCATTCTTGATAAAAGCTGTTTGCGTGCGCACATTTTTCGGGCTTTTAAAAAGCTGTCAATCTAAATGTGCTTTCGGGTTCGGGCTGCATTCTGTCAGGCTCTGGTCATTTCAGGCCTAACTTTTAAGCCCCGATTACAGCTCTATTTTAGATAGCAAGGCGCTCAAACAGCGATACGTGTTTCAAAAAAGAAAGTTATCTCGCAACGGTGCCGGAGGGAAAATAAAAGCAAATTCGACCTTAATGAGATGGATCCTCGGCCAAAGAACCCTCGTAGTTTCATTGGCTTCCACTATTAACAGCTCAGGAAAGATATTTTTCTTTCTCATTTACGTTAAGCATTGATCCGGACTATCATTTCACGTTAATGCCTCCGTTATCGTCGGGCATTTACATGCATCTGCATCATCATAGCAATTTGATGTTAACGTCATTTTCTTATTATTATAGCTTTATATTTCGCTATCAGCTCAGCTGGCACATAAGCACTTATAACTTGTGGTATGGCGCAATCCATTTTGTCTAGCAAAACTTTGTTTGCAAATGTTTGCTTGAATATTGTGCGATTCAGTGCGAAAATGAATGGAAACACCTTCAAATGTCTTAAATCAATTCGATATACCAATTTGATCGCAAACCAGCATGTGACGTCATTACGTACAGGTTTTTATTCGCTTTAAAGCCGTTGGATGGAAACACACTTTCACCCGCTTTATTCGCTTAAGTTTTTTTTACCGAACTTCAGATAATTCGATTGACAAGTGGATGGAAACTTAGCTAGTGATGCCCTGAGTGGAGAGAAAGAAACCACCGTATCATCAGTCCTGCCACTCATGTGGAAAATCAAAGCCTGCCTAAAAGATGAGGAAGGTGACCGCCCCTTGGCCCTTGAAATGAAGAACAAAATTAGAGGAGATTTTGAGAAAAGGTATGATGATCACAACCTGCAGATGACACTAAACACCTCCACATTCCTTGATCCTAGATTTAAAGGTACTTTTGTAACTATGGAGGAGGATATAAAGATGGAACTGCTCCTTAAAGCTGAGGCCATTCAGCTTCCACCCCACAGTCCAGTGGACCCTAGAGGAGCAGGTGCTCCACCAAAGAGGAATAGGAGAGACTTAAAAAGTTTGCTCTGCACCATAACCTCAGAGAAGAAAGGGGCAGATAATTCTGATGTGAGGCAACATTCTCCCACACCTGCAACACCTACAGATAGATTAAATGGTGAGTTTGTTGACTACAAACAGTTTAGAGAAATCAGCCCTGCAGAGGATCCGCTTGCCTGGTGGAGTCAACATGAGGCACAACTGCCCATCCTGGCGCACTTTGCAAAGAAGTATCTTTGCATTTCTGCTTCAAGTTGTGCATCTGAACGGGTATTCAGCACATCTGGGAATATCTGCAGTCTGAGACGTTCCAGACTGACTGAGGAACATTTAGAAATGCTAGTTTTCTTGGCCAAGAACTTGAATAAGAACATGATACAGGGTAAGAAATGAACATCTGCTGGTCATTCTAGGGCTAATGCTCACTAGGTAGGGAAAAAACAACAACTCAGGTTTGATGAGAGATAATGCAGCTTAATTGATTTGTGTTTTTTTACTGAATGCTATTGACTTAATTTGTTATTTATGTTTGATATTTAATATTTTGTTCATATGTTTAATATAATTGTTGTTCATATTTTCATTCAAAGTCCAGAATTAAAGTAAAGCACACTGGCTGAGTTTTCTTCTCTGAAAGGAAAGGTCGCACAACTGACAGAATAATAATCTGAGAAATTGCTGCTACATTTTATTCGCTTTTTTACCTTGAATGTAATTGCTTAAATTTATATTTTGATATTTAATCTTCTAAGTTCAGAAACATTGTTTAATATAATTGCTGTTCTTATATTTATTTAAAGTTCAAAATCAAGATAGAGTTATTACGGGTAACTCAGTTTTATGTTTCTTATGATAACTGAGGTACTGTAATGCTGCTAAAATTCTTTTTACCTTGAAGGTCATTGCTCTAATTTATTTTTTACATTTTTATATATTTCATATTTTGTTCAAATGTTTAATATCTGCTGTTCATATGTTCATTTATTACTGTGTTATGATAAGAAAGTTGTCCTTGTTTTAAAATAAAGAGATTTGAGAGTGTTTCTGCCTATTCATGAAAAGTATCGAAAAGTATCGGAACCGTGATGCTTGACTGGGTATCGGCACCGAAATAAAAATTTTGGTACCGTGACAACACTAGTTGAGACTGAGCTCAGTGCCGACTTTCACATAGGTATTGTTTATATGATAAAGCAACACATTATTGACCTAAAGCCTAAGCTCAGGCACTACACTTCTGAACAATGGCAAGCACAAAACAAAAACAAGAGCAAACTTTTCTTAATCTCCAACATAAATAAATGTTTAACACTACTGAGGCCAGGACTTTAACACGTTAATTAAGATTAATTAATTACACAAAAAATAATGTCTTAAACATTTTTAAAGTATTTTAATCGCACTTATTTTTGCACCGCGGAACTTTTCTCATTGGATAAGTTTCGGCGGATCGATTATACTGGAGCACCAACTAGCGTTCATGACTTCAGACAACAACAAACCACAGTGAACATGAACAAAGAAGCTGATGAGATCGCTTTGGTTGGCCCCGTGGATGGGAATTTTTTTTATAAAAAACGAACGGATGGAAGCGTCGGTAAGAGCATGGTTGTGTGTAAGCTATGCAACAAGGAATTCACATATCACCGCAGCACATCGAGCCTCAAGTATCATCTCAATGCAAAACATATAGCAGCTAGCATGGACGTTAGCCCGACTCCGGGTACGACTTGGTTGAACAAAAATAAACAATATTTTGTTGCTTAAGCTTACGTATTCAGTCATTATTCATGGTATACTAAAAATCCATGTGAAAAATAACTTCTCAATGTTCTCAGGTCAAATATTTATATGTGATTAATTTCGATTAATTAATTACAAAGCCTCTAATTAATTAGGCCCTACTAAAAACCACATAAAATATCACTTAATTTTTAAAAAATGCTCTTGTTTTGCGGGCTCATGCAAAGCATGCTGGGAACTGAACCTCCTCAACCAATGGTGTTGATTTAACTTTAAAATGAAGTAAATTTGCAGTGACAGACTCTTTCTTAGCTTACCTGGCAAATTGAACTCATCACAACCACCAAAAGTTTGTAATTATTTGCATCCAAGAGCAAATTCATCCGTTTAAAAGTGCCCTTTCAATGATGACATCACTTTTTGGTAAAAACCGCCACTAGAGGGCTTTTGACTTAAAATATTTATTTATGGTTGAATCTACTTTTCAAGTTCCCTAAACTCTTTACCTTTGGTTTAGTTGTAAAAACTCAAAAAAATATTTACTGTTAGCTTAAATCTATGATAGATGTTGAATGAACTCAAAAATTAGAGTTAGCTAAACTTTTTGGCACATTTTGAGTACCAGGTACTTTCTATTATAAGTTAGTTTTACTGTTTGGTTTTACAGTGCAGGTGGGAGATGTCTCCATTGCTTTATGTCCAAGTTGATTATGTCCTGAGTCCCGACCACTTATTGGAAGAATTCTTGCATTATGGTCCATTAACATCTAATATTAAATTTCCTGCTTCGCTACTGTTCGGACGCTTTTACTTGCGCTCTGTGCTTTGCGCTTTTGCTTTTTCGCTTTTATCTTTTGATTCAACTACCAGCAGTTCAGCACAGTGCTCAAACTAAACAATTGGGCACTCACACTAAAACTACAAATTCCTGGAACCATATTGATATTCGGAATATTCAACAACTTGGGGTTTTTGTCATAGCGGTCTACCAGTCTGCTATTGCCGGCAGCTGACAATCCTAAAACAGGACAACACAGCTGCCCACACTCAAACAGAAGAAAAGAAGATAAAATGCCTTCTTTTGGATCTCAATCCACCTGCTGCTCAAACTGCCACAGACTTTTAAAAAATATTGCAGTTCTCGAAACAAAGTTACTTGCGCCGCTGCCGACCCTGCCAGAACATACAGCAGAGCTTCATCGTGGTCCTTCTCAACATAAAGCAGGTGAGTCCTGTGAACCTAATGTTTTTAAACAGGTCATAGTGAGCTCAGAGAAACCTAAACTAATTGAGGACACAAACAGATGGCATAAACAGGGTGCGAGACCCAAAAGTGTTCAAGACATTAGACTGTCACGAGTGTCACAAATTGCTGCATTAGCATCATCTACCCCAGATATGGGTACAACTCGAGTAGCCAATATTGGTATTCTACCACCCCCTGTACGGCTTGAAAATACATTTGAAGCACTAATGAGTTTGGGTGAAGAATCCCCAAATGTTAATGGACACAGATCACATCAGCCAGTAGCTTACAGAGCTAACAGACGCTCCGCTCAGACAGCAGCCGAGCCAAGCACGCTGATAGTGAGTGACAATATTATCAGAAACTTTGAAAGCAAGGTTAACCGTACATACTGTTTTCCTCGGGCAACAGTTTCTGATGTTAACAAGGAACTTTGCAACATTCTGATGAATCATAAGTCTGTCAGTCGGATTGTCATACATGTGGGAAAGAATGATATTCGGAAAGAGCAGTCTGAGCTCCTTAATGGGGATTTCAATGAACTTTTTGAAACACTTGCAAAACTGAAAGTTCAATCTTTCTTCAGTGGACCTCTCCCAGCCCGAGGAACAAATATGTTTTCTCCAGTGTTTCCCATACGTTGATTAACTTGTGGCGGGCCGCCACAATAACAGTCCTGGCCGCCACGAATAGATTTTTTCATGATTCCCCTTTAAAAATGTATTTTACTATTTTAAACACCTTAAAGTTACGAAATGTACGCGCCGCGTATTGACTGTCAGCGGCAGCGCCTCTCTGCCTGTCTCGTGTTGTGTGCAGTGTGATGACCCTATCAGCGCGCTCTCTCATGTTGCGTCCAGCGCGACGACGGCAAGCGTAATATGCGCTCTGTGTACTTGCGTTACCGCGTTATTTACAGGTGTTTTGCTGAAAGAGAAGACGGCTGGCCGAATTTATCAGGATTTGAAAGGTTAGTATCATAAGCACGTTCACCTGCACAAATTTGTCTGCATCCCATGCATTTTGTCTATGTTTGTATCATAATAAGTCTTCAATAAGTGTTCAAATATGTTGTTTAAAGCATTTAAGGAACCAAGCTAAGCTAGCGTAAGTCGAACACGATGTACATAATTGATTGTAACGTTTTTTTACTCTAATGCTAAATGTTTGCTGCTTCGATTCAGATGAGTATTGAAAAATATTTTCAAAGATTAAAAAGGTCACATCCTGAGGATGCACAAACTGAGGTACTAGCATGTTCACACATTGACACAACAGAAACGCACTTCAAGTTAGCGGGAAAGCTGAACCTGTATAATTCAACCTCTATTATAAGTTACAGTTAATGTCATTTAAACACTTCCAGGCATCAACCAGTGCTGCTTTGGCAGCTGTAACAGATAGAGAAAGTCATAGTGAGATCGATGTGGATGCAACAGGTAGTTCAGGCAGAGCAGGTAACGGTTAATCAGACACATGGCAGGTCAGAAACAATGATTTTTAAGTTAAAGGAGCCTCGTTAATTTTCCTGTGCCTTGCAGATACGACAGAATCAACAACAACTACAAAGCACAGAGGCAGTGGATTTAATTCAGAGTGGCTGAAAATGCCTGAGTTTAAGAATTGGTCATACTACACACAGCATGGTAAATTTAATAACTTGATAAATTGTGCTATCATTAATAAATATATGTTCAAATCATGCTTTATTTTCTTTTTCTTATTACCGTTTCATCCTCTTCATCATCATCATCATCATCATCATCATCATACTAATCAGAGTAATATTAATAGTAATAGGAGTTTAAAAAAAGCTAATAAATATCAATTGTAGCTAATTAGTAAATATTATAAATGACTGCTCTACATTTTAGGGATGTTTTGTCGAATGTGCAGGCAGCACAAGCCTACTGCTAAGAAAGGGCCTGCAAAGAGGGCTTTTGTTGAGTTTGGTGCACAGATTTACAGGAAAGATTACTTGGATCGACACATCACTACAGAACACCACCAGGAGAGCATCAAATGCCAGGCATCTCTTTCATCTGGCAAGTCTTAATAATATTAATAATAATAATAATAATAATTTAACTTAGAAAATTATTAAATTAAGTATTTTGTCATTTACAGGTATCTCTGTGATGGACTCCTTCGAGCCCACTGTTGTAGTGGAGCATGAGGCAGTCATTGGTGGATTCAAGTGCCTTTACTGGCTGACAAAAAATGAAATTGCCCATCACACAAACTACTCAAAGCTTTTGGGCCTGGCTGAGCTTTTAGGGTGTGACTACTTCAGGAAGTTAAAGGTAAAGCAAACTTGGCAATTATTTAGGACTGAATTAAATATATATTGAGTAAAAATTATTTTTCTCTTTCCCATTCATGTCAAGATTGACAAAAGGAATAATTATAGGTCTCATCGCATTATTGATGATATGCTTGAGATCTTGGCAGAAGTTGTAGAGGAGCCAATTCTTAGTGATATCAGATCATCACAAGCAATAAGCCTTGAAGTTGATGAGAGCACAGATGTGTCGATGTCCAGGCAGCTTGATTTGCATGTCCGGTATTAAAAGCTAGTCAGAATATTAATAAATCAAGAGTCCTGTTAATGAACTGTAAATACTAAATAACCTGCCTGTCCTTTGTTTCAGATACCTGGACAACGAAGGACATGTATTTAATAAGTTCTTGGACTTGGTCCCTATTCCTGATGGCAAAGCAGACACCATTGTGACAGCCATCAAGAACGTAATGCTGAAGAAGGCTATCCCAACTGAGAAACTGTATGGACTGGGAACTGATGGGGCAGCTGTTATGACGGGTAATTATTTTATTACCATCATGTGACAGAATTCAATTGATGTATCCCATCATTGTCACTAATTAATTGTATTTAAATTCAGGACGTGTGAACGGTGTGGCAAAGCAACTTACAGACAGCTTTCCAAAGATTGTATCTGTGGCTTGTGCTGCCCATAGATTAGCCCTTGCCTGCAAAGACTCATCTAATGATGTAAAATACATGGCCACTTTCAGGGACCACCTTCAAGAACTTTATTTGTATTTTAGAAACAGTGCAAATCGAACTGCAACACTTAAGGCAGCATCTGCCACCCTGGGTGTGAGTGACTTGAAAATAAAGGTAATAGTAATAAATAATTTAATAGGCTATTCATAACTAATCCTTATGTCTGAGGTAATAATGTACAGAAATTTGATACCTTAGTAGTTATCTTCTATATTTTTACTAAAACATCATGTCTATAACACTTTCAGGAAGTGAAGGACACACGCTGGCTTTCTCAGCACAGGGCCATTGAAACCCTACAGAGAAATCTCAGCGCAGTCCTTGGAGCCTTGGCAGAGGAGGCAGAGATGAGAAGATGTCCAGGAGCAAAAGGACTCTACACATTTTGTGCTACATACAGATTTGTAGCAGCTGTTTACCTCCAGGCTGATGTATTGCCACACCTTGCACGCCTGTCCAAAATATTTCAAAAATCAAATGTCAACTTTCTACATATTAAGGAGCAAGTAAGTTAAATATTATACTGTATCTGCTTGAAGTGAATTAAATACATTAAAATGTCTTTAATTTGCATGTCTGACCAATACTACACTACAGCTAATCCTTTTTTATTCAGGTTCCGGTAACAATTCAAAGTCTGAAGAGCATCAAAGAGGGTGCACACACGCCGCTCCCTGGATCATTCTTGTCCCAACTTCAACAGGACCTTGATGATCCCCAAAGACTTGGAGCCTTTAACATAAAGCATGAGGAGGAGAGGAACAGGAGAGGGCAAGACATTAAAGAAATGCAGAGGGAGGAGCAATGGGCAAGATTCCAGCGAGATGTATGTATTAATGCTCTCCTTTCTTTTAGAAGAAATGTTATAATTAATAATAAAGGATGTTGTTGATCTGTGCATTGTAGGTCATCCACCCTTACATAACTGGCCTGGAAAAACACCTTCACAGAAGGTTTCACGAGCTGGACATTCTTGGGGCTTTTAGTGTCTTGGGACCACAATCGGCTGTCCCACAAGATAACAGAGACATTGCTAATCTGCAGATTCTGGCCAGGAAATTTTTCCCTCAACATGAGAAGGAGGTCCTGCAAGAATGGCTCTCATTTAAAAATCATGCTCTCACTGGAGCATTTAAGGTAGGTAAAATAAGAGGGCATGACTACAACACACACAACATGCTAATCATGCTTTAGTAAATCAAATATTATTTCAAGAACAAGACCCAGGAGGAGCTCTTGAGTCTGCTGGCAAGTGAGTTTGATGAGTGGGCCAACCTTTACCCCTTCCTGAGCCTTCTTGCAAGCATTGCCCTTGTTATCCCCATTTCCAGTGTTAACTGTGAACGTGATTTCTCGACCATGAACAGGGTAAGTTAAACACTTTGACATACAAACATATAATTATGCATTTTCTTTACACTACTTTTTTGATTTAGGTGAAAACAGACCTGAGAAATCAGCTTCAAGGAGAACACCTTTCTGCCTGTCTAAGGATCTCCATAAATGGACCTCAAACAGAGGACTTTCCATATGAGAGGGCATTAGAATATTTTTTTAGAAAGCTCTGTAAAATAGCATGTGCAAACAAAGGTTGCAAAATGTGCCATAAATAATCATCATGTTGTGTCAAGGGGCATTATGTTAATAAAGTTTTCAGTTTGAATATTGGAACATATTTTTGCATTGTTTCATTACCACCGTTGCTCCGGTGCACACACTAAACCTAATACTGCCCCGCTATATACCTCCCCTCACCCTGGGGCCTACCACCACAAATAGATTGTAAATCTGTGGGAAACACTGTTTCTCGGCTATTAAGTTTAAATTCATGGCTGCAAAAAACCTGCACCATGAGAGGACTGAATTACATTGACAATTTCAATATCTTCTGGAATCAAAGGCAACTTTTTAACACAGATGGTATCCACCCAAACAAACTAGGTGCTAGGTTGCTTAAAGACAATATATTTTTCTCCATGCATCATCCATCAGCTGAGTGTGCCAGTCCACTACTGAACAGCGGAAATGACCACAGGATTTTACACCAGCACCTGGATGGACATTCAGATGACAAGG
Source organism: Paramisgurnus dabryanus (assembly GCF_030506205.2). NCBI lineage: Eukaryota > Metazoa > Chordata > Actinopteri > Cypriniformes > Cobitidae > Paramisgurnus > Paramisgurnus dabryanus. The sequence continues at coordinate 1,551,594 of NC_133352.1, forward strand.
ATAAAACTCTGCAGTCACAACAACTACTGTTCACAGACACAGCTCAGGCTGAGCCCTGCCCACAGACCTCGCTACAGCTGGATTGTGAATCAACACCCAAGGACGTTTCTGTTGATAACAACAACCATGGAATTCATGAGAACACTCCCTCCCTGCCTTCAGGAACACCAGAATCACAGCTGATGTCGTCACACTCTCTCTCCCTCTCTCCAACATCACCCCTTCTGTGCTTTTCAGAGAAAATGGAGAAACTGGTATTTGCTGGAACAAAGCTGTCCCACTCTATTGCTGCGAGTCCCCAAATATCAACCAAGAAACGGCGGGCTCCTCAACCACCAAAGCCTTCGGGCCCAGCCCGCCCTCCCCCTCCATCTGAGAGAGCACTCCGACCTCTGCCTCAACGTCAGGGATCACACCGGCCCTCATCTGCAAACAGCACTGGTACACCACGCATCCTGTTTACAATTATTTATAGACCTCCCAAATACACCTCAGCATTTGTTGATGAATTCACTGAACTTTTATCAACAATTTCCTCTGAATTTGATTATTTTGTTATTGCTGGAGATTTTAATATTCATATAGACAATGCATAAAACAATACTGCAATTGAACTGTTAAATGTTTTAAACACTTTTGATCTGACCCAGCATGTGCAAGGTCCTACACACAATAGGGGACACACTCTTGATCTGCTCATTAGCAAGAGTCTAAACATTTCATCCACTGTAATCAAGGATGAAGCGCTATCTGATCATTTCTGTGTTTACTTTGATTTATTGATCTGTCCTGCCACTGATACTACATCTGTCTATGTCAAAAAAAGGTTCATAAATGAGAACACCAGTGAGGTATTTATGAATGCTATATCAATGTTGCCAAACATATCAGCAGACTCTGTTGATGTTCTCCTTGAAAACTTTAACATAAAAGTTAAAGATGCCATGATGGTATAGCTCCAGTAAAGGTCAGGGTGATCACTGGCAGACGTAAAGCACCCTGGAGAAACACAACAGCAGTACAGCACATGAAAAGAACATGCTGAAAAGCTGAACGTATGTGGCGGAAAACAAAACTTGAAGTACATTATAGCATCTATAAGGACAGTCTTCATGCTTTCAATGTAGAACTAGGCACAGCTAGACAGACCTTCTTTTCAAACATTATAAACAACAACATAAACAACACTCACACTCTTTTTGCTACTGTAGAGAGACTAACAAACCCCCCAAATCAAGTTCCTAGTGAAATGCTCTCTGACAACAAATGCAATGAGTTTGCAACCTTTTTCTCTGAGAAGATCAGTAATATCAGAATGGCGATCACAACCCGTTCTCATCAATATGCGTATAAATAACACGACTTTACACTTTCAAATAGCGTGTAATGTATACGCCAAATCCCATTTTTGCGTGCATATGATACGCCAATCCTTTCCATTCACTTTGATAGAGCGCAAATGCGTCTCAATACCACGCATCCTCTTTAACGGAATTGACGTCACCAGCAGAGCTCAGTTCACTAATAGATGATTTCACCTGATGCGCGTCCATCTTTAAACAGGTGGGTAACAATAATGCTATTTTTGTTACTAGATCACTGTGTTAACGTTAGCATTTTATTTATTTAATCGCTTCTGCATTACGCGAATGTTGTCGTTTTTTTAAACAGCAGCGTATGCTTTTAATTGAGTTGTTACTGGAACAGTGGGTTGCTCGATTAGCACAGCTGGTAGCTAATGCTGTATATAAACCTCTTGCAATTGATAAAAAAAATAATAAAACAAAACAGCCTTTAATCATACTGTGACTTGGGTCTTTAGATTTTAGACATGGCTGTTGACAGCACCGACTGATAGTTTTTTAGCTATTGTTTTTCGGTAAAGTGGTTGGAACCTCAAGGGGTTATAATGTAGTCTAATCACGGCACGTGGACTCCTAACCCAGATTAATAAAAATTTTGTGCACGACATTGTGTTTTACTAAAATAAATCGCGCCTGCAGAAAAAAACTAATGGTATATGGAATTTACGGGCCGCTGTGGTGTCCCAGTAATCGGTGTATCGATGGGTGCTGACACCAGATCGGTATTTGGGATCATACGGCCAACTACATTCACTATATAAGCCGATCTGAGATCTGTTGCTAACACAGGCACGTTGGTATAATGCAGGCAGGCAGTACTAGTTGCTTGCAGATGCACGATGCAGTACAGTTGTTTCTAATGTTATCAGAGTGAGTGAGTGAGTGAGTGAGTGAATATATTAACGTTAGTTAAGCACAATTTATTCTAAAGTCTAAAGAAGATAAACTAACCAGTGTTAAGGGATCAAGCCTGACTTTACCTTGCTGTGTTCCCATTTTTTTAGTACTTTCAAAATAGTTATTGATACTGTCACAACAACATCATCTGTCCTTAAGAATACATATTTCTATTATATATATGATAGAAGTAAAGGACTAGTAAGCCAATGTTTCCAACGTATTGCATAGTAATTATTCAATGAGTGCAGAAATTACTATTTTAATGTAGTACTGTAATAATTTATCTTATTTACCCAAACTACCAACCTTTTTTTGTAGTAAAAATGCCAGGTGGATCAACAGTTCGGCAGTGCCCCCATTGCCTGCAAAAGTAAATTGTGCAAATCGAAAATGCACCAAGGTAAGTAATGTACAATAGGCTATTGTACTGTCTAATTGTTAAAGCGCCTATTATAGATGGCTTTAGTGGTAATAACATAAACCGCATTTGTGCCCCAAATATAACTTCTGGTAGACTTCTGCAAAGAATCAATAACAACAGTGTCCCTCAAGAGTAGATTTTTTTTAAAACAACAATGTAAATAACCAGTAAATGACCTTAATTTAAATCATAGCTAAAGTGTATCAACCATATTACACTAAGCTCATGTCACTGTGTCTCCCCTCATCTTTAGGAAACCTAAACATTTTTATTTTCCACAAGGAATTCATTCCAGAGGTCAGTTTGGTTGCTAGACAGACTGATAAACAAACATAGATCAGAAGTTAACTTTTGGCCAGCTACATAACCACGGCAACGTGCTTGCATCTAATGAAACAATCATAGTTCTACGTAGGACCTACAGCTTAAGCTATGCATCAGTTTTTATTCATACTTCTGCATTTTTATTAATAGGTAGGGATTGGCGATAAATTGCATACGATATCATGCCCATCTCATCAGTAAAGCTGGTTCCTTTATTAGTAGTAAATTTCCATCACCTGTTATTCAGATGGAGCAGCATTTACTACACAAAGCCATAGTTCACTGACAAGCTGAGCCGTATGGCATACATATCGCAGGGGAGACATCCGCAATAATTAATGCGAAATTGCCCCGATTGTCAATTAACTTCGGCTTTATGTAGTAAATGCTGCTTCATCTAAATAGCAGGTGATGGCGATTTACTACTAACCAAGGAACAGGCTTTACTGACAAAATGCGCATGCAATTTATCGCCCATCCCTACTAATAGGCAATGTCCATGGTAGGGCTGCACGATAAATTGCATGCGATTGTCATATGCATCTTGAAAGTAAAGTAGATTCCTTAATTAGTAGTAAATCACCATCATCTGAATTCAAATTAACCGGCATTTACTACACAAAGCCGTAGTTCACTAACAAGCTGCGCTATATCGCATTCATTATCACAAGCGATATGTCCACGATGATGAGTGTGAAATTGACCCATCGCATGCAATTTATCATGCATTCCTAGTCCATGGGTATATTAAAGTTTCAAGGCAAAATCAAGTGTATAATTAATAAGTGTAGTTGTGAAAACTTTAAGATTGTGGTTGGACCATAATAATAAAAGCAGTGTTAATGTAGTGAACAAAGAAACTCAAAGTTAAGATAATGTCATTAGCTTATTCATATTTTTTTTAATATATAAGAAAATGGCATCATCTTAACTATCGCATGCAATAATGACAACTTAACAAATAATGTGGCCAGATAATGGACATTCATATTTTCTATTAAAATATGGATAACTAACTGACTTGGTTTCTACCATCAGGACTTTAATTTTATTAAAACATGCCGGTAAGTTGACTCAGCTGCATATTTAGTCTGTCTGTTCAATAATTGCATTCACTTGGTATCCAAGTCATTATTTAGGCCCTTGTTTAAAGGTGCTAGAAAATCATCAGTGCTTGATCAACTGGACCATAGTTTAGAACCTTTTTTGCTTATCATCCCCCCCTTGCTCTCTCTGTTTCTCTTCCTTAACTCAGTGTGGGAAGCTGCTAGACCTTAAGTCCAGGCAGACGGCCCATATGCAGTTGTTCCGGACCAGAGCCAAGGAATGGGCACAAAAAGTCAAGAAGTCCCGCAATCAGGGAAACATTTTTGATTACAGTGCCCTGCTGGTAATATGCATTTGTCTTTCTCTTTTGGTCCGAAATTTCAGGTTCCTGTCAAGATTACAGAAATATAGAATTTAATTTACATTGTGCAGGGAAACAACAACTATTGTAATGTCTTTTAGTTGTTTGTCATGATGTCCTCAAACCAACTGCATTTGCAATATTTTAGATAATAATGAGCTAGTCTAAATTTACTATTGTTTTATTGTTTTATTAGTTTCATTTTCAAATTGTTTTATTACTATCAAAGCAACATACAGAATTTAACCCTGTCTGTATACATGTGGCCTCTTTATCCAAAGGAAATTCGCACTGAGGTTTTCTTTTGGTTCACTGGTTATGCATTAGAATAGATTAGGTATAAATCACTGCTGATGCTGGGGAAGTACAGAATCTTACAGAGAAAAATCACTCAAACACATGCTAAGAATAGTGGACTTGTTCACTCTTACAGCTTGTATGTTGTATAATAATAATAATGTGTTTCTTGACATGTAAGCCTGCTATGGAAATCTGTCTGTGTTTGCTTATATGCTTTTCTTTGTTAAGGTGGAGAAACTAAAGGCCCTTGGGTACTTTCCCCTCCTGCTGTGGGGAAAGTACAGACCGCAAACCAAAAAGTGGAATGCCCAGCTCCAGTGCCCCTTTGAGCTGCCAGTGGTAGCCCATGCGGTCCTGGAGAAGATAATTTGCCTTTTTGAAGGTTTGTTAGAAGGTACGTCACATCACAACATTAGTATATTCATGACACTATTGGGGGGGGGGGGTTACATTAGCAGTTTTGGTGCGCACCTGGGTCCATGTTACGTCAGAGTTCCCGTCTGAAAAGGGTGGTCTGGGGTACGGTTTGTGTTGACTGCGGTACGTTATCCTGCTGATATAAACACAATCCATCTAAATTACGGAAGTGGACCATTATTAATGACCCATGCAATCCACCCCAGAGTCTATTGCAGGGGTGTCCACTCCTGCTCCTGGAGCGCCGGTGTCTCTGCAGAGTTTTATTCCAACCCTAATCAAACACACCTGATCCAGCTAATCAAGGTCTTACTAGGCAGACTAGATACTTGGGTAGGTGTGTTGAGAGAAGTTTTAGCTAAACTCTGCAGGACACAGGACCGACTTTGGACACCCCTGGTCTATTGCTATCTAGGTGCGAGAATGCCGCGCTGTAAACATAATTTCTGTTAATTTTCTGCTTGCTTCTGCAATCGCCGATGGACAGCACACTTTCTTTTGTACAATTGGCAGCACACAGATGCAAGTTGGTTTCTGTATTTGTTCTTTTATAAAAACCAAAGGTCCAAAAGAACAATGAGGATATACGTACAACTTCATTTTGGTAATTTCTCTTACATAGTAGGCTTGTCGCGATAGTCGGTGTAACGCTGATTACCAGTGCTTCAGCCTCTCAGTCCTTTACTGTCATTTTAATCTTTTCGTGTAATTAAATAATTTAGTTTCGTTAGAGAGAGCAAACACTTACAACTGAATGTGTCTGCTGCCTGAATAGGCTTTATGCCCAGCTGCACTACTTCCTGAACTTCAGCCAGCTCCTTGTTTCCTGTCTGCCATTATTGGACAAACTGATTACTCCAGGTGTGTCTGATTATTGTTGTTGTGACTACTGAGGTCAGGCACACCTGGATTAATCAGTTTGTCCAATAATGGCAGACAGGAAACAAGGAGCTGGCTGAAGTTCAGGAAGTAGTGCAGCTGGGGATAAAGCCTATTCAGCGGAGCTGAACGAGCGTCACATCCTGAGCAGCAGGTTTCATTTATTTCATTTATTCCTGTCAGAGTGTGCTGACACCGCAGCAACCCTATTGCATAGTCTAGCAACATCAGTAAACGTCTGCAGCTTGATGATGCAAGTGTCCCCAAAGCTATCGAACCTAATATGAAACCACCCTAAGATTGATCTTGCATTGTGTACCTATCCAGATAGATCTGATTTAAAGGTGCTGTTTTTCCTGTGTTTTCGAAGCTGTGATATTCCGGGAAGTAGATGACTGTAGTCCAAACCGCCCATTCTCTGTAATCCTTGAAAAGTGAATTCTGTTAAAGAAAATAAATCGCTTGGCAGTGAATTTTGACCTTAATAATTTTGCAGGTGTAATTTATGATCTAACAGCAACATTACACACTAACTAAAGTTTGAAAAATGGGATCAGGAAAAACGGCATCTTTAAATGTCAGTACAGATATTTTCTAGATAGCTGTTGGTGTGTATTTCTGTTTTCCTTATATGTTTTGTTGTAAACTTTTTATATTCTTTTTACATTTTAAACCATTTACTGCATATTAAATGTCCTGTTTTGTTTAATATTTTATCGAAGCATGTGATCCTCAAAGTGAGGAGTTGGTGCAGCAAGAGAGGCCGGGAGAAAATGATACAGAAAGAGAAATAAATAACGAAGACCAGAGTGGGCAGGAGGAGCAACGTGAAAAAGATATCGAAGACCAGAGAGGACAGGAGGAGCAACATGAAATAGGAGAGACGGAGATGACAGACATGCAGGAGATGGAGATAGAAGCACAGGCTCAGGAAGACAGAGTAGAGAGTAAGAGAGAGGAAAGAGGAGAGATGGAGGGACAGAAAGACTATGATGAGCTGAGACAGATGGGGACAGAAGTGATGGAGGCAGACAATGAGAGAGAAAAGACAAAGGAAGTGGGTAATAAAAAGACTAAGGCAAAGAAGAAAGAAGTGGCAGCAGCAAACAGGTAAGTGCCATCACAGAATAGAAGATGCAGAGCAATCTCCACAATGTAGAATTTTAGATACAGAATTGTAAGGAGAATGTCTATGTACAAAAAGGAGTAGCACGGCACACTACACAGAAGTCAGACTGTATTTCACAAGTTGCTTTTTAACTTTTTCATACAACATGGAGTTATTTGTATGGCTGCAGTTTGGCATCCAGTGTGTCATAATCCAAGGTGGCCATGCCCAACAGTAGGTGATCAGAGAAAGCGTCAACAGATTGTCCTGCATTGCATTGTACTTGCAAGTATTCACCTGGCTTGCAATTTACACAAGTTTTTGTTTCTCTAAACAGGGAGTCAGCAGCTGTCCAAATTTTAAGTAAAAAGAAAGGAAATAGAAGACGCCGAAACAAGGATGATGGTAGGGAAAATAAATCAATACTTTATTTGTACCTAATCCTAGTCTAAGAAAAAAAAATGTAATGTAATCACGTTTTCACACACATTACTGGCCTGATAACAAATATAAACCTATTAATGTGATACTACATTTCTAATTAACTCTTTTTGGAGTTTTTGGGGCTTTCAGGTGGTGTATCTTTTGATCTTTGTGGGACATTGTTGATACTTTGCTGTACTCTGTGCTATTTGGTGCTCCGGCATTTTGGAATACTGTGATTCCTGTAACATCCTCTGTGGCACATGGAGATCTGTTGTTGTATGTTTATTACAATAAACAAAGCTAGAATTTCATGGCTCCAACACACTTAACAAAAGCCGGGACAGAGACATGTTTTCAACTTCTCAACACTCTGTGATTGCTATTCTGTTGATTGTCGTCTTCGTGATGTGTCATACAGATGTGGACAAGCAGCAGGACACTGTGTCTATGAAGCCACGCTGTTGTAGCCCATGCAGGGGGCCTGGCATTGTCCTGCTGAACTAAGCATAAATTTCCTAGTTGTAGACTTCTCCACGATGTCTTTCGAAAATCCAATTCATGACTATGCCTCAACACACATGCAACTCACCCATGCCATCACAGATGCTGGCTTTTAACACGCTTTGCTAAAACAATCTGGATGGTTTTTCATCTTTAGCATAGAGAACTTGAAATGTGTATTTCCTGACTTAAATGTAGACTTATCTGACCACAGCACAAGGTTCAACTCTCTTTCTGTCCATCTGAGATGACCTCAGTCCCAAAGAACTTGGTGGTGTTTCTGAATACAATAAATTAATGACATCCTCTTTTGAGTAATATATAGTTTCAGGCTGCGTTTCTGGAAGCAGCAGTGTACTGTGTTACGTGATAATGGTTTTTCAAGGTACACCCAAGCCCATGTGTGTCAGAGAAGCATGATGGTTTCTTGGGCAGTGCCAGCCGAGGGCTCGAAGGTCATGCACATTGAACAGTGGTGTCCAACATTGCGCTTATGCACTGAGAGGTCTCCAAATTCCCTAAATCTTTTCACAATACACAATATTATGTACTGTTGATTTTGAAAGACCTTAAAACTTTCTTTCTGAACTGAATAACAATTTTCTCACAAATTTTGGGGCAAAGGGGCGAACCATGACCCATCCTTGTGTTCAAAGACTGATGCTACTTTTATGTCCAGTCGTTACCTCCTCATCTGTTACCAATTAGCCTGCTTATTGTTGAGTCTTCTAAACAGGTGTTACTTCAATATTCTCTTCACATTTAATCTTATTTAACCCTGTCCCAATTTTTGTTGAGTGTGTTGCTGGCATGAAATTTTGTTTGTTTGTATTTACAATATACAGGTCAATGCTGGTCAGCCAAACATATTGAAAATCTTTTCTTTCTTTTTTTAGATAGATAATTTGTTAACTTAAGATCACAGAACAGATTTCTTATTGAATTTTTATCTGGAAATTAATTTGTAGATTACTCTTCACTGTTATTACATTATCTAGCTAGAATTGTGACAATCAGGATCTCTTTGATGATTTACAATCTTTCTGTGGTATTGTTTGTATTACTGTTACATTAAGCTGCAATGGTTTGTATTTACACAATTTGTTAATTTTTCTTTACAGCTTGCCAGTATCACAGCACATTAGACATTTTCCCAGTCAAGTATGTATCCCAGACACGTGAAAAAAAGGTACGTACCTTTACACAGAACATTATCTACATCTGTAAGTGCATCAATTGATATTATACTACACCAAAAGAATAGTGCTGAAATTGTTGCCTTTTGTCAGAATAGTCTAAATAAAAAGAGGGAAAAACTTTTGATGATTATATGGTGACAGATTTTTAGAGGCTGGGATAATAACAAAATATTTCATTCTGATTAAACCGAATAATTAATTCCTAAATAAATGTATGACTTTTTGTCTTTTTACCATCTTCCCATGTGCTGTAAAGAAGTACTTGTGCATTGGCTCCCGTGTCCGTCGTGGTAATGGCAGCTTTCTTGTTTAACTGACTTATGAGTTGTCTTTAATGGGACAATTAAACCTAATTAAAAAGCCTGTCTGATTTGCTATTAACTCTTTATACATGTATGCATTTGACTGATGCTTTTATCCAATGAATCTTACACAAGCTTTACATTTTATCATTATATGTGTTCCCTGGTGCTACCCATGACCTTTTGTGCTACTAACACAATTCTATATTATACAGTAGCACAAGTTATTTAAGTTTATAAGCACCTGAACATTGCAGTTGTTTTTGGGAAGTCAGGCAGGCTGTTAAATTGTGAGGGAATGTGGCATTTGTTTTTGCCTACAGAGTTAAGCTTTATCACAGCAATTTACATGTACTGCTGTTTTTAGTGTGATTTGTGGTGACATTTTTCTAAGTAATGAGGGAGCCATAATTGATATGCTAAATTTTGATTTGTTTTAAGGTAAGGGCTTACAGTCAATTCGTAATTTCATATTCAGTAAAAATGGAACCATCTGCTTATCACACAATACAATTAGATACACAATATTAGGTTCATGATTTAATATTACCATGATGCAACATAATAAATATATCTTCAATGACAATTAAATTGTCAGTTTATTTCTGAGATGCAAATCTTTAACATAAACAACAGTTTAAAATGTCATTACAAATTGACAATAATATAATTTGGCTATAAATGTACATGTAACATATAAATGTTCTCTTTAGCTTTCTGCTTTCCCCACCACATTCTGTCTGGGAATTGTGTAGAAGCCTAACAGGATTTGTAAACCATGTCTCATGGTACCCTTATATTTTACACATTTCAGAAATTAAGTGCATAATGTGTTTTATTTTGCCATTTCTTTCAGCCAAAAGGTCTGGCCCCCATCTTGGGAACCGCAGGAGAATATAAAAATGACTGTTTCTTAAAAGATCTGCAATGAAGCTGTAATGTTGGTCCCGTTAAACTGGGCCATGTTCTGTTCTGTGTACTAAATGAAGAATTTCTGTGTTGTTTTAAATAAAGTATTTGTTTATAAATCTCATTTCATTATTTGTTGGCAAGGACCTCATACTTTTCAATGCAGTGGGTCAAAGTATGATTATGCTTATACATTATCTCATTGAAAAAGCAGGAAAGATTATTTTGAGAGAATGTTTTTGACATTTTTGGGCTGTGATAAAGCTGGAGGATGCATACACCCCCTTGTACATCGCACCACAGATTCCCTTTGTTTTGTTTTTTTGGACAATAACCACTGTTTTTACAATAGCTGCTGTCTAAATAACCTTTAAGAACCTTGTAGTACTCCGTATATAGCCAGTGTTTTAAATAACCTTACAGTTAACAGTAACCATATTACTTTATCTCGGCACATTGTCTTTTGGGGCAAGTTTTCCATGTGTCAATGAAGGTTATTGCTACAATACACTCCATAAAAAATGGAAAGGAACATGCAGGTGTATTTACAATTTAAAGGTAGGCTACTTTATTGGCATGATTGTGTGTTACAATACTGCAAAAGCGTTATACAGAAAACAAAATACATACAATAAAAAAAACATTAAGGTTATGGGTACTACTATAAATACAATATGAAGAGTTTGGTTCCAAAACGAGATGATAAAGATTTTAATATGTTATCATGATTTAATTGTGCAACGTTTTAGCTGTTTTTTGTTATGAAGGCTTAAATCAAATCAAACCAACTGCAGTTTGATATTAACTGAAATGCACATTTAAAAAATAGATTTTGAAAAAGTTATCTCGTTTTGGAACCAAACGCTTCATATCATATGATAATATTTTAATTACTAAACAGACTTAAATTATCACTGAGCAAATGAGAATGAATAAATAAATACGCAATAAATGACAAACAATTATTTTCAGTGATGGGAATAACGGCGTTATTAGTAATTGGCGTTAGTAACTGCGTTATTTTTTTCAGTAACGAGTAATCAAATAAATTACTGTTACCCCGTTATAACGCCGTTATCGTTACTGACATTAAAATGCTGCGCATTACTAAAATTGATCTTACTGTAGTGATTTTCAGCCGCGTATGCTCACTCTCTCAGCCAAACACTTTTTCTCTTGTGTGTGTTGTGAGAAACATAACGGATGGTGATTGGCTTAATTTCCATCGGTAGCCAACCAGAGGCAGAGTTCACAAAAAGGCCCGCCCACACGCGCAGTCCAAGTCCGAGGAGCGAGCAGCAGTGTTAAAAAGTTTGAGCAACTTCGTCACTTTGTCGCTAGATTTAGCAACTTTCTATCACTTTAGCGACTTTATAGGACAAATCTAGCTATCTTTTCTGGCGTGGTTGGAGACTTTTGTAGACTGACGTGAAAATACGTGTCGTTTTGTCTTCTCAACGAGCAGCGGTGCAAAACGACACCGTTTTGGCTTCGTAGACACAGAGTCCATGTGCTTGACTGGCCTGCTGCCAGTCCAGATCTGCCTCCTATTAAGTGTGTATATCAAATCATGAAGAGGAGAATCAGACAATAGCAACCACATACTGTTGAGCAGCTGAGCTATGTACCAGCAAGAATAAATAAAAATTCCAATTGCAATGCTTGCACCAGGGGCGTCGCTAGACCCCTTTTACTGGGGCACGTGCCCCAGTGTAAATCTTTTGTGCCCCTGTGTAAATCTCAAGTTTACATTTTAGCAGTTAACTAGTTTATTCCTTTACAAAGACAATCGCGGCAAAACGGATCTATATGCAATGTAGTTACCCAATTCACGTTTGAAAAAGCGACGCAACAGTCGCACTGACGCGTGCACGCCTCAATTCATGTCCGCGTCCGCGCACGGACATGAATGGGTGCGCGGACGCGGACATGAATTGAGGCGTGAAAATACGTGTCGTTTTGTCTTCTCAACGAGCAGCGGTGATGCTGCTGACTGTGCCCCATCTCAAAGCACTGACATGCAGCCCGGTCATCGCGCATCAATCACTCCAAAAACACCGGCGACAGGGCGATGACAAGTACAACAAGCTCAAAGGTAGCGGTCGCAAACACGAAGTATAAAGCACTACTTTTCCATTGTTGAGGTGAAAGGCAAGAATGTTTGTGTAATGTGCAACTTATGCCCATGAAGAAAAAGTCTCTCCACGTCTGTGGCAAGTAATTCTGATCTAATAAAGCACCTCACATCGTCACATGCTGCCACAAAATTAGTGATTTCTCTTTAGTATCCATTTTAGTCATTTAACATATTTAATTTTGTAAGGGGCATTCAAGTTATTTGAAATAATAATTTTTTTTAAGTAACGCAGTAATTACTTTTCCTGGTAATTAATTACTTTTATAATAATGTAACGCAGTTACTAACTCAGTTACTATTTGTGAAAAGTAATTAGTAACTATAACTAATTACTTTTTTAAAGTACGTTCCCAACACTGATTATTTTACAGTCATAATCTCCCATGCAAATATGTGCCACAGTAGTTCTAACATAGTCGTTACTCCAGATGTAACGTTCCACTAGGCTGCTTTCTAGCGAGAAATGTGAATTGTATTTTCGCAATGTTTGATCAGTGGATGTATATTGTATTTAGTTCTATCTCTCGTAACTTTTTGTCCTTTAAGTCTAGAAATAACGATTTTGTTTTCAGTATTTGGTAGCAGAAAGTTGCGGAAGTACGGTGTGCAGTGGGCGGGCTTTGCTCAATCTTCTGGCTGAAATCTGAAATAATAATAAAATTATATTTACTTTTTATTAACACAGATCGTCGATATGCAGTCTAATTGCTAGTAAAGCTGTTGGCGAATAGATATATGATATATTTAATTAGTAGATATATTTAGTATATTTTACAACCCACCTTGCAAACCAGAAGAACTATAAATCTAGTGTTGATTTGTATCAAGCTGCATGGTGTGTCAGGGAATTGTAGTTTTTAAAACTAGTGCTTTTTAAGGATTTGGGGTTGTAAAAAATGAGTTGAGAGTATAGTCAGTGATTTAGGGGGAATGTGTAAACACACATATGCAATATTATAACATACATTTTATAAAATGTTAATATATTTTAATTTATAAGTAACACATACACTGACATACATGCACAATTTGGCATTCAAAACTAAGAGGCCCTGTATTTATTTATTTGTTTAAAGTTTTTTTTGCCCTTTACCACAAAGGGCAAATTGTTAATTTATTAATATATTCTTCCTTCCAACCCCTGTCACTGTGAGAAACTACACACAGCATTTCCAGAAAAGTTGGGATTTTTGTGCGTCAGCCACGGCATGGGTGAGATACGTGTGTGTGAAGGTACCATAGGCGCAGAGGCATATTGGATTAAAAAAAAACACGTTGCCATCAAGGTGACGTCTCTTCACGGGACATCCATGCTTAGTTTAGCAAGACAATGCCAGGCCTTATTCTGCATATGCTACAACAGCGTGGCTTCGTAGACACAGAGTCCATGTGCTTGACTGGCCTGCTGCCAGTCCAGATCTGCCTCCTATTAAGTGTGTATATCAAATCATGAAGAGGAGAATCAGACAATAGCAACCACATACTGTTGAGCAGCTGAGCTATGTACCAGCAAGAATAAATAAAAATTCCAATTGCAATGCTTGCACCAGGGGCGTCGCTAGACCCCTTTTACTGGGGCACGTGCCCCAGTGTAAATCTTTTGTGCCCCTGTGTAAATCTCAAGTTTACATTTTAGCAGTTAACTAGTTTATTCCTTTACAAAGACAATCGCGGCAAAACGGATCTATATGCAATGTAGTTACCCAATTCACGTTTGAAAAAGCGACGCAACAGTCGCACTGACGCGTGCACGCCTCAATTCATGTCCGCGTCCGCGCACGGACATGAATGGGTGCGCGGACGCGGACATGAATTGAGGCGTGCACGCGACTGCAGCCGCATACAAAGTACACGCGATTGAGTTGGCTTATGAAAACATGGCGAGACTAAAGTAAGTTTCTAAATAATAATGAAAATCTCATTGACGCATGTGATGGACATCAGAAATGTTTTGTGCAAAGCAGGAAAAGGGAAGGAAAAATGAGAGATGATGAATTTAAGGGAGTAAAGACACATCCTACCCTGTCAGGGCTTAAACATTAGAGGGAAAATTTCAGGAAAACCTCTGTCAATAGTCTATAAAATTGCATTGTTCACATACAAAAACTGTGTTATACTGTTCTGTATTTTCAGATATGAAATTAATATTTAGTTCACTAGCTCTAGGTCATTACATAATCAGTTAGCAGTAATTAAGATAGATTTTTTTAGTAGTCATAAAATGAAAATATTCTTAAAAATAAAAAAAGAAGTTATTAATCATTGTTATGTAAAATGCAAATGTGCATAACATTTTTTTCTCTCCAGCCATTATTTCCAAACATTTTATGCCTTAAGACATGTTAATTATGTTGTATATATGTATATATGAAGATGATACTTAAATATTTTTAAATAAATGTTTGTCTTTCCCAGTACTTGTTGCAATGTTGGAATAGTGGGTTAAGCAAAGGAAATTGTATCTTGCACACTGCAGGCTTTCAAGAAAAAGTAAAAAAAAAAAAAATGGGGGGCCTGTGCCCCAGTAGAGCTTTATGTCTAGCAACGCCCCAATATCTTCACTTCCCAAAAGATTAGAACAAATTATTAAAAGAAAATGGGGTTTGTTTACCAAATCCAGCATTTTTATGTAATTCCAACCAGATGGTAATTCATACAGAACAGGGGTGGGCATTCCTGCTCCTGGAGGGCCACTTTACGCAAAGTTTAGCACCAACCCTATTCAAATACACCTGTATGTTATTTCCAAGCCTTTGATTAGATTCTTCAGGTGTGTTTGATTAGGTTGGAGCTTAACTTTGCAGGACAGTGGCCCTCCAGCACCAGCAATACCCAACCCTGCTGTAGAATATAGTTTAGTGGCCAGATAAGTAATGGATTGTTTCATGCTCCCTCTTGTCTAGGCTTCTAATCACACAGACAGGCCTGTCATTAAAAGAAAAGCTTATATTAAGCAACAGGAAACCGTCTGAACAGTAGGACTGTGATAAAGAAGTTATGTGTAGCATCTAGGTCAGGGTTCCTTAAATCTTACCCTGGAGGGCCGGAGCACTACAGAGTTTGATCTAGGTGTTGAGATACCAATGTCACGGCCGGGGCGGACCCAAGCTAGCTACCAGGCCACGCCCCTCTCTACTTTCCACCTCGAGGAGGTTCCCAAGACCACCCCAATGACCAGACAGACGAGTATACTACAATTAAAAGGAATCTTTATTAAATATTTAAAAGGAAGGGGAAAAAGGGGAAGGGCAGTTTAAAAACAATCTGCTTCTCGCCTCCAGGGCTAGTTGGACCAGGGGATGGGGGCCAAGGGTCTTCTTCCTTGTTTCTCTTGAGCTCGTGGCGCCCTCCGCTTCCTCCTGGAGGCAAAACAAGGAAAGTACAATTAATGTTGGTCCAGCACCGAGTCACAACTTATCTGACTGTTGTTTCTGTCTCTCTCTTGCCCTCAGGTCACTCCGTCTCAACCTCACTGGACGCAGGGGATCCACCACAAGGCGTGGCTGCAGACACAGGTAAGTTACCCTCTGTACAGGTAGGTTACTCACAACACTTGGGCCTTTGGTTCGTTCCAAAGCATACGTGGAGACAGAGATAAAGGGTTTCTCACCACTGACACTGCTTGGTTTCCTTCGAGGCGTTGCTGCAAACACAGGTAAGTAATACACTGCACAGGTAGGTTACTCACAACACTGGGGCCTTTTGTTCACTCCGAAGCATTCGTGGAGACAGAGGTGAAGGGTTTCTCACTACTGACACTGTTTGGTCTTCTTCAAGGCGTTGCTGCAAACACAGGTAAGTGATACACTGCACAGGTAGGTTACTCACAACACGGGGGCCTTTAGTTCACTCCAAAACATTCGTGAAGACGGCGGTAAAGGGGTTCCCACTACTGACACTGCTTGGTCCTCTTCGAGGCGTTACTGCAAACACAGGTAAGTGATACACTGCACAGGTAGGTTACTCACAATACTGGGGCCTTTGGTTTACTCCAAAGCATTCGTGGAGACAGAGGTGAAGGGTTTCTCACTACTGACACTGCTTGGCCTTCTTCGAGGCGTTGCTGCAAAACACAGGTAATTGATACACTGCACAGGTAGGTTACTCACAACACTGGGCTCTTTGGTTCACTTCAAAGCATTCGTGGAGACAGAGGTGAAGGGTTTCTCACTACTGACACTGCTTGGCCTTCTTCGAGGCGTTGCTGCAAACCCAGGTAAGTGATACACTGCACAGGTAGGTTACTCACAACACTGGGGCCTTTGGTTCACTCCAAAGCATTCGTGGAGACAGGGGTAATGGGTTCTCACTACTGACACTGTTCGGTCCTCTTCGAGGCGTTACTGCAAACACAGGTAAGTAATACACTGCACAGGTAGGTTACTCACAACACTGGGGCCTTTGGTTCACTCCAAAGCATTCGTGGAGACAGGGGTAATGGGTTCTCACTACTGACACTGTTCGATCCTCTTCGAGGCGTTACTGCAAACACAGGTAAGTAATACACTGCACAGGTAGGTTACTCACAACACTGGGGCCTCAACGTGGTATTTTCTTCGCACAATCTGCACGGGGCCCGGGCGGCTTCGGTTACTGTCAATACAGCACACACACAGCAAGCTTAGTGAAACACACAATAAAAGTCACACTCACCACAGCACTCTGCACACGCACTCCACGTGAAGTTAAGACTTGGCCGCCTAGGTCTTGGCTGCTCGAGAGGCGGGTTGGGCGTTCTACACGCCAGCAAGAGAGAAAAGATTTCACAGATGAATATGTTCAACAACGCCCCTCTGTGTCTCCTGGTTACCTCTTCGGCTCACCTACGCATTTAATCCCTGCAGGGCCGGTAACCTTCAACACCCCACAAAGACACCAGTAACTCCTCTTCTAGATAGCACAGAGCGTTTGTTTCGATTGTTTACTCACGCTTTGTTGTCCAACCGATTCCCCAATCATGCATCCAACAGCGTCGCGTTCTCTTTTCCACATCCAAATCACACGATAACTTCCTTACTCCAACGTTTCCAACCTCTCGTCTTCCCGAAGGGATTAAAGTGAGTCAACCCAGCCGATCTCCACCGTAGCAACAAGCGCAAGCAGCAGATTCACAAAGTGCCACCAACAACACCAACGGACATCTTCAAAGGTCTTTATATGCTCAACCTTCTCTCCTTATCGGCCTATCAGTGATCGCTGTGTCGATCGCTCTCACCTGAATGTTATCGGGCTTGATTTAGTGTTTTTGGGGAAACCCCGGAAATTCCGGTGTTTCGCATCAGTCGTCCGAGCGGAACCAATCTCACACACTTTTGGTTCCGCCCTCACAGATCGTCACTTGGTGACATCCTCCCCCGCCGGAATGGTTCTAGTCCCTAGAACCGCTTCCTGTAACCCATTCTCCATACCGGTTTGGTGGTCGTCCCCGGTTCTCCCGCTGGGGCCGTCGTGGAGGGGACACTGGATTTAACACAGCGGGTAAGTCTTCCGGCTCCCTTGGAGCCTCCGGGATCGGTTCGTCCGCCGGTTCCACTACAGCAGGTTCCACTACAGCAGGTAAGTGCTCGGGTTCCGCTGGGGCCTCCCTAGCCGGTACATCTACCGGACCTCCTGGGACTATAACCCACCCTTCGATCCAAGGAGTAACGGGTACAGGCTCCTTCGGGGCCGCTTCCATGGGTAGTGGGGGGTAGTTTGGACAAGGGCGGATCATGTTCCGATGGACTACACGATCGGGCCCGGACTTCCCTTCCGGCCAGATGGTATATACCGGCTGTCCCGGCCTCTGTTGGCTCTGGACTACGTAGGGCCTGGCCTCCCACCGGTCGCTCAGCTTACCCTTTCCTAGCCTTCGGTTGTCTCGCACTAGGACCCTCTCTCCCGGGAGCAAGGGGGCTTCCCGCGCCATCCGATCATACAGCCTCTTGTTCTTAACTCCTGCTTCCTGAATCCTCTTGTTGACCTGTTCGTAGGCCGAGCAGAGGCGGTGGTGGTGTCGCCCTACCCATTCGGTCACGTTCTCTTCCCCTTCACTTCCAGCCGTCCCGAACAACAGATCTGTAGGCAGGCGAATGTGTCTACCAAACATCAGGTACGTGGGAGCGTACCCCGTGGTGCTATGTACACTGTTGTTGTAAGCTTGCAATAGGTTCGGCAGAGCACTCACCCAGTTGTCTTGACGTGTCCGGTCCAGGGTCCCCAACAAGCCCAGCAAAGTTTGATTGAATCGTTCACACCCCCCATTCCCTTGGGGGTGGTAGCCAGTCGTGTGGGTCTTCGTGCAGCCATACAGCTGACATAATTCCCGGATGATCCGTGATTCGAAGTTGGGCCCTTGGTCCGAGTGGAGGAACTCTGGGCACCCAAATGATTGGAAGACCGCTTTCCACAATGCGGTAGCTGTGGTACTCGCCGTCTGATCCAAGGTGGGGATAGCCCAGGCGTACTTGGTGAATAGATCGATCACGACCAAGATGTTCTGGAAGCGGTCCGTGGGGCGACCCAAGGTCAGGTAATCCATTGCGACGATATGGAGGGGGGCTTTAGCATGAATGGGGACCATCGGTGCTTGGGCCTCCTGTCGAGACTTAAACAGAATGCATCTGGGACAAGCTTGAATAAATGAACTCACAGACGTCTCCATTCCAGGCCAGTAAAAGTGTCTACGTAGTAGGGACAGCGTCCGCTCTTGTCCTTGGTGCCCCATCTGATCGTGATATGCCATCATCAGCGCCCGTACCTGGTTGGAGGTACCACGATCTGACTAGGGATGCACCGATACCACTTTTTCCATCTCCGATCCGATTCCGATACCCGAATTCTGAGTATCGGCCGATTCCGATATCTGCCGATCCGATACTACTGTATTTTTCTTGAACAATTTAAATTACTCACAGACACACATGCACACCCACACACACACTATATAAATGTGTATAGTGCTTTCTGCTAAATCTAGCATAATATAATTATATTATATATAATTATACTTTTAAATGTAAAAACCAATAATTTAAAATGATTTACAAGTTACAAGAACATAAGTAATTATTAACCATGGCAGTGTTTAGGAGAAAATAAAATAGACACGTTTGATCAAATAAGTATGCTAAATATATTTTCCTTATTTGCGCAAAAAGTCACAGTAAAAAAGCTTTAGTGTGCAGATGGTTATTTTGGGAATTATGCACTTAACCGGACCTTTTATGCACATTTCGGGTGCAGAATTGATGCGCCTAAATCATAGTGAGTGCGTCTAAATCATACTGCGCTTCCTGGGTGCAGCATTGATGCTCTAGAAGCATCTTCACATGGGAATCCTCGCTCCGCAAAGGAAAGTTACGTTCATAACTAATAAAACCCAAAGAGATTAGATGCATCGTGTGCTCAGCACATACTGAATTGCATCCATCCAACAGTTTGCGGAGACTTTATAAAATCAGATCTTTAAAACAGCCTACAGTTATTTTGTGTGTTCGTGTGTTGAATGGCGCGTTTCATCCGTCCGCTTCACCTGTGCATTAACTCAGCACATACTGAATTGCATCCATCCAACAGCTTACTGAGACTTTATAAAATCAGATCTTTAATAAAGCCTAACGTTACAGTTATCTTGTGTGTCTGCGTGTGTTGAATGACGCGTTTTCATCCGTCTGCTTCTCACCAGTGGATTAACTCAGTTTGCAAGTAAGTTACAGCGTTTCTGTGAACATTAATATCTTAAATGTGCGTTTGTTCCTTCACATGAAGCTATTGAGTGTAAGATGACTTTGATTATAGTGCATAAAAACGTTTATGGTGCTCTTATAATACTTGGTCGTTTTAATCGCTTGTCAGTGACAACCATGGGTGACGTGCAGTATCGGAATTGGATCGGTCCTGTTAGTCCGATACCCGATCCAGCAAAAAAGGCCGGATCGGCCCCGATACCGATCCAGAATATCGGATCGGTGCATCCCTAGATCTGACTTGTCTCTTCTCCCGTCCCTGGGTCTCGAAGGGTCCTGCATAACACACCTTCGCAGAGTTTTAATCTTTCCCACTGCCCCAACATCTTCCGGCTCACCTCTGTTTGCCCTTGTTGCTCCGCAGGAGTTGGTCGTCGGCCTCGTCCTAGCCACTCACCCAGACTCCGCAGCTCACGATCCTCCTGCTGCCGGGTCCTCCACCGGTGGGGGTCCCATCCCCAACTTACAGGTACTGCCTCCTGCTGATTCCCCGGGGCTTCCACTACCCCGACCGTCAATTTCTCCTCTTCCAATCCTTCCTCTCGTTGGGTCAGGCCCCTCGGGTCTCCCCTCATCGGCAGCCGGGATAACGCATCGGCGTTGGTGTGTTCCCGCCCAGGGCGATACTGCAACTGGTAATCATAGTTAGCTAACTGTGCCACCCACCGTTGCTCTACTGCTCCTAGCCGGGCCGTCTGTAGGTGTACCAAGGGATTGTTGTCCGTAACCACCGTTACCTTGGCTCCCCAGAGATAGTCCTTAAACTTTTCACTCAGTGCCCATTTTAAGGCCAGCAGCTCGAGTTTGAAGGAACTATAGTTTGCGTCGTTTCTTTCAGCGGGGTGCAGGCTCCGGCTAGCATAGGCGATCACTCGCTCCACTCCCTCCTGCTTCTGGGCGAGTACGGCCCCCAGGCCCAGATTGCTTGCATCTGTGTACAGCAGAAAAGGTTGTGAAAAGTCAGCATATGCTAAAATTGGGGCTTGTAACAGCTCTTGCTTTAGTGCCCTAAAGGCCGCCTCACAATCTGCGTTCCACTCTACTGTTGGGGATCCCCGTCCCCGTGGTCGTCCTGTTCCGACCAGCAGTTGGTTCAGGGGTTTGGCGATCTTCGAGAACCCCTTTATGAATCGCCGATAGTATCCCACGAAGCCCAGAAATGATCTCACTTGCCTTACGGTCTTGGGGGCCTCCCAGTCTCGCACTGCCGCCACCTTATCGGGGTCTACGGCCACTCCAGATGCACTCACCACATGGCCCAGGAACTTCACTTCACGGCGTAGTAGGTGGCATTTCTCGGGCTGTAATTTCAAGCCATATTTCTCCATCTCTTGGAACACCTCCTCCAGGTGCTGGAGGTGGGTTTCAAAGTCTGGGGAATACACAATAACATCGTCAAGGTATACTAGTACAGACTCCATTAACTGACCTCCGAGACACCGTTGCATCAGCCTCTGGAAGGTTGCGGGAGCGTTGCAAAGCCCGAAGGGCATCCGGTCCCACTCAAATAGACCAAAGGGCGTGGTGAAGGCCGTCTTCTCTCGGTCCCGTTCTTCAACTTGGACTTGCCAATACCCGCTGGCCAGATCTAGCGTAGAGTACCAGGCGGATTTGGTCAAGCTTGCCAATGAGTCTTCGATCCGAGGCAGAGGGAACGCGTCCTTTTTGGTCAATTGGTTCAGCTTCCGATAGTCTACGCAGAACCTCCATGCCCCTGTCTTCTTTTGGACCAGCACTATAGGGGCCGCCCATGGGCTGCTACTCTTCCGTACAATCCCCTGCTCCAAAATACCTTGTAACAGCAATCTCACTTCTGTGTATAAGGTGGGGGGTATCGGACGATACCGCTCCCGACTTGGTCCGGCTTCTCCCGTGGGGATACTGTGTCTTACCACCGTAGTGCACCCATAATCCTCGTCGTGGGTGGAAAATACATGTTGCCATCTCCTAAGGAGTTCCTGCAGCTTTTCCGCCTGTCCTCGTTCTAAACCCTCCCCTTGTAGGGAGTCGCCCGTCAAGTGGCTCGGCATCCTCTTCTCCTTCGTCCTAGATGCTCCCTCGGCCTGTGTCAACGCCACTTCGACCACCGCGGGGCGTATCTGGCGGAAACTCACATCCTCTCCATCCCGTACCTGATGGCCCTCCACCGTGGTCACCGTCACCAGCCGTTGGTGTTTGTGCAAAAGCACCGGATAGGGGTTCTCATTGCAGACTTTTACCGGTACTCGGCCTCGTTGGACCACCGCCAATCCTCGGGCTACGCCTACCTGGGTGCAATCTCCATGGGGTTCGACCAACACCCAGCTCCCAGGTCGCTGACGCCACTGGGGAACTCTGGCCCACACTATGGCTTCGCTCCTTGCTGGCACGGATAGTGCAAACCGGCATGCCACTCGCCCGACTTCTTCCCGACTGCCTTGGATCTTTGCCATCTGTACTCGGCGGCAGTCGGCCACTACTCGTTCCCAGCCCGGCCGTTCAGCCCTCGGTATGTTCTGTACGGGCCTATCCCGAAATAGCTCCTCCCAGCACTCCCGAGACAGTGATCCTGAACGATAATAATCCCTTTCTGTGGCACTTGTACTCCGTAGAGCTCGAGGTCCGTAAGCCTGTAACCAATGTAGGGAATCTCTAGCCTGTTCGCCCCCTTCAGGGTAAGCCAAGGGGCTTCAGCTTCATGTGCGGGTTGGGCTCCAAACAATTCGTGGGACAGGCTTTCTGAAAATAGGGTGACCTGGGAACCAGTGTCGACCAGGCACCGTACCGTAGTACCACATACTTGCACCTCAACTGTCGGGCTAAGCCCGACCATCCTGTCCCTGGACTCCATTCTTCTCGGGGGGTCTACTTGGGGGGCGCCGACCACATGACCCACTGTGGCCGGTTGTCCTAAAAACCCCCCTCGGAGGCTCTTCGCGGGCCGCATTGCCGGCTCACATGGCCAGCAGTCCCACAACGGTTGCAAATGGGCCTCCCCTGTTCGTCCCACTCGAACCTGGGCCGATTTACCTGGTAGGGCCGCCTCGTTGGGTCTCGACCTCGTTCAGAGTACACCCGGTCTCGAAGGTTGGGGCCTTCTTCTCTCCTTCCCGGCCCGAGACGCAGCTCTCCCACCAGGGTTTTAGTCAACTCGGCCATCTGGTCCCGCACATCCTTCAGGAGCTCCATTTTTAAGGCTTGTTTCCAGTCCATGCCTTCGGGGGTCGTTACTGCTGGGCCGCTCACGGCTGAGCATACAGGGGCCTCCTTCATTTCCACCTGATCACCTTCCAGGGCCATTGCTTCCTTCTTCAGATCGTCGAAGGTAAGGTCGGGGTCTCTTCGGAATTGTCCCCGTAGGTTCTGACGCACGGGGCCCTCCCTTAGCCCTAACAGAAACTGATCTCGCAGCAGGGTCTCTCCATCTCCCAACCCATGGTCTCGACGCCGTTGTAGGCGTCCGTACTGCTCGCGAAGTTTCAAGGCGAAGGCTCGGATGGGCTGGTGGGGGCCCTGTTTGCAGTTGAAGAACTGTGCCCGTAGGACGGCCGCAGGGGTGGTGTCGCCGTATTGATCGGCGAGGAATTGAAAGATGGACTGGGCGGTGGCTCGAACGGCTTCAGGGGCAGCTTGTACTTCCCGCCGGGCCTCTCCTTCTAGAGAGTTCAACACCAGTTGTTGCTGCTGGGTGGCGCTCAGCCCCTGAAGGCCGGCCAGGTACTCCAGTTGGGCCCTCCACTCGGCCAGGCGGACCTCTGACTCGGTTCCGCCATACTTCTGCACCCAGGGATTCCATAGGAATATGGGCATGGCACGGGGTGGGGCTTCGGGCTCCGCAGGCACCACACAAGGTGGGGCTTCGGGCCTCTCGGGCACTACACGGGGTGGGGCTTCGGGCAACTCGTCGTCGGCCATTGGAGGGTCTTGGTCGCTCAACTCGAGGTGGAGCCCTGCCGACTACGCCCAATCTGTCACGGCCGGGGTGGACCCAAGCTAGCTACCAGGCCACGCCCCTCTCTACTTTCCACCTCGAGGAGGTTCCCAAGACCACCCCAATGACCAGACAGACGAGTATACTACAATTAAAAGGAATCTTTATTAAATATTTAAAAGGAAGGGGAAAAAGGGGAAGGGCAGTTTAAAAACAATCTGCTTCTCGCCTCCAGGGCGAGTTGGACCAGGGGATGGGTGCCAAGGGTCTTCTTCCTTGTTTCTCTTGAGTTCGTGGCGCCCTCCGCTTCCTCCTGGAGGCAAAACAAGGAAAGTACAATTAATGTTGGTCCAGCACCGAGTCACAACTTATCTGACTGTTGTTTCTGTCTCTCTCTTGCCCTCAGGTCACTCCGTCTCGACCTCACTGGACGCAGGGGATCCACCACAAGGCATGGCTGGAGACACAGGTAAGTTACCCTCTGTACAGGTAGGTTACTCACAACACTTGGGCCTTTGGTTCGTTCCAAAGCATACGTGGAGACAGAGATAAAGGGTTTCTCACCACTGACACTGCTTGGTTTCCTTCGAGGTGTTGCTGCAAACACAGGTAAGTAATACACTGCACAGGTAGGTTACTCACAATACTGGGGCCTTTTGTTCACTCAGAAGCATTCGTGGAGACAGAGGTGAAGGGTTTCTCACTACTGACACTGTTTGGTCTTCTTCAAGGCATTGCTGCAAACACAGGTAAGTGATACACTGCACAGGTAGGTTACTCACAACACGGGGGCCTTTAGTTCACTCCAAAACATTCGTGGAGACGGCGGTAAAGGGGTTCCCACTACTGACACTGCTTGGTCCTCTTTGAGGCGTTACTGCAAACACAGGTAAGTGATACACTGCACAGGTAGGTTACTCACAATACTGGGGCCTTTGGTTTACTACAAAGCATTCGTGGAGACAGAGGTGAAGGGTTTCTCACTACTGACACTGCTTGGCCTTCTTCGAGGCGTTGCTGCAAAACACAGGTAAGTGATACACTGCACAGGTAGGTTACTCACAACACTGGGGCCTTTGGTTCACTTCAAAGCATTCGTGGAGACAGAGGTGAAGGGTTTCTCACTACTGACACTGCTTGGCCTTCTTCGAGGCGTTGCTGCAAACCCAGGTAAGTGATACACTGCACAGGTAGGTTACTCACAACACTGGGGCCTTTGGTTCACTCCAAAGCATTCGTGGAGACAGGGGTAATGGGTTCTCACTACTGACACTGTTCGGTCCTCTTCGAGGCGTTACTGCAAACACAGGTAAGTAATGCACTGCACAGGTAGGTTACTCACAACACTGGGGCCTCAACGTGGTATTTTCTTCGCACAATCTGCACGGGGCCCGGGCGGCTTCGGTTACTGTCAATACAGCACACACACAGCAAGCTTAGTGAAACACACGGTAAAAGTCACACTCACCACAGCACTCTGCACACGCACTCCACGTGAAGTTAAGACTTGGCCGCCTAGGTCTTGGCTGCTCGAGAGGCGGGTTGGGCGTTCTACACGCCAGCAAGAGAGAAAAGATTTCACAGATGAATATGTTCAACAACGCCCCTCTGTGTCTCCTGGTTACCTCTTCGGCTCACCTACGCATTTAATCCCCGCAGGGCCGGTAACCTTCAACACCCCCACAAAGACACCAGTAACTCCTCTTCTAGATAGCACAGAGCGTTTGTTTCGATTGTTTACTCACGCTTTGTTGTCCAACCGATTCCCCAATCATGCATCCAACAGCGTCGCGTTCTCTTTTCCACATCCAAATCACACGATAACTTCCTTACTCCAACGTTTCCAACCTCTCGTCTTCCCGAAGGGATTAAAGTGAGTCAACCCAGCCGATCTCCACCATAGCAACAAGCGCAAGCAGCAGATTCACAAAGTGCCACCAACAACACCAACGGACATCTTCAAAGGTCTTTATATGCTCAACCTTCTCTCCTTATCGGCCTATCAGTGATCGCTGTGTCGATCGCTCTCACCTGAATGTTATTGGGCTTGATTTAGTGTTTTTGGGGAAACCCCGGGAATTCCGGTGTTTCGCATCAGTCGTCCGAGCGGAACCAATCTCACACACTTTTGGTTCCGCCCTCACAGATCGTCACTTGGTGACACCAACATCAAATCATACTGTGACCCACAGTATTAAATAGTGAGGTCTCTGCCAACACCTAGCTCTACCAAGCTAATGATGAAACAAATTTATAAATAAATATGCTATATTTAATTTACAACATGTATTCAATTCAGTACAATACAACTTTGTTTCCCACATGGCACAGTTTAAAAGGGACCACACTGATGATGCCAACAATAAACAATAAGAATCTGATTGGATCTGGGGCGGCAGTGGCCTAGTGGTTCATGTAGGTTGTCTACAAACCGGAAGGTTGGTGGTTCAATCCCCGGCTTCACTGGACCAAGTGTCGAGGTGTCCTTGAGCAAGACACCTAACCCCAGCTGCTCCCGACGAGCTGGCTGGCGCCTTGCATGGCTGACACCGCCGTCGGTGTATGAATGTGTGAGTGAATGGGTGAATGTGAGGCTAATTGTAAAGCGCTTTGGATGGCCATAGGTCTGTTAAAAGCGCTATATAAATGCAGTCCATTTACCATTTACCATTTACCATCTGTAGTCATCTCTTGTATTTGTATCTTTGATTAACCATGTGGATGGACGATAGTGGCCTTCCGAGCCAACCAGCAGGCCACATCTGACCCATGTCGAAGGCTGATAACCACAGCAATTTAATCAAGTAATCAAGCAGGTGTTGTGAAGTGCTTAGCCCCTCCAAACCACCTTAATGGTCATACAATATGAAGTTGTAGCTTCAATATTCCTCCTTTAAAAAGTTTCCTACATGCATTACTGAAGATAAGAGTTATGACCTTGTTTCCGCATCTGATTTGTAGCATATTCCTACCATGGGATTAAGTTGATATTCAGATGGATATTTCTATTAAATTTACTTTTTTCTATTAAATTTACTTTTTAATTTGCATTGCATTGCCTCAAATCACTGAGCTTCTTAAAATAATGGCTGTTTTTAAACAGAAGAATGCATCCTTCTGATGTTGCATACGTCATCAAGACTGTCTTATTTCATAATATTAACAATTAGCCTATAAAATGGTTAATCATAAATTATTGCAATAAGCATATGGCTTGTTATAGTAATGCTTATTTAGAAACGGCCATTATTCAAACTTTGGTTGTTGCTTAAATGTAAATTTTGTAACTGATTGCTAATATTGCAATGTTGTTTGTATTCAGTGCACTTTAAAGTAATCTGACCCAACCCTACTAACCAATCCTTGGTATATAAATGTGGCTTACAATATGGTTTATATTTAAACAAGCCTCTACAATGGTTTTACAGTCACTATTTTAGTTTGTTACATCTAATTGCATACATATATCTTAATATGAGACATGATGTGGCCTTTAATGTTCCAAAATTTTCATAGTATAGGTTGAATCTAAAAGGATAAATTTTTTCTTCTTCTTAGGGTTGTTGTGTGAGAAGCAAAAGTCAACTATAGTCTGACAAATCTATTTTATTAGGAAATCTATATTTGTATTGTCACAAAGCAATTATTTACAGATATTATCAGTTATAATATATAAACAATTTATATAATATATATATAAATGTGTAGCCCAATTACAATTCCAGTAACTTAAAACAAGAAATGGTATGCAGAAGACAGAGAATATAGTTTGAATACTGTATATTGATGTCAGAGGAAAAGTACAACTCTACATATTACATGTTTCAAAAGTTTGGGAAATAAGCATTTCATCATTTTCATGGGCCTACATGTGAGAGAAAGTGTACAACGTGGACTACCAATCAAAATAACCAAAAGTGGAGATAAAATTAAAAAACAGAAACAATAATAACATCTGGTTATGGCTACTGATAATTACAGCAGTATAAAAAGCATGGTGACAACAAACCAAGTAAACAAGTGCATATTTCTATAATCAGTTTCAACTTAAGTGGACTTTTTAAAATGTCAAAGATGAACTTTAGCTCAAATTACTCCACAAATAATTATAACATGTTAAAATTGCCACTTTGTAGGTATAAATTGTGCTGTTTTTGGTTGTGTCCTTTAAAATGCAAATGATCTCTGCACTAAATGGCAGTGCGGTGGTTAGTGCAGATTAAGGGGCGGTATTATTTTAATAAGATCCCTTACTGACATCACAAGGAGAGCCACATTTCAATGACCTATTTTTTTCACATGCTTGCAGAGAATGGTTTACCAAAACCAGTAACCAAAAGTTACTGGGTTGATCTTTTTCACATTTTCTAGGTTGATAGAAGCACTGGGGATGCAATTATAGCACTTAAACATGGAAAAAGTCTAGATTTTCATCATATGAAGTTTCGTTGCAAAACGAGATAAATCCGTTTTTAACATTTTTGTCAAAACATGTTTATTATTATGTTATCATGTTATTATTTTGTTTTATGGTGCTGTATTTTTAAGTTATGAAGGTTTAAATCAAAACAAACCAACTGCAGTTGAATTGATATTAATTGGAATGCACAAACAAAAAACTAGATTTCTGAAAAATAAAAAAAATGGAAAAAAAAATCTTGTTTTGCAACGAAACTCTTCATATGTCAACTTAAAATAAATAAAATTATTCAATTTAAATTCCTTTGTCTGCTGGAACGTATCTAACCACAAACTTATTTACAAAAACAAAGGAACTTCTGTCAAAACTCCAGAAACCTTTTTAAGTTATCAAAGTACAAACATGCGACTTGAGTTCCAATTCAATTTACGTGGGTCCCCAATTCTTCATCGTCTTTGTCCTCAGAGCTGATGTCACTTTGCCAGTCCATTTCTTCCTCTATTTCCAATTCCTCCTCTTCCAGTAGCCTAGGAGTTTTTTCAAGAATCCCTCTATATGTGCATGCCACAGTCTGCTGTTTGAGTCTGAGGTCTTGCAGTCTTCTCTTGAGTAGAGAGAGGAGGCCCTTGCACCCATCCTCTGTGAATCCATTTGGATAGCCTATAAGTCCACACATAAAAAATAACAATGTAATTACCTACACACTAAACATTTAATCAGAGAGCTTATTTATGTCAAGACAAATCTTAAATACCAAGTCAATTTGGAAAAAAATAAGAGTTTAAATTATACTTACTTCCTGTTTGTGTGCACTCTGAAACAGTGGCCATCAGTGACTGAACCTTTGCTACAGAGTTTTTAAGGTACTGACAGTGCTGCATCATTTCCTTAACAAGGATCTCCTTTTCTTCTGTCAGTCGTGAGACAAGCATTAGCTGGTCAAAGAGCTTCTTCTTAGTAATAATGTTGACACCGTCTGAAGGAATAAAAACTATACATTAATAAACATATTTGAGAATGATACATTTTAAATAAAATAATAAAAGTTAAATGTTCATACAATACCTGTGTTCTCTTCCTGCCAAGGCCAGATCATGCTCTCTGGAGTTTTGTTGGAGAGTTTCTGCACAACCGAGTTTGTGTCCACAGGGTCACCATCAGGTTGTTGGTTGTATCTCTGGATCTCCTCCAGCAAGCATTTCTTTTCTTGGCCAATCTTCTGGCTAATCTTCTGACGCCTTTTGTTGCGATCTGTAGTAAGAGCAAAAACAATTATTGAATTTAAGTAATTGCCAATAAAACCCCATATTTGGAATGTGACCTCTGCATTTAACCTATCCAGTGAGTACACGCGCAGACAGACAGACACGCGCGCATACATACATACAGACAGACAGACACGCGCGCATACATACAGACAGACAGACAGGCAGGCAGGCAGGCAGGCGCGTGCAGGCAGGCAGGCAGGCAGACAGGCGCGCGCAGGCAGGCAGGCAGGCAGACAGGCGCGCGCGCAGGCAGGCAGACAGGCGCGCGCGCGCAGGCAGGCAGACAGGCGCGCGCGCGCAGGCAGGCAGACAGGCGCGCGCGCAGGAAGGCAGACAGGCGCGCGCGCAGGAAGGCAGACAGGGGCGCGCAGACAGACTGACACGCGCGCGCACAGACAAATACATACCATTTTGTCTATAAAGATAGTGTTTCTTCTGACAAATGCTGACAAAGAGTGCTTCAATTGAGATCTGTAAACCACGAGCATCAACATGAGTGGCTCCTGTATTTCCTAAATTAAAGGCAAGAAGAAAGAATATTTTTTAAACACCCTTAAGTTCTGTAAATTGCAAATCGCATAGTAGAAACTGACTTTGGGACAATATTGAGTTGTGATGGATATTGCTGTCCAAATTCATACTGCTTCACCAAGAATGAGAATAAAATATCAGAATTACATGCCAAGCAGGCATGAATGCTGCAAACATGGATCACTGGATATTGAGCCCTACTGGCACATTGTGCTTGATAATTTTCCATTAGGTCTGATTTGGACCGACCATTCTGTCTTTTTGCTAAAAAGGTTTACTTTAAGTTAAAATACTAATTGAAGACTTATGACTTGCAAATGGTTTCCATTCCACTTGAATTTAACAATAAGCTACAGCTACATGCATTACAACCAAATTACTTCAGATAGGGTTTATGTATAAAGCATCATTGTCCTTACCCGCCACTGGCCCACTGGTTTACATCAACAACCCACTGTTTTAACATGTCATCAGAGCAATGCAACTGGTCCTTCATATTCTTCAGGCTCTCTGTTGCATCCAAAGTCTTTTCTATGGTCTGCAAAACAGTAACAGAAAATCTTGTAATTTCATAAAATAATCCAAAAAGTATATGCTCCTGCCTGATTTAATACAATAACATCTTCAACTACATATACACAGCTGAAGTCCTGCACCCCTACAGTGTCTACATAGGGGGTAACAGTTTAATGCAATTTAGGTGTACTTAAAGTTCAACAGTAACGGTTTCCTTTTCTAAATACATGAACACACCTTTTTGAATCTGGAAGACAAGGCAATGTGGAGGCCATTCTCTTTACGCCGATTCCACCCACTTGCATGGACAGTATGCATATCAGTTCTCACTGTACAAAACAATAGAAAATCTAAATTGTCAATGTAACTCAGCATACAACATTAGCACATTATTGTAAGGGTGACGAGAAGCTTACAAACCTGACTTGGTCATATATTTTGTGGTCAGAGCACATCTGGAAAGAAAACTATTAACTTGCTCTACTTCTTCACCAAGAGTGGTTCCCGCACCTTCCTGGTTCCTCGCATTCCACAGAATCTACAGGAAGCAGTTGACTTGTTAAACAGTGTGGACATAAAGGTGATTGATATTGATGCATATCCCAAGGTCAACCACTGTAGAGGATAGCACATAGGGCAGGACTATTCAAATCTTACCCTAGAGCAATGGTCACCAATCCTGGTCCTGGAGGGCCGGTGTCTCTGCAGAGTTAAGCTCCAACCCTAATCAAACACACCTGAAGCACCTTAATTAGCTGCTTTAGGTGTGTTTGATTAGGGTTGGAGCTAAACTCTACAGAGACACCGGCCCTCCAGGACCAGGATTGGTGACCACTGCCCTAGAGGGCCGAGCACTGCATAGCTTAGCTCCAATCAAACTTACCCACCTGCGATTGTCTAGTGATCACGAAGACCTTGATTAACTTGCTCAGGTGTGTTTGATCAGGGTTGCAGCTAAACTATGCAGTGCTCGGCCCTCCAGGGTAACATAGGAGCTCATGTTTAACACAAAACACACCCCTGGGGCCTGTTCTTCATACTTGAATTACTCAATTAGGATTTGATTGTTGCATAATCTTTGATTATTCAAGGCTTAAACTGGAGTTGTCATCATAGCAACAAGTCTATAAGCTTTAACCTGAATGGAAGCAGGCTTATTCATGTAAATAAAAATATAGATTGCATGTTGCTGCTTTTTACATGATTTGGAAAGTCTGTTGCAGCAATGTCTATAGAATTTTAAGAAGCGGAAGATGAACGATAAATATGAAGAACATTCTACATTCAACGCATATTGCAGGATATCAATAGCTTCACCATATCAATAGCTCTTGTTCTGAAGGGGTTAAAAAAACTAGGTGTGTTCTTTGGCCATTGTAACAATCGGCCAATCACAGCATTGCTGATTAATGTTTCTACTATCAATGTGTATTTCCATTTTCACGCAGGGAATTAGTGTGCAATGATATCTGATTATTAAATCTAGCTATACAAATCAAATCCACATGCAAAATTAGTGAGACTATGAATGCACGTCATGCACTGTGGCACTTTACATTAATTGTTGGCTACACTAATATAAAAGTAGTTAAATCCATCAACTCGCATTTTGTATTGTGGGCTTTGGCATGCATAACGGACAAGCAATGTTTCATTTTCCGAAGAGGCTGAAGATGAGTCAGGGCCTCTGACACCTTCTCCAGATATGGCACATAACGGCAGGTCACATCCATAGCCAAAAACGTAGCATCCTGGAACTGATTTTGGAGAAACATTGGATACGCAAATATTTCTCCTCTATACATGTTCAGACCTTTGGGGGGAAAAATAAAGAGCACATTGCACACCGAAAAAGGCTTCAGTTCATCATCTTCTCTTAATACGTTTAATTGCAATTGATCAAATCCAATACCAACCTTTGAGTAAGAATCCATGCCTGCACACAGCAATTTCAACTCCTTCTTCATCCAACTTGTTGGCCTGCTTTGATGTCTCTCTTGCTGCTCTCCAGTGGGATTCCCCACACATCGCTTTTCCTGCAATCTACCAAAGTAAATTGTTTTAACATGTCAGTAGTTAATTCATGGACATTAAATAGAAGGGCTATTGCCCCCTCAAACACACAAACATTATCATCTTAACAATTACAGTCAGGATTTTGTCTTGAATTGCCTGATTTACCCATCTTCCATTTGTAGCTCTCTGGAGGATAACAAACCAACAGATGTTCTTTGCTATTTAGCACATAGAAGGTTAATTACAATAGTCAGAGACGATGTGTTGGACATATGTGCAACAACCAATACTATGAATATACTGTCCCCTCCGGATTGGAATCTAGCTGTTTTTTTATCCATCTTTACACTTTTGTCACTCTCACTCTTTTTAAACTTACATTTTTGACAGCCCCCCGGACTTCCTCAACAAAATTGGACACCTCAGAGTCCTGGGCTAAAAACACTCCATCAAAGAATCCTGGCTCTTCACTCCACCAAGAAAATTTATTTTGTATTCATTGTAGTAAGAAGTTTACAAAACCAACAGTTAAGGTTACAAAGTCTAACATAGATTTTATATATTTAACAGCTACAGTATAAACAGCTTAATTTTAAATGGCAGACCTATATTACTATGATAACATTAATACATACATTAATTACTTTGGCTGTTTTTAATGAGCACACAAAACTTACTGGTTTGTTTTCTGGAACCTGTAGAGTTTTCGGTTACCATCAACTGAAACAGCCACCATGTCAGGGCTACAGGCTGGACAGACAAATGGCTCCTTTCCCAGAAGTTGGTTCTTTTCAGAGTTGCAGTACACGTATTGCAGAAAGCTCCTCTGAAAAGCATCTACATTCACTTTGCCAGTCTGAAAAAAGAAACACATGATACTATAGCTTTTAACAACAACAAACTACACAATCACCCATTTTTGTGGGGTTTGTTGCATTTGTCTTTCAGCTTCACATTTTTACATACTCTTCCAAATTGCCTCGTTCTCTGGTCCAACATTGCTGTGAAGGCTTTTACTGACATTCCTGGGGCTGCTGTCTTCATAGCCTCAAAGGAATGGAACAGATCTCAGTGGAACAGTGTCTGTGCTTGCATGGTAGCGGGCCAGTAACCACTCCTTACTAAGTCACTGACTGCTGGGGCCCATTGCTTATTGCAATGTTTGCATGTAAGCTCTGGGATCTTAAGATTGTAACGGCCTGAGAGCAAATGAAAGACAAATAAATAACAAGTAACGTGTCAAATAAACATTTATTTTATTTCACACAATCCTACCATTTATGCAAACCAGTATGATGGATCTACCAGCAGAGATTGCAACATCACCAGTGTCACAAGAGCATATCCTTGGAGGAAAGGATGTTGGCAGCAAACAATCTGCAAGAGAAAAGGATAATCAGGATGACATTAAAGAATGTTTGGGTCGTGAGCAAGTACTTGAAAAACATAACACATCATTTAATAATGTTGTCTGTTAGGAGAAAAATGCTAATCAATTGAGGGCGCACTCACATTATCCAAAACAAACCGCGCCCGAATGTTTGACCCCCAAATCATAGTTCGTTGGACTAGTGTGATTGCTTTGTACTGTGCCAGTGCATGGTTTGGTTAATCGTGCCCTGGCCCGCTTGCATAGGTGGGCTCTGGCACTGTTCACTTGGGCTCAGGTTTGAAATGAACAATGTCACCGCAGATCACGCCAAACACAATTCATAAGAAGAGATTGTCAGCTGCACAACAGTCATAAACTTAATTTGCCTCGGTAAAAACTTTCTGAAGTGTGGGGGCAGAGTTACGTGAAAGTATGAGTGGTGCAAGCAATAGATCGTCAAAGCAATATGAAGCCCTCAAATTAACATTACAATGGGCTCTGGTGTTGTGGGAGAGTTTACTTTCTGTTTTCTTCAAAACAACTGCATCCTACTGACAAAAGCATTCTTGAGCATGGATTGATAAAAGTGTGACTGTGTGCAGGTGAGGGAGTGGGTACATTCACGCTCGAACATGGTTCAGCCTGGTTGGGTATAATGTGAGTGCGTCCTGAAAAACAGGCACCAACCATGTTCACAGATGATGTATTTCTCATCATGGAGTTTCACAAACTCTGTTGGAGGGATGTACTTAAAAAAACCATACATTGTGGTTTGCCTACTGTGCAGAGTGTGGCGTTTATGTACCAGTTGATCACACTCTGCACAAAACCACTCAGATGGTAAACACTCCCCACAACGAATGATGGCTTCTTTCTTGTGACAGTGATTACATGTCATTTGGACGATGTTCTCAGCTGTCAAAAGTTGGCAAGGTTTTGTGGCCTCGCCTGTTGCCAACATTGTTGGACCCCTTTCTGCCTTTCAGACCAACTGGACATTGGTGGCTGTGGAGCAAGATTTTCAACATCAATGCTCTCAGAGTCCTGCAGAATGTCCTCAAGCCTCTGCATGTTAAAATCTTCAAATAGAGAAAGAGAAAAATTTAAACATACAAGAAATCCAACTTTTCAATTCCACATCTTTTGTGGCAGTTACACTGCTTTTAATACATGGAGAGTCCAGTGATAGCAGAAAAGGCAAAAGGATAGTTAAAAATGGGCAAACAAACACATGGCCCTTGAGATTAAGTGTAGGTTAAGTGTGAAACTGAACAACCACCACATGATTTTGCTGAGAAACACTGATGCTGTCTAAAGTTATCCTAGTTCTGTCATGTGGACAGAGCGTGATGCATCAAACTGTGGTAACTTCAATATTCAATAGTGTTTTGGGGGAACATTTTTAGCTGATTAGTTACTAAAATAGCTAAAGTTCAGGTATAATGAAACTTATTTTGTACCTAACTCGTTGTTTTCATATAAAGCAGGGGTGGCGAACCTTGGTCCTGGAGAGCCTCAGTCATGCAGAGTTTAGCTTTAGCTCTAATCAAACACACCTGAACAGGCTAATCAAGGTCTAAAGAGTTAAAGGCTGTTTCTCAATGTCAAGGAAGAAACCTCGGAAGCCAGAATTTTGAGGATGCTACGTCATCTACATCCGTCGAAGGACTGTTGTCGAGGATCCTCGGAATTGCAACCAATGACTGAGTCCTTAAAAATTTTTTAGAAAAATATCCCATATACAGGAGAGGATGCATGTTGATTAATCGCAAGATGGCGGCGCGAACACATCGCGAGGCTCAGCGTCTCTCCAGTTTTTGCAATTTTTCAGTATTATTCCTGCTCATCTCGGGTCTGTTCGTACTGAACAGCTTTGCTTTAACATCATACACCCGACAGGAGCTTTTGGATATCGGTGAGGACTTTACCAGCAGTTTTATCACCAATCTTCGACTCATCCCTGAGATTGCTAGAACAACCGAGGCTTCGCACTCTACCCGGCCGGGCGGAAGTGCTCGCAGGCGGCGTCGAGATCGTAAACAAAGGCGGGGGAAGCGCGGAGGTCTAAGAGCCAAGCTAAAGCTAGCACCGCTCCGGCTCTCTTTACCCAGCATTTTCCTCGCTAATGTGCGGTCACTGGTGAACAAAATGGATGAGTTACGACTCCGCATCACCCACAGTAAGAGACTTATGGACTGCAATGTCATGGTTTTCACGGAAACATGGCTACACAGCGACGTACCCAACAATGCTATTGAGCTAGCAGGACGCCACACGCTCCGGGCAGATAGAACGGCAGATGACTCCGGCAAGACAAGAGGTGGTGGATTGTGCATTTATGTCAACAAAGCTTGGTGTACGAACACTGTCATTGTTGGGAGACACTGCTCAGCTAACCTAGAGTTTCTCATGGTTAAATGTAGACCTTTTTATCTGCCACGGGAGTTCACTTCCACCATAATAACCGCAGTCTATATTGCATCAGATACTAATGCCAAGCTTGCTTTGAACGAACTTCATGCAGCCATTAGTAAACAACAGACTGCTCACCCAGAGGCTGCTTTTATTGTCGCGGGTGATTTTAATCACTGCAAATTAAAAACAGTACTCCCCAAATTTCACCAGCATGTTTCCTGCCACACCAGAGGAGACAAAACTTTGGATCATGTTTATACAAACATCAATGGAGCTTACATCGCGAGCCCCCTCCCCCACCTCGGACAGTCTGATCACCTTTCTTTGTTTCTCACCCCTAAGTATTCACCCCTCATCAACCGTGTGAAGCCATCAGTGAGGACCATCAAAGTGTGGCCAACTGGAGCAGACTCTTTACTTCAAGACAGGTTTCAACACACTGACTGGAGTATGTTTGCTTCACAGGCGGCCTGTGGCTCTCACACTGACATTGATATCTACACCTCCTCTGTACTGGATCACATCAACTCCACCATTGACAGTGTAACAACAGAAAAACAGATAACAACATACCCTAATCAGAAGCCATGGATGAACAAGGAGGTTCGACTTCTGCTGAAAGATCGCAACGCTGCCTTCAGGTCAGATGACGCTCAGGCCTACAGTAAATCCAGGGCTAACCTGAAAAGGGGCATCAAAAAGGCCAAGTACTGCTACAAGCTGAAGGTAGAGGAACACTTTTACAACTCTGACCCCCGACGTATGTGGCAGGGCATCCAGATCATCGGTGACTACAAGTCAAGCAACTCCACACCAACAGTCACGGACGTCTCCTTCCTTAACGAGCTAAATGACTTTTATGCTCGCTTCAACAGCAACAGCAAGGAGACAGCCACCAAAATCTCACCCTCAGCAGACCACCAACCCCTTAAACTCACCCCCTCAGATGTCCACACTGCACTGAGCCGGATCAACGCACGCAAGGCTGCTGGCCCGGATGGCATTCCCGGACGTGTGCTTAGGGCATGTGCAGAGCAGCTTGCAGGGGTCTTCACAGACATTTTCAACCTGTCCCTCACCCAAGCAACTCTGCCAACATGTTTTAAGTCCACATCCATTGTGCCAGTACCGAAACACTCCTCCCCAACGTGCCTGAATGACTATCGCCCCGTAGCACTCACCCCCATCATTATGAAGTGCTTCGAGCAACTGGTCCTAGCACACCTCAAAGTCTGCCTCCCACCCACACTGGACCCACACCAATTTGCTTACCCCAGAAATAGGAGCACAGAGGATGCAGTATGCACAGTGCTGCACTCTGCACTCACACACCTGGACAATAACAACACGTATGTTAGGATGTTGTTTGTTGACTTCAGTTCAGCATTTAACACCGTCATTCCCTCCAAGCTGACCACAAAACTTGGAGACCTGGATATCAACACCTCCCTCTGCAACTGGGTTATGGACTTTCTGACCAACAGGCCTCAGCATGTTCGGTCAGGTCACACCCACTCCACCACCATCACACTTAATACTGGCGTACCACAGGGCTGTGTGCTGAGCCCATTCCTCTACTCCCTTTACACCCACGACTGCAAGCCTGTGCATGGATCCAACTCCATCATTAAGTTTGCAGATGACACCACGGTGATTGGCCTCATCAGTGACAATGATGAGACTGCCTACAGGGAAGAGGTACAGCACCTGGCCACATGGTGCGCTGACAATAACCTGATCCTTAACACCAATAAGACCAAGGAGCTCATTGTGGACTTCAGAAAGAAGAATGGAAGCACGCATGACCCCATCCACATTAACGGGCTGGCTGTTGAACGTGTCTCCAGCTTCAAGTTCCTGGGAACCACCATCTCGGAGGAACTGTCCTGGGCCATAAACACCTCCAGCCTGGTCAAGAAGGCTCACCAGCGCCTTTTCTTCCTCAGGACACTGAAGAAGAACCAGCTGTCTTCATCCATCCTGGTGAACTTCTACCGGTGTGCGATCGAGAGCATCCTGACCAGTTGCATCACAGTCTGGTATGGGAACTGCTCAGTGGCTGACCGCAAAGCACTGCAGAGGGTGGCGAAAACTGCCCAGCGCATCACAGGGACACCACTTCCTGCTCTTGAGGACATCCAGAGGAAACGATGTCTACGTCGAGCCCGCAGCATTCTCAAGGACTCCTCTCACCCTGACCACGGACTGTTTAACCTCCTCCCCTCCGGGAGGCGTTTCAGGAGCCTCCGAACAAGGACCACAAGATTCAGGAACAGCTTTTTCCCCAAAGCTGTCTCCTTGCTGAACTCTGCCCTCTGACACCCCTCAACACCCCCCACACCACACATAGACTCCTCGCCCTCTTCAACACTCTGATTTATTTATTTATTCACAACAAGAAAAAAACAGTAACTTGTTACTACTTGCACTACTGTCTGTTCATCCAGGAACACTGTATAATCCATTTGCACATTGTAATATTTTCTATGCACTTTACTGTCCATTGCAATACTGTAAATTATGTTCATAGTTCTGCCTATAGTGTACATACACTTTTACATAGCCCATCTGTATAGTATGTTAATAGTACACCTATCTGTATATCGTGCTTATAGTATTTAATATCTGTAAATTATGTCCATAATACTTACCTGTATAGTTATTGTACATATTATAGACCTTTATTCTGTACTTACTGCTTATTGCAC
Organism: Paramisgurnus dabryanus; assembly: GCF_030506205.2. Classification (NCBI taxonomy): domain Eukaryota; kingdom Metazoa; phylum Chordata; class Actinopteri; order Cypriniformes; family Cobitidae; genus Paramisgurnus; species Paramisgurnus dabryanus. The sequence goes on from NC_133352.1 coordinate 1,591,072, forward strand.
TTCTGGTTAGATGCTAACTGCATTTCGTTGCCTTGTACCTACATGTGCAGTGACAATAAAGTTGAATCTATCTATCTATCTATGTGTGTATCCTTTGTGCTCTTTGCACTCTCAAATCACCCACAATCCTATGCGTGCAGCACCGAAAGCACTCCTTTTTACTGACGTAATGACGTGCACTTCCTAGCCTGTTCCATTTACGTGTTCTCCAAATTCTAAAGAGGAGCCTTGCCTCTGAAGAAAGTGACTTGGGAAGACCAGTCCTGCTAAGGAAGTATCCTTGACATTGAGAAACAGCCACTGGAAAGCTACAGGCAGGTGAGGTTAATCAGGGCTGGAGCTAAACTTTGCAGGGCTGCGACTCTCCAGGGTTGCGTTCCACTCCAGTTTTAAGACACACACTCGCGAACTTCCCTACGCACTTCCCCTCGGGGGAATCCCTGTCGCCATTTTGAAGTGCGTTCCACTTCGTCAAGTAGACGAGGGAAGTTTGTATGGACAGACCCTCGCTCCCTCGATTTTGACCGAGGGAGCGAGTCTGCTTCATATGTACACTTCATGCAGCTTCATATCCCACAATGCAACACGATTGTGATGTCACTTCAGCAACTCGCGCTTTGCACATGGAGGGGGCGGTCTCCACTTTCCATGTGATTAAGGGCTTAGGGCGATCCATTTGAACCAACTTCAAGTGTTTCAGCAGTAGTGGGCACTCGTACAACGTAAGCAATGACGTACATCCGAGTGAACGAGACTGAGGGAAGTTAGCGAGGGAAGTTCATAAAAAAACGAACTGGAACGCAGGGCAGGTCATCCCTGATATAAAGCATACCTTATGTGTTTTACCTACCAGAATATTGGTAGCTGCTAGTACATGAGGCTGTGATGGAGGAACTTGCACACGGAGACGTACTAACTGTTTAAAAGTAAAAAAAAAACATATAAAAACATATTAGAACAATTCTTTAAAAAATCTTGGCCAGATGTACAAAAGTAAACACTGAAACCTTTAACAAACATGGAAGCTATTAAACCTAAATGTATTTGGCATTATAATGTAATTTATAATGCAAAGAGTAGTAATGAATGTACAAGTACAGAATATTGACTATTAATACAATTATCAAACCTGCACCTACTACAAATCACACATCATCACTCGCAATTAAAATATTTGACAAATTTTACAAGATGGACATTAACCAGTAGATGACTCTTTTTTCCTCCGTTTGTTGGTGGTCACGCGTTGTCCATGACAGTCCCTCTTCCACCAGGTCACTTTAGGTCTTGTGACTTCAGGCTTCGGAGTATGTGACTCGCGGTTACATTTCTTTAAGAACATAGCATGTAATAAAATGTAGATAGGTGAAAAATAGGCATTAGCTAACCGGAGTTCATTAATTACACGTATGTGTATATAGCAATAATGAAACTTGCCTGTATCTCTTCAACAAATACACCCCCAAGCATAAGAACAGCTTCGAGTTTGTTTTTGTTAACACTTGCCATTGTACTAAAACACAAAAATAAATGTTTCAGTTAGATCTGAGATCAGCCTTCAACTCAAACTTTCTGACTAATAAAATTGAATGGAAAGACTGGACAACATTAAAGATATGAGGGTAAAGGGTGACAACATTTTTCTATTTTCTGGTAGAATATAGTGACGTCTGACTATTTGCAATAAAGGTGATAGGAGAATTGATATTTTCATAACAACCTTTTGTTGTTACAATAATTATATTTATTTATGTATTAAGGCTAAGATTACGTCACCTGATCCAGTGGTTCTCATCTCAATTTCAGTCCTCAGTCCTACCCTCCCAGAATGTTTTAGATGTCTCCTTAAATAAAACACTTGATTTCACTCATCAGGCTCCTTAATTAACACATTAACAAGCTGATGAACTGAATCAAGTGTTTTTATATATGGAGACATCTAAAATGTTCTCTGAGAGAGGCCAGCGACTGGTATTGGGAACCACTGAAATCGATTAGCTATCATCATCAATTATAGATGTATGTTTTTTTTTATTGGTTACTGCCAAACATAAAGCTTGTTTATCTGGTGAAGACAAAGACTTTAGAATAAATTGTGCTTAATTAACAAATACGTGTGTATTGATGATGACATTAGAAACAAAATATCCCGGGAATCCAACTGTACTGCATCGTGCATCTGCAAGCAACTAGTACTGCCTGCCTGCATTATACCAACGTGCCTGTGTTAGCAACAGATCTCAGATCGGCTTATATAGTGAATGTAGTTGGCCGTATGATCCCAAATACCGATCTGGTGTCAGCACCCATCGATACACCGATTACTGGGACACCACAGCAGCCCGTAAATTCCATATAACATTAGTTTTTTTCTGCAGGCGCGATTTATTTTAGTAAAACACAATGTCGTGCACAAAATTTTAATTAATCTGGGTTAGGAGTCCACGTGCCGTGATTAGACTACATTATAACCCCTTGAGGTTCCAACCACTTTACCGAAAAACAATAGCTAAAAAACTATATCAGTCGGTGCTGTCAACAGCCATGTCTAATATCTAAAGACCCAAGTCACAGTATGATTAAAGGCTGTTTTGTTTTATTATTTTTTTTACCAATTGCAAGAGGTTTATATACAGCATTAGCTACCAGGTGTGCTAATCGAGCAACCCACTGTTCCAGTAACAACTCATTTAAAAGCATACGCTGCCATTTTAAAAAAACGACAACATTCGCGTAATGCAGAAGCGATTAAATAAATAAAATGCTAACGTTAACACAGTGATCTAGTAACAAAAATAGCATTATTGTTACCCACCTGTTTAAAGATGGACGCGCATCAGGTGAAATCATCTATTAGTGAACTGAGCTCTGCTGGTGACGTCAATTCCGTTAAAGAGGATGCGTGGTATTGAGACGCATTTGCGCTCTATCAAAGTGAATGGAAAGGATTGGCGTATCATATGCACGTAAAAATGGGATTTGGCGTATACATTACACGCTATTTGAGAGTGTAAAGTCGTGTTATTTATACGCATATTGATGAGAACGGGTTGGGCGATCAATATGGCCTCAAATTGTACTGTGGTCAGTCAGATATCATTGCAACAACCTCAGAAATTAGTCATTCTCTCAGAATTTGACAAAATTGATATAAAAACCTTGGAAGAAACAGTACAACATCTTAAAGCATCAACTTGCAGCCTTGACACGCTCCCCACATCTTTTCTCAAAAAGGTACTTAACTGCTTACAAACTGACCTTTTAAAAATAGTAAATACCTCTCTGATCACAGGCACTTTTCCAGAGTCATTAAAAATAGCAGTTGTTAAGCCTCTCCTAAAAAAGAGTAACCTAGACAAAACCATACTTAGCAACTAGAGACCAATCTCAAATCTTCCCTTTATAAGCAAGATCATTGAAAAGGATGTTTTCAATCAGCTGAACAAATTCTTAAACTCAAATGGTTATCTGGACAATTTTCAATCTGGTTTCCATCAGCATCACAGCACAGAGACAGTGCTCATAAAGATAATAAATGATATTCGCTTGAACTCTGATTCAGGTAAAATATCAGTGCTAGTGCTACTAGATCTTAGTGCTGCCTTTGACACAGTAGATCACACCATACTCATACATAGACTGGAAAACTGGGTAGGGCTCTCTGGGATGGTTCTCAAATGGTTTAAATCATACCTAAAAGGGAGAGGTTACTATGTAAACATAGGTAATCATAAATCTGAGTGGACACCCAAGACATGTGGAGTCCCACAGGGTTCAATTCTTGCACCGCTACAGTTTAATTTGTATATGCTCCCACTTGGTCAAATAATGAAAAAGAACCAAATTGCTTACCACAGCTATGCAGATGACACGCAGATATACTTAGCCATGTCACCCAATGACTACAGCCCCATTGACTCTCTATGTAAATGCATTGAGGAAATTAACTGTTGGATGCGTCAAAACTTCCTCCAGTTATACAAAGACAAAACTGAAGTCATTGTATTTGGAAATAAAGATGAAACTCTCAAGGTTAATACTTACCTTGACTGTAGGGGTCTAAAGACACAAAATAAAGTCAGAAATCTTGGTGTAATTTTAGAGTATGATCTTAATTTCAGTAGTCAAGTGAAAGCGATAAGCAAATCAGCTTACTACCATCTCAGAAATATTGCCAGAATTAGTTGTTTTGTCTCAAGCAGGGTGGACTGCTGCAATGGACTCCTTACGGGGATCCCTAAAAAGACCATTAGACAGCTGCAGCTCATACAAAACACTGCTGCCAGAATTCTGACCAGAACCAAAAAATCTGAGCACATCATTCCAGTCCTCAGATCCTTACACTGGCTTCCTGTCACAATTAGAATAGATTTTAAAGTATTGTTACTCGTTTATAAATCACTTCATGGCTTTGGACCCAAATACATGCCAGATATGCTAACTGAATATAAACCTAACAGATTACTCAGATCATTAGGATCCGGTCAGTTAGAAATGCCAAGGGTTCACTCAAAACAAGGTGCGTCAGCATTTAGTTATTATGCCACCTGTAGCTGGAATCAGCTTCCAGAAGAGATCAGATGTGCTTCAACAGTAAACACTTTTAAATCTAGATTAAAAACACATCTGTTTAACTCTGCATTTACTGAATGAGCACTGTGCTGCTTCAGACTGACTGCACTTTGAAGTGATGGTTCATGTTGGAATGGGGGTTCTGTCATCGTTTTCTCATCCTCGTGTTGTTCTGGGCCTGTGTAGGTTTCTTTGTGTTTACGTTTTTTTTTTTGTTTTTTTTTTTTTCTGGTGGGCACGGGGGAGGATATTTTGGGGGGTGGTGGTGGGCGCGCAGCGGTGGGTGGCCGTGGACTTTCATGGTAGGTATAAAAAGAAATATGATGGAACTTCTTGACCATCATTTAACAAAATATTTTCTTAGTCATTTATCCAAATACTTAAAAAATATTTTCTCTTCACTGCTATGGAGGTCTATGGTCGCTTGCTGCTGTGTGTTTGCCGTCATTTCTCGGGGTGTCTTCTTTTGTGTTTGTCGGGGGTGGTGGATGCGTACAGGTTTGGAGCAGCATGGGGATAGGTGGGTGGTGGCTGAGTTTTTAATTTTGAAGTGAACCATCTTTAACTCAAGTCACTTTTACTCCTGTTTTATTATTTTTAACATTTTAAACTGTTTTTATTAAAATCACATTTATTTTCTTTAATTGTTCTCATGTATCTTTGTTTTTATTGTGATTTTATCGTGTATCTCTTAATTTTACATTTTCTTTTTTATACAGTCTTGTTCAAAATAATAGCAGTACAATGTGACTAACCAGAATAATCAAGGTTTTTAGTATATTTTTTATTGCTACGTGGCAAACAAATTACCAGTAGGTTCAGTAGATTCTCAGAAAACAAATGAGACCCAGCATTCATGATATGCACGCTCTTAAGGCTGTGCAATTAGTTGAATTAGTTGAAAGGGGTGTGTTCAAAAAAATAGCAGTGTGGCATTCAATCACTGAGGTCATCAATTTTGTGAAGAAACAGGTGTGAATCAGGTGGCACCTATTTAAGGATGAAGCCAACACTTGTTGAACATGCATTTGAAAGCTGAGGAAAATGGGTCGTTCAAGACATTGTTCAGAAGAACAGCGTACTTTGATTAAAAAGTTGATTGGAGAGGGGAAAACCTATAAAGAGGTGCAAAAAATGATAGGCTGTTCAGCTAAAATGATCTCCAATGCCTTAAAATGGAGAGCAAAACCAGAGAGACGTGGAAGAAAACGGAAGAACACCATCAAAATGGATAGAAGAATAACCAGAATGGCAAAGGCTCAGCCAATGATCACCTCCAGGATGTCTGGAGTTACCTGTAAGTACTGTGACAGTTAGAAGACGTCTGTGTGAAGCTAATCTATTTTCAAGAATCCCCCGCAAAGTCCCTCTGTTAAAAAAAGGCATGTGCAGAAGAGGTTACAATTTGCCAAAGAACACATCAACTGGCCTAAAGAGAAATGGAGGAACATTTTGTGGACTGATGAGAGTAAAATTGTTCTTTTTGGGTCCAAGGGCCACAGGCAGTTTGTGAGACGACCCCCAAACTCTGAATTCAAGCCACAGTACACAGTGAAGACAGTGAAGCATGGAGCATGATATGGGCATGTTTCTCCTACTATGGTGTTGGGCCTATTTATCGCATACCAGGGATCATGAATCAGTTTGCATATGTTAAAATACTTGAAGAGGTCATGTTGCCCTATGCTGAAGAGGACATGCCCTTGAAATCGTTGTTTCAACAAGACAATGACCCAAAACACACTAGTAAACGGGCAAAGTCTTGGTTCCAAACCAACAAAATTATTGTTATGGAGTGGCCAGCCCAATCTCCAGACCTTAATCCAATTGAGAACTTGTGGGGTGATATCAAAAATGCTGTTTCTGAAGCAAAACCAAGAAATGTGAATGAATTGTGGAATGTTGTTAAAGAATCATGGAGTGGAAAAACAGCTGAGAGGTGCCACAAGTTGGTTGACTCCATGCCACACAGATGTCAAGCAGTTTTAAAAAAATGTGGTCATACAACTAAATATTAGTTTAGTGATTCACAGGATTGCTAAATCACAGAAAAAAAAGATGTTTGTACAAAATAGTTTTGAGTTTGTACAGTCAAAGGTAGACACTGCTATTTTTTTAACACACCCCTTTCAACTAATACCCCAATTGCACAGCCTTAAGAGCGTGCATATCATGAATGCTGGGTCTTGTTTGTTTTCTGAGAATCTACTGAACCTACTGTTAACTTGTTTGCCACGTAGCAATAAAAAATATGCTAAAAACCATGATTATTCTGGTTAGTCACATTGTACTGCTATTATTTTGAACAAGACTGTATATTGTTTTCTCATTTCTGTGTAAAGCACTTTGAATGACCTCTGTGTATGAAATGTGCTATACAAATAAACTTGCCTTGCCTTGCCTTGCCTAATGGCACTTTTCCATTGTACCCCAGTTTAGGTTGGGGCAGCTTACTTTTGGGGGCTTTTCCACTGGGTGCAGTATGTAGTACTCAATACTTTTTAGTACCACCTCAGTTGGGATTGCAAGCGAGTCGTGCTGATACCAAAACGTGATGAAAAAACACAGTACATCAGTGATTGGTCTGAGAGAATCGTCACTACCAGCGTTATCACTATAATGTAAAAGATTAGCTTTACCTTCGAGCTAGCTTGTGCTGTCTCGAGTAAACCTGTTGTCATCTGTGCTTTGCTGTAAGTTCCCAAACTCCCTTTTAGCGATGAAAACATCCACAGGTTAAGAATCAGGAACACCATACCAGTTTTTTACAGACTTGCAGTTTGTGGCAGCACATTCGCGACGCGCATGTCCGCATATATGCTTAAATGCAACTTAAACGAGGCTCAGTGGAGTGGTCGACTGACAGCATGGGTGTTTGTTCAGAAACTGACATGTGAGACAGAGGTAGTGATAAACGCGATGTGCAAACATCTATTCGTGGTGGTCAATTTGAATTTTGTGGCAAACTAAGAAATAAATCACTCTAAAAACAAACGGTGCTATATAGCACCAAAAGTGGTTCTTTGCTCGTAATCATTGAAGAACCATTTTTAGTGCCATATAGCACTGGAGAAGCACCTGTAAAGCACCTGTGTAGAACCATATAGGGGCCATATAGCACCACATATGGTTCTACATAGCACTATATGGTTCTACACGGGTGCTTCACAGGTGTTTCACCGGTGCTATGTGGCACTAAAATGGTTCTTCTATGATTACGAGCAAATAACCACTTTTGGTGCTATATAGCACCGTTTGTTTTTAGAGTGTATGAATGAAATGAATGTATGGGATAGCATTCCAACAACACTGATGTTACCTTCACTGATGTCACAGCAGTAGGCAGAGGCGATTCTAAGGTCTATGGGGGCCGCAAGCAGAAAATTCCCTGTGTGCAAGAGTTGTGCAATACTTCTATACAATATCCTTTGCTTAAGCCACTATTCTACAGTGCAATAGTTACTGCGAAAGATACATATAATCCTCATCATACCTTACATTATTAACATGTTTGGATGCATAAATGGCATAACATGTTTGGAAATAATGACAGCAGAGAAATATTTTCTACATTATACAATGATAGCAATGATTAATGACTTATTTTTACAGGAATATTTTTACAAGAATATTTTAAGAAACCAGTCATTTTATGACTGCTACTAAATAATCTCAGTCATAGTTACTGCTAACTGTTATGTAAGTTAGTGTCCTAGAGTTAAATATTAAACTACATATTAATTTCATATCTGAAAATACAGAACAGTATAACACATACATATGTTGATTTTCTCAGCAACAATGCAATTCTACAGACTTGACAAAAGGTTTTCCTGAGATTTGTTTGATAATGTTTGAGACCTGACAGGGTGGGGATGTAATTTGTCTTACCTCCCTTAATGAACTCATCATCTCTCCTTTGATTGATTGAAAATCTTTATTGACATAATATATATTGTACAAAGAATAAATAAATAAATAAATACATAAAATGGCTTTGTACAATTATCAGTCAAAAGGATAGACACAATAAAGCCATTAGCTTATTTCCATTGTGGTCCTTCAAAATGTATGCACTTGATAGTGCGTGTGAATGTTTATCAATGTAGCGATATGATATAAGCATATCCTAAATTAAATGTTATTATATATTTTGAATAAGCGAATGATTAAAACAAACAAAAAAAAAGAAATAAAACCATAAAACGTAGACAAAACATCCCCCAGACATATAAGAAACATACAAAACACGTGACTCTTATAACTCTACTACTATCTACTACTGAGCCAGTTCTTTAGGGTTGATTTAAAATGATTAGTATTGTCTGTTAACTTTAAGGCTGCTGGTAACGCATTCCATAAAACTTTCTTCTTCCCTTTCCCTGCTTTGCACAAAACATTTCTGATGTATATCTACAGAAGCCAATAATGATCGAGTCAAAATAAGATTAGCATTGTTATTTAGAAACTTCCTTTAGTCTCGTCATGTTTTCATAAGCTAACTCACTCGCGTGGCGTCTTTTGAATGCGGTTGTGCGCGAATGAACGCAAAGACGC